>NC_089251.1:16552963-16873347 GCF_963930625.1 Muntiacus reevesi
AGGAAAACAAGTGGACAAAGATAAAAAACACACAGCAAAATGTTAAAGGGTTAAGGTTTGGAGCTACAGAGATGTTGGCAGGGTACACAAATCATTGTGTCCTTGTGCAAAGAGAGACAAGTGTACGGGTCAAATCGTGTCCCCCAGAAAGAGTCACTGAAGTCCTAACCACCAAGACCTCAAAATGAGATCTTGGAAACAGGGTCATTGATATAGATTTAATTGGTTGAGTTAAAATGAGGCCATCAAGTAGGTGGGCCCTTAATCCAATATGATGTGTCCTTATAAGAGGAGGGGAGATTTGGACTCAGGCACAGAGAGGAGACCATGTGAAGACATGGGGAACAAACTGGAAAGTTGAGGTGGACATGTACACACTTATATATGTATATAACCAACAAGGACCTACTGTATAACAGAGGGAACTCTATTCAATACTCTGTAATGCCTATCTGGGAAAAGAATTTAAAAGAGAGTGGATCTATGTATATGTGTAACTGATTCACTTTGCTCTATTGCAGAAACTAATGCAACATTGTCAACCACCTATTCCCCAATAAAAATTAAAAAAAGAAAAAAGAAAGGACACAGGCAGAAGGTGAATTTGTACCAGTGGAGGCTGAGACACACATGATGCATCACAGCTCAGGGAAGCCTAGAGTTGCCAGAGCTGGTAGAGACAAGGGGAGTCCTTTGCAGGCCTCTGTGAGAGACCTCAGATATGCAGATGACACCACCCTTATGGCAGAAAGTGAAGAAGAAATAAAGAGCCTCTTGATGAAAGTGAAAGAGGAGAGTGAAAAAGTTGACTTAAAGCTCAACATTTAGAAAACAAAGATCATGGCATCCAGATCACTTCATGGCAAATAGATGGAGAAACAATGGAAACAGTGACAGACTTAATTTTTTGTGGCTCCAAAATCACTGCAGATGGTGATAGCAGCCATAAAATTAAAAGACACTTACTCCTTGGAAGAAAAGTTATGACCAACCTAGACAGCATACTGAAAAGCAGAGACATTACTTTTGCAACAAAGGTCTGTCTAGTCAAGGCTATGGTTTTTCCAGTGGTCATGTATGGATGTGAGAATTGGACCGTATAGAAAGCTGAGCACCAAAGAATTGATGCTTTTGAACTGTGGTGGAGAAGACACTTGAGAGTCCCTTGAACTGCAAGGAGATCCAACCACTCCATCCTAAAGAAAATCAACCCTGAATATTCATTGGAAGGACCGATGCTGAAACTGAAGCGCCTATATTTTGGCCACCTGATGTGAAGAGTTGACTCATTGGAAAAGACCCTGATGCTGGGAAAGATTGTGGGCAGGAAGAGAAGGGGGCGATAGAGGATGAGATGGTTGGATGGATGGCATCACCCACTCAATGGACATGAATTTGCACAACCTCCTGGAGATAGTGAAAAACAGGGAAGCCCGGGATGTAGCCGTCCATAGAGTCTCAAAGAGTCAGACATGACTTAGTGACTGAACAACAGCAACAGGCAGAGATACCAGCGAGCTTGTTCTCTATATGCACACACACCAAAGAAAGACCCTGTGAGCAGAGTGAAATGACAGCATCTGCTCACTCAGAAGAGATCTTCTCACCTGAACCCAGCCAGGTTGGCCCCCTGAGTTTGGACTTTCAGCCTCCGGAACTGCAAGAAATACATTTCTCTTGTTTGGGCCACCCAAGCTATGGCATTTTGTTATGCCAGGCAGAGCTGACTAAGACAGTCATCATTCTCTTGAAACCAGATGTCACCCTGTGCACGTCTGCACATTGCTCCTGAGAGCCCCTGCAGCACTCGCTCTGAACAGAACAGAAGCTATATCAGGGGTCATGATCACAGAAGCCCCCAAGTACCTGCTGTCTGCCAGTCACTGGGTTAGGTGCCAAGGACCCTGAGATGAGCCCACAAACCAGAGTCCCTGCCTCATACTAAGAGCTAGACAGTGATCTATACTGAATGCCAGGTGTTGTCCACCAGGTGTGCTGGGAAAGGCCCAGAGCACAGGAGTTCCTTACTCAGCCTGCTTTATTGATGGAGAAATAATCGAGAATACCCAGTCTTTTAAAAATGGTTTAGGGGTATACGAGAGTTTCAACCAACAGAAAGTTCAAGAATAGAGTCTCCAAGATCACCCTTAATTCTGACACCAACTCCAAGGTTGGGGGGAATTCCCAAAACTACCTTCAGTTTCAATGATTCCCTAGAAGGAATCAGAACTCACTAATAGATGTTATTCTCACATAGTTTATGGAAGGGAAGGGATGCAGTGTATAATCAGTGAAGGAAAAAGATGCACAGGACAGAGTCTGAGAGGGTTTCAAGATAAAGCTTCCATTCCCCTCTCCCCATGGACGCAGAATGTGTTACCCCCTGATACGGATGCGTGACAAGACACAGGGAGTATTGTCAACAAGGTAAGCTACCTAAGCCCCATGTGCAGAGCTGTCACTGGTGCTTAAGTAACCATAACTGATTGATCGCCCATATATTTAATCTCAGCTTCCAGATCCAGGGTTACTCTGTGGCCCAAAACTCCACCTACATCTCATGGTCATCTTCATGTGTGGCTAGTTTTCATCCTAAGGTGTAGCTGGCTTACCCTCAGGTCAGACTCTTCCCTAATCGATGATGGTCCTATTAAACATGACAGATTACCTTCTAGAAGCCAAAGGCAAAGGCTACACCTATCTTTGTTTGTGTATTAGCTCTGCAGTTGTGTTTGACTCTTTGCAACCCAATGGACTGTAGCCCACCAGGCTCCTCTTTCCATGTTCTCCAGGCAAGAATAATGGAGTGGGTTGGTGTTTCCTTCTCCAGGTGATCTTCCCGACCCAGGGATCGGACCCGGGTCTCCTGCACCTATCTTTGGGCAAGACCAAATTCTTCACTCCAAGAGAACATTGTAAGAGCCCATAGTTATAGTGTCCAGGGAAAATTTGACACAGGCTGAAGAATACAAAGTGGTGGAAATAATCGTGTATTCAGTACCAGACAGACCAAGATTTGAGGTGGAGGTTAGCCCGTTGCCAGCTGAAAATTCTAGACTGACCACTTCATTTCTCTGAACCTCATTTTCTCATCTACAAACCGGAGAAAATGTTTCTATATCAAATTGTGGGATTCGCTTAGAAGCTGATTTTTAAGCGTCTACCACAGTCCCTGGCACCAAACAGGTGGCTAAATAAACAACCTTTCCCTCCCATTTCTTTCTCTCTCTCCCCACCTTACTCCTCCCTGACAAGAAGGGGCTGCTGAGTAGGCAGACACCTCTTCTCGATCTAGCAGCTGCTCCTGCCTCCAGCAGGATGGTTCCAACAGGAGAGAGCATTTTTTTTTTTTTTAAACACACACTTTAAAAAAATCCACTCTCCCGTGCTATGTTAGTGATTTCAACAGCTGTGAGTCAAAAGAAACTATCCCAGGGTGTGATTTCCATGGCAACTGCCATGGTTACAGAGGAGAAAGGAAAGGAACGGGGGAGACTGGCTTCCTGTCCACTGTCCTCCTGTGACGTCCACCCAGGGTCCCTCCCCACTCCCTCCAGAGGGTTGACCTGCTTGCCACTTCTACTGAAATCACCTTTGAGTGACGTTGCTGGGCCACTTGGAGGAAGACTCAGAAGGCTCTGGTTTTCCCTGCCTGTTCTCTCAATTTAGAAAACCAACAATGAGATGAATCACTTCAAGTGGTGATGGCTTTATCACAGAATCACAGGATCTGGATCACTAGCTACCAAGAATGTGGAAGGGCATGGGGAGTGGGCCCGTGGGAGAGGCCTAGGATGGGGAGCTCGAGGGGGTGGTCTTGATGAGTTGGAAGCATGATTCAAGTACGTTTTAAGGCTCATCCCACCCCAGTCAAGAATAATCATTTTTAGGCCAGCACGTACGCCAGTAGTAGGATAAATCCAATAGACTAGATGAAGAAGCAACCGCTGCTTCCCAGAGGTCAGGTACTCAAGCAGTAAGCACAAAATGTGACTATTTACCTGTCTGAGATATTTAGTAAAGAAAAAAAAATGGATGTAGAAATGTTTTAAGTCTAGAAAGGAAGTCAGGACATTATGCAACTCGGAAGAACATGGGAACCCAACAACCGTCATGAAAGCTTCTACTGTGCTTGGAAAGGCTCAGCATCAGCACCACGAAGATTCAGAAAATTGATGTTGCCCCCGGAGGCTTCCATGAACTGGCCTCTGCTTACTCTTCTTTATTTATTTATGTGCTTGTTTTTGGCTGTGCTGGGCCTTCAATGCTACCCACATGGACTTTCTCTAGTTGCATAGAGTAGGGCCTCCTCTTTACTGTGATGCATGGGCTTCTCATGGTGGTGGTTTCTCTTGTGGTTCACAGGCTCTAGGGCACAGGTTCAGAGTTGTGGTCCGCAGGTTTAGTTGCCCCCCTGGCATATGGAATCTTCCAGGATCAGGGATCAGATCCGTGTTCCTGGCACTGGCAGGTGAATTCTTAACCACTGGACTGCCTGCTCACTCTTTTTTAAGGCTGCATGCTTTCTCACCTCTTTGCTTCTGCATGTAACTTTTTTCCTCTCTCTCTCTCTCTCTCTCTCTTTTTTTTATCTGAAATGAAATGGCAACAAGCAATACCACCACCTTCTCTCACTTCTCACATCTTCTGAAGTGCTGGCTTAAGCATCTCTTGCTTGCAAGACATTCTTCATTCCTCTAGGTAGCCTTGGACCCCTGTCCCTACCCAGATATTCTCAGCCTATTCTCCTCAACCTCTGCATAACCAACTGCCACTGCTGGCATCTCCAGTGTCACCTCCTCCCTGAGGTCCCATGGTTTTCCCAGGAGGCACTCTTGTCACACTTGATCTGACTACTTAATACGATCTCCCATGTGGATTCATTTATGTGTGTCTTAGTCCTTCTTGCAACACAAAGAGTCGTGTCTGACTCTTTGCAACCCTATGGACTGTAGCCCACAGGCTTCTCTGTCCATGGGATTCTCCAGGTAAGAATATTGGAGTGGGTTGCTATGCCCTCCTCCACGGGATCTTCCCAACCCAGGGACTGAAAATGGGTCTTCCACATTACAGGCAGATTCTTTACCATCTGAGCCACCAGGGAAGCCCAGATTGGTTTATACAGAGGCCCTAACTCCATTGACAGCCTATTATTCTTGAGAATGAATATAGATACTTGACTTACTGTTGTATGTCCTTAATGTCTGGCACCGAATAAGAAAATAATTCTTTGTTCAAAGATAGAGCAATCTTGGAGGAATATATGTGAAATAAATATTAGTTGGATGAGTAATACAATTTTATCAAAGGATAGACATTTTGCAGTTGTTTATATAGAGGATATTTTATACTCATTGTACTTGCATAAGACAAATTTCCTATGGATGCCTTACCAGAAAACCTCAGGCTGAGTGGCTTCAAACATCAGAGGTTTAATCTCTCACAGTCCTGGAGGCCAGAAGTCTGAAAGCAGTCCCAGCCACTTGGCGGGCTGAGGCTGGAGGACCATGAGCCCAGGAGTCCTGGGCTCAAGTGTGCTATGCCAATCGGTGTCTGCACTAATTTCAGCATCAGTGTGGTGACCTGCTGGGCCCTGGGGGCCACCAGGTTGCCTAAGGAAGGGTGAACCTGCCCATGTTGGAAACTGAGCAGGCCAAAGCTCCCGTGCTGATCAGTAGTGGGATCGTGCCTGTGAATAGCCACTGCACTCCAGCCTGGGCAACATCTAAAGTGTTTATAGGAGCATGCTCTCTCAGTTCAGTTCAGTTCAGTCACTCAATCGTGTCCGACTCTTTGCCACCCCACGGACTGCAGCACACCAGGTCTCCCTTTCCATGACCAACTCCCAGAGTTTACTCAAACTCGTGTCCATGGAGTCCGTGATGCCATCCAAACACCTCATCCTCTGTCGTCCCCTTCTCTGTCTTCTTCTGACTGGTCAGGACACTAACCCCATCAAGGGGGCCCCACCTTTATGACCTCTAATCCTACCTCCCTCCCAAAGCTCCCACCTCCACATCCATCACCATGGAGGCTTGGGCTTCAACATAGGAACTTGGTGGGGAAGAGGGGGGATATAAAATTCCATGTGCAGCAATGATTGAATCTGAGGTGACCTGGAAAGCTTTGTGCAGAAATAGGTCTGGGAGTGAGAGGGAGGTGGAGTGGGGCACCGAGGTCAGGGCCAATCTGCTAAAAGCTTGTGGGTGTCAGCGTATCCCTTTTACCTTGCATAACTGCTTAGCTAGATGGTGTGCAGAAACTGGATCTGGAGTCACAGGCAAGGCCAGTGGGATGCTCTCCAGGACCAAACACCACTAGGCTGGCACTCTCACACCTGAGCCCGGATCAGCCCTGTCTGGAGACAAATGTTCTGGGCTGGGCCCAGCCCTACAGTGTCTGATTGGATAGGTCTGGAGAAGGGCCCTGAGCCTGTGCCTCTTTTTTAAGCAATCCCACTCTGGGCATACACACTGAGGAAACCAGATCTGAAAGAGACACGTGCACCCCAATGTTCATCGCAGCACTGTTTATAATAGCCAGGACATGGAAGCAACCTAGATGCCCATCAGCAGACGAATGGATAAGGAAGCTGTGGTACATATACACCACGGAATATTACTCAGCCGTTAAAAAGAATTCATTTGAATCAGTTCTAATGAGAATGGATGAAACTGGAGCCCATTATACAGAGTGAAGTAAGCCAGAAAGATAAAAAACATTACAGCATACTAACACATATATATGGAATTTAAATTTTTTTTATTTTTTAAATTAAAGTATAGTTGATTTACAATGTTTCTGGTGTACAGCAAAATGATTTAACTATATACATGCACACATACACACACACACACACATATATATTGTTTTTCTTATTCTTTTCCATTATAGGTTATGCCAAGATACTGAATATAGTTCCCTGTGCTCCCCTTGAGTCTGCACTTCTGACAGGTTCTGGGTGATGTTGGTGTGGCTGGTCTAGGGCCACGTGGTAAGAACCACTGTGCTGGGTAAGACCCCCAAGACCCTGCAGTTCTGCATGGTTGGTATTTCCCTGGAAGGCACCAAAGTCTGACTGTCCTGAGCACATGATACCAGTGTGGATGGGCAGCTTTGCAGCTCCATGTCACACCCAATTTCTCAAGCCCTGGGAAAGCAAGTTGAAGTATATCTGGCATTTTGAAGTCCTTTAGCTGAATGATGCACATGCCTTTTGATCATTGCTAACATGTGGTAAGTAGTTTGGTGATGAGAAGCTCCCAACATGCAGAAGTGCAGTGGCAGTGGAAAAGTCCTGGCTTTTCTACTATTAAGAAGTAAAAAGAGAAACATGGCCATGGCCATTTCTTATTGATACAGATAGATAGGGAGCTAGATAATATTTATTGATCAATAAAATATATCAATATATAGAGATGCATATTGCATATAGGGCTTCCCCAGTGACTCAGCTGGTAAAGAATCTGCCTGCAATGCAGGAGACCCGGGTTCGATTCCTGGGTTGGGAAGATCCCCTGGAGAAGGCAGCAGCTACCCACTCCAGTATTCTGACCTGGAGAATTCCATGGACTGTATAGTCCTTGGGGTCTCAAAGAGTTGGACACGATGGAGAGACTTTCACTTTCACATTGCATATATGTAGGTATTGGTATACACCTGTATCAATATAAGAGAGAGAGAGAGAAGAAGAGAAAGAATATGCATATATTCCATAGTAGCCAAGCATAAAACAAAAAGGTCCAAATCAAGGCAGTCTCAGGATTTAGGACCATAAGAAACCGCGAAGCCACCATGGGGGCAGGTGGCAGAACAGGTACAGTGACCCCAGAGTTAAAGCCGGAGCTCGGCAAGACGCCTCAGATGGCAGGGAGGCAGAAAAAAAGATGAAACACAGGGCAACATGATTAAATGTCGGCCGAGCACTGGGCTGGCTGAAGCACTATGTGAAGACCTAGGCTCTCCCCTGCTTGTGTTTTATTGGTGAAAAATTCCCCTAGGAAAGTGATTTAGGACACAGCATCCATCATGCCAGGTGCTCAGAAAGGTTCGCTTGTACAGACTTGGAGGTAATCTCGTTACAGTCCTTTGGTGTCTTTCAAAAGCTTGGTGATTGTTTTCAAGAACTTCTCATGCATTCATTCAATAAGTATTTCCTGAATGCCTTCTATGTTACAGTTACTGCAAAGGCCGTGGATTAAAAAATGCCATGGTGTCTCCATCACAGGGCCTACTGTGGAATAGGTAAACAGAAGTTAACCAAGAATCCCCCATCTAGGTGAACCAGCCACCTGCCTGTGGAGGACGGCCATGTGAGATAACAACAAGGTGTAACAGAGAAATCTCACCTGAGCAGGAAGTTGGAGAGAAGGTTAGTGAAATATGCCGTGTGCCCTGAGACCAAAGAAGTGACTAGGATGTAACTCGTGCAGAAGCAGTATTTTGTTTTCACACTTGGAGCAGGAAGTCCCATTTTATCCTCCCAGTGACCCTGGAAGGTGAATGGTGTTATCACTGATTTAGAGGAGGAAGTTGAGGCTAAGGGTCACAAACCAGGAAGTAGCAAATTGGACTCATACCCTGGTCTTTGGTGAGTCCTGATCTGTGTCTTGATGACCTCATCACTATTTTGTTTGAGAGTAGTGACTCGGGGCGACAGGTGTCCAAACTGGAAGAGATCTTAAAAGAAGAGATCATTTAAGTGTCTCATGTTATGTCTGGAAATGAAAGAACTGAGATCAGAGGAGAAGGGACTTGCATCACAGATGGAGTTTGGGGCAGACACAGGGTGATTTCCTGCTTCCACATTGGTGTCCTCTGTGGTCCGGCCTGTCCCCTCAAGCCCCCCCTGCACTCATCCCAGGCTGCACTGTTCCCCACCTGCAACCATGCCCACACAGAGGCAGAGGTAACTTTCAAACTTCCACAAGTCTGGGTTTCGCCTAGAGGACTAGATCAAAGGTTGCTGGGCTCTACTCCCAGAGTTTCTGATTGAGCAGGTCTGGGTGGGGCTGAGAATTTGCATGTCTAAGAAATTCCCAGGTGATGCTTGCCCTGCTGGTCCCAGGACCACACTCGGAGAACTAGTCACTGAGCCAGAACACAGAAAATGCCTGTAAAGAGAGTGATTCCCGTTTTGAAACTGACAGACCCAGAAATGCCTTGAATATTCTCCTTAGGTAACTTGCTTATCAAAGCTCCCTACTCCTTCTCACCATCCTCTCATCCTGGAATGGCAAATCCTTTCCTGTATCCAAATCCCATCTACCTTTTAATATCCAATTCGAATGGCACTTTCTGCTGGAAGCATCCATCATATTTCTCCCAGCTGGAATCTGAGGTACACTGAACTTGGGAGGCCTGTCAGTCTCAGCATCAATTTCCCCACAGTCTTCCTATTGCAGTTATCGGCTCACAGAAATGACACCTGATCTATTTCTGTGTCTTACATAGTGACCTCCACCCTCCTAGCACAAACTAACTCTTCTGTAGACATGTATTCAACGGCGATGTTAAACCTTGAAGAGCATTTAACCACACATTTTCATGTTTCATATTCCTTAAAGGCTTAGGCAGTTTGAGCAGTAATATTGGCCCTTTATTTTTAGAACAGTCAAAAGAGGACACACATACAGAGGTTGCAAATGTCACACAGAAGAACTGTAACTGTGCCATCTTGGGTCCTGGCAAAAAAATAGTTGATGCATTCTAGGACCCTCCTGGTGGTCCAGTGGTTAAGACTCCATTCTTCCAATGCAGCCAACAACAACAACAACAACAAAAAACAAAAGATAATTGGTGCATTCCAATGGAGTGGCAAGGAGCGTTTAAAAGGTGATGCTTTACAATGATGTGGGCAGTGTTTAGAGAAAATAAGGAGGAAACAGGTCCTGAGATGGGAAGCTGTACCACCCTGGAGAAGACATTAAACCCTAGAGAAGGCGCCATGTGGAAAGATCCCCTTGAGAAGAACTCTGGGCCTTGGTAGAGGGAGCTACCCCACTGCAGAAGCCTGCCAGGAAGGGAGGTGGAATCCCAACCTCACCATCCACTCCCCCATCCTCATCTCTCGCCCCCCACCTCCCAGTTGTTAAACTCAATGGAAGGCAGAAGATGAGGGCCTCAGCCTCAAAGTTCACAGGCATCAGTCTCTGCATAGCACAGAGTGAAGAGAATGAGGGGCGGGTTTGAAAATGCTGAAGGAAGACATCCCAGGCATTGATTCCAGCCTGCAAGTTTGTTTTTTTTTTTTCAATTTTGCGTTTTCTCCTCAACCCTGCAGCTTCTACAGACTCATCAATCTTCCTGTTAAAAATGTCTACTCCGTGGAATGTAGATGGTTTATTGATAAAGACAGGGCAGTTTAATTAAATTTTAGATGGAATTGCTTCAGAAAAAGGCTCATTTTGGAATCGCACTTTGAAACAAACTTTCTGCTTTATGAGCGCTAGTTTCTTAAAAAAAAAAAAAAGTCAACAAACCATAACACCAAAAGCATTGTTTCATGCTATCTTATTACAAACTGCCTCCCTGAGCAGATTGCACGTTTATACTCTGTGATAGAACTTAACATACACTGGGATGATGGTAAAAAAATGAAATGAATTTTCAACAAATAATCAAGGATGCAGTTTCGAAAGACTGGTGGAATTCTTAGTACAATAATTTTTTTTTCTAAGTCATGTATATTTTATGAGCCTGAAACAACTGATTCCAATAAGTCTTTGGGCTATGGTAGCAGAGTAGGAACACAAAGTAACGTAGCATAGCATAATATATGAAGCAATCATTCAAACGTAGCTTGCAGTACACACGTCAATAAACTTCTGCTGTATTGAAGTCAATGAAGTATAGGAGATATTCAAGCAGAAGATGTTTATTCAATGCATTGTAAAAAAAATCCATTTTTCTTCGCCTTGCCAAATGTGCCTGAGAGGTATTACTAATTTATCATGAAAAACCAACCGCTGGTATGGTATAAGCAAGGAAAACTGGGTAATTTCTCATCTTGTTTTGGACTTGAACAAGATGCCAAGTTGCTGTTCAGTGGCTAAGTCCTGTCCGACTCTTTGCGACCCCATGGACTGCAGCATGCCAGTCTCCTCTGTCCTCCATTGTCTCCCGCAGTTTGCTCAAATTCATGTCCCTTGAGTGGGTGATGCTGTCTAACCATCTCATCCTCTTAAAATGATTGTGGTCCATGGGTGAGATCGTGCCTGCTTGACTCAGTAGATGTTCAGACAGTGCTGAGGATGCTCATGTGGGTGTCAGAAGACTTGGGTTCCACCTGCAGCTCTTTCAGGAGCCACTCTGAGCCTCAGGGGTAAAGGCAGAGGACTGAAATGGAAACCTGAACGTTCCTTCCAGAGATGGAGTCTGTGATTTCAGGTGCAGCGGCAAACCTGGCTGCTTGCTGTGTGATGTTCCAGTCTCTCCTCCAGGCCTGCAGCTTTCTCCTAGGGGAGAAAGCTTGCTCCTGGCAGGATGTGACCGACAGCAATGCTTTCTGCCCGCCTCTTTGCAGCTCAGATGATGGAGGCCTTCTGTAGAGAAGGCTGACTTGTGAAGCCAGACACCGTAGCTCTGGAGCAATTTCAAGACGGTGAACTCTGAGCGATGGTGGTTGCGCTTATTTCCTGCGAACCACTGCAGGTTTTATAATCTGCATTCCTTTTCTCCCAGGTTCTGTGCATCAGCAATCCAGAGAGAGCTTAGCTGGGCCCTCTGCTCCAGGTCTCCCAGGGCTGTATCCAGAATGTGGGCCAGGCTGCCTTCTCATTAGAGAACTTGCTCTGAATTCATTTCCTGGAGGCTCAAGGTTGCCTGTGCAAGGCCCGCTGGAGGGTCTCTCTTTAGGAAGTGGTCACCACCTGATCAAGCCAGGCCCACCCAGTGTGATCTCAAACTTGCTCAAGGTCCCTCCTGATTTGGGACTTTAATCACACTTGCAAAACCCCTTCCCCTTTGTCCTACCACAAACCCTAATCACAAAAGTGATGTGACTTCATAACCAGAGACCCTCTCTCCTCAAGGATGGGAGGTCAAACAGGGAAGAAAAGATCCCAGAGGGCTGAGACCCTGGAAACCCATACTCTAGAACCCCAATAAAGACTTTCTATATGCCATTTTCTTTAAGACCGAGAGCTTTAAGTCTACTTCCTTGAAAAAAGTGTTCATAATGAATGTTCCCATCCTCTGAAATCTCCTGGCAGGATTTCTTGGCTTCCCACTACACTCTGCGTCTTGCTGATAGTTTATCATTTCTCTGCTTGGTTTTCTCCAAGTAGTCTGCACATTACTTAAGAGCAGAGACTAGGATTTTTGAATCTTGGTATTTAGCCTGTCAACTTCTACACTGCAGATACTCAGTAATTAATGACTGATTGCTAGTATTAAAAATACTTGATGTGTATACAGTTCTTCAGAGTTTATAAATTACTTTCACAGGCTTTATTTCCTCTGATAGCTCTGTGAGTGCATACAGCAGAAATTAATGTATTATTTTCAAGGTAACTTATTGAAAGATGGAGTAGTAGCCAAAAAACGATGTCCTTGAATTGGCCATGAATTGGCCACTTGGTCAATCAAGTAACATACAAGAGAATAAATGCAGAAGATAACCTTTGTCTACATCATACCTGCCATGGCTTATATATATATTTTTTTACCATTACTAAGACTTTCTGATTAATTCATTTTATTAATGTTGCACAGTATCAACACTTCTGTATTTAAGGAAATGGCTTTGGGGAAGGGATGTGTAAATGGACGCAGTGAGAAAATTCCTCTCAAATTGTATGGTTTCAAACCCTAGGAATCAGCATAGACTAGATTGGTCTCATTTATAAATGTGCTTCCTCAACTTTATTATCCCCATCGATGTATTTTAAAGTGAAAATATTAAAATACCATACAATTGCTTAATGTGGCAGAACAAATGTCATGAGACAAAATAAATGTAAACTTACAGGTTTCATGGAAAAGATAAGTGAAATAAAGCACAGCTAGAGCAAATGATTCACGTAAGAAGATCATGAACCATGAGATGCTACATCTACTGGTCCACTTACACTCTTCTTGTCTGACTTCCTGTTCAGCCGCTCAGAAGGGGAAGCCATCAGGTCCTCCTAGTGATTGCCCTTGAGAATGATGTTATGTTTGGAAGGCAGTCTACATCCCAGGAGAAAGGCACATCATCCTTTCCCTTCAAGAGATGCTATTAAGTCCAGGCCATGTACTCACAGTTTCAAATGTCTCATATTTTCCCCTCCCAATGGTGCTGACTGTCTGAATTAGTCATGAAGCGCATGTACAGTGACCTGCTCAGAGGCAAGACACTAGCTCAGTGAGTCTGTAGTTTAAAAAGCAAGTGCACCCTTCACTGTGGAAATGTCTCACTGTACTTAAAGATTAAGCTTGACCTCAAATGTCGTATCTGGGGAAAGGGAAGGATACTCCACATGGAACCTCTGAATTGTTCTCTGGGGGAACGTTCTGTGTAGCAGGAGTCACTAATTTGCAGGATTTCTGAGCTGGAAGCCCCACTCTGGCCATCAACTAGTTGTGTGACTTAGCATATCACTTACTTTTTCCTTAACTCTAAAATGTTTTGATTAGGCAAAATCCAAGACTCTTTGGAGGAGGGCATGGCTACCCACTCCAGTATTCTTGCCTGAAGAATTCCATGGGCAGAGGGGTCTAGTGGGCTATAGTACATGGCGTCAGACTCAGCTGAGCACTTGCACAAACACACATGTCCACACACACACAAGGGCTCTTTTTGTCTTTGAATTACTGGTAAAATAATATACATATGAAGATATTGGCCATTTTATCACAAATTTTTCACTTTACACATTTTCGACCCTGTATGTCTCTCTCTTTATTTTTATGTATCAAGTATGGATGGTAGAATTGCTTGCCTCCAGAACACTGGGGATGGTCAAGCAAAGCAACCAAAGTGATTGAACTCAAATTCATTTCTTTTAACTAACCTTTAATGCATAGATAAAGCGTGCTGCCATTGAGCTGGATATTCCGGTAAAAGAACCTAAGGAAATGTCAAGGATAATATATAAAAAGCTCATATGCAAAGCCACTTTGCGTTATTTGATGTTATGTGGGAAAAAGTGTTAGTGATGGATGGTCAAATAGGAAGCTATAGAAGTTTATTGATGTTGTCACATCACATCTGATTTCCCTGGAAGGTCTCTCCTTCAAAGGGCACATTCCCTCCAGCAAACACGCTCCAGGCTCAGGGAGAATCTTGCGATGACCCATAGATAGTATAACTTACAGCTAGTCTATGCCTAGTAGACAAGTGAGTCGTTGTGACCAAATTGTTTGGCTCCAAAAACCAGGGACAAATGTTTTCTTTGAACTACATCATGGATTGTGTCAAATCGCTATTTAAGAAATGAAACTGGCCTCCAATAAAACATTAATCATGTGACATGATTTAATTTACCAGGACAACCTGAGAAGCATAAAGAATTTCTTGCGATCTCAGAGGCAAAAAGATCGCCTCCTGTGTGGCTGAGCCAGCCTGTCAGCTGAGAATGGGAAAAGCTACAAGGTGAGACAGACCATATGTCGCACACTTTTACAGATGGAAGCTATGAAACCCAAGTTCCAGTTCCACCAGAGGGTGGACAGGAGCAGGGCTAAAACTCAGAGAAAATGCTTAAGATGGGGACAGACTGAATCACACAATGCATTCTGTGCCACAGTGTGTTGGATCCGTGTGACCACTGTTCTCGGTAGACAAGCGCCTGTGGCTTGCCGCCTCCGCCGTGGACCGTATGGTGTGTGTTCGCTTCAGACTACAGTCAACCAAACTCATACAGTCAACAATAAATTGTCTTCCCTTTTTCTGTAAGCTTTTCCTGAACTTGCTGCACGTGGGTTGCGAAATTGACTTCTGCTTCCTGGAAATTAACAGAGAAGAAAAAAAAAAAAGAGCAATGATAAAATCCACAGATCCATAAGAACAAATAAAACAAAATGTTCTTTTATTTTTCTATTTCAGAGAAGCAAATCTCAATACACTCAAATTGTAAAGAAGGCATTGTGTAATAGAATGTTTAATATTTTCACAATGTTCTTCAGGTAAATGCAGTGGTGAACTTCAAGGACCTGCCCTACACAATATTCTTCTACTCTTTGTTTATTGTCTAAAGAATCTCTTCAGTTCAGTCCAGTTCAGTCACTCAGTTGTGTCCGACTCTTTGTGACCCCATGAGTCGAAACATGCCAGGCTTCCCTGTCCATCACAAACTCCCGGAGTTTACTCAAACTCATGCCCATCAAGTCGGTGATGCCATCCAGTCACCTCATCCTCTGTCGTCCCCTTCTCCTCCTGCCCAGAAAGTTATGACCAACCTAGACAGCATATTAAAAAGCAGAGACATTACTTTGCCAAGAAAGGTCCATCTGGTCAAGGCTATGGTTTTTCCAGTGGTCACGTATGAATGTGAGAGTTGGACTGTGAAGAAAGCTGAGCGCCGAAAAATTGATGCTTTTGAACGATGGTGTTGGAGAAGACTCTTGAGAGTCCCTTGGACTGCAAGGAGATCCACCCTGTCCATCCTAAAGGAGATCAGTCCTGGGTGTTCTTTGGAAGGACTGATGCTGAGGCTGAAACTCCAACTTTGGCCACCTCATGCGAAGAGTTGACTTGTTGGAAAAAAAATCTCTTAGGAGTGCTAAAATGCTATGTGGGAGTCTGCATTTTCATGTAAAGCAGCACAGGGAGCACTATACTACTTGACTTATGGTTGTGGCTTCCCTTTGAGATGATGAGTTGCTGAGGTCAAGAAGAATATCAAATTGTTTCATCATTAAATAGTCATGTAACATAACCAAGTTGTTAACCTGATTTACATGTAATGTACATGTAAAATTCTGGAGTGGTTATTTAATATATGGAGACTTCCCTGGAGGCTCAGTTGTAAAGAGACCGCCTACCAGTGTAGGAGACATAGGTTCAGTCCCTATGTTGAAAAATCCCCTGGAGAAGAAAATGGAAACCCACTCCAGTATTCTTGCTTGGAAAATCCCATGGTCAGAGGAGCCTGGTGGGCTATAGTTCATGGGGTCGCTAAAGAATCGGACATGGCTTAGAGACTAAACAACAAGTTTAATGTATGTGGATGCAGATACCCTCACAGGCACACACATACTAGGATTATACACAGGGCACTGGATTTCGCTGGTGTCTCAGTGGTAAAGAATCTGCCTGTCAGTGCAGGAGACTCGGGTTCAGTTCCTGGATTGGGAAGATCCCCTGGAGAAGGAAATGGCAACCAGCTCCAGTATTCTGGCCTGGAGAATCCCATGGACAGAGGAGCCTGGTGGGCTACAGTACACGGGGTCTCAAAGAGTCGGACACAACTGAGCCGCTAACATACACACACACAGGACACTGATACTGATGAATTGAAGCCGCCTTTCCCATGTCAGGCCACTGATCCCTGGGAGAGTCATGTTGTAACTGGTTCCCCCAGGGAGCATCTGCTCACACTTGCCCACACTGAAGCTCAGCTGCCACCTTCCACCCACTCCGCCAGCCTGAGCAATCTTTTTGCTGCCGTCTATGCCTGTCAGCCTGACGTCTTTCTGTTCAATAGCATTTTTAGCATTGTCTGCAAACTTGGAAATGACACGGCACACCCCCTCTTCCGGATTAATAAGTAAAAGAAGAAATAAGATTCATCCTGACAAGCATTCTGTAAAACATTCATTTAGCCCTAAACATTTTAAAAGGAACTAGTTTTCAATGTTCATGGTGGATTTTTTTTTTTTTTTCCTTTTCAGCAATCTCTTGGTAATGGAGATTTGTGCAATTTTAGATTTGGGTGTTTGTGAAAATACTTGCAAAGGAAAAATAAAATCACAGAGTGACAAAATATTGGGTTTGAAAATATCAAAGGAGACTTTTAGATGAACACAAGCCCCTGAAATAATTCTTAAATCCTCACCATAATGTCCCAAGTTTGGAACGTCAGTGGCACAGAAAGAGACAAAGAGACAGAGAGCACAGCATTGAAATATATACATTACCATATGGAAAATTAAATAGCCAGTGGAAATTTACTGCATGATGCAAGGAGCTCAAATCTGGTGCTCTGCAATAGCCTAGAGGGGTGGGATGGGGTGGGAGGTGGGAAGGAGGCTCAAGAAGGCTGGGACATATGTATACCTGTGGCTGATTCTGTTGATGCATGGCAGAAACCAACACAGTACAGTAAAGCAATTATCCTCCAGTTAAACAAATGCAATTAAAAAAAAGAGAGACGGACAGACAGATACAAATAGATGGAGAGACAGAAGGACACACAGAGAGAAAAAGACATAGAGACAGAGGGAGAGAGACAGAGATAGACGGAGACACAGAGACAGGGAAACAGAAAGGGTTAGGAAAAAAGACAGCCTAGCCCTGAGCTGAATGCACCACCTAGGGAAGGTCAGCTTCACACGTGGTCTGTGTGCTGGGGCTGGAGCAGAACCGAGTGGGCAGGGGCGGGCACCACGGCCTCCCTGCATTCCTTTACATTCCGTCTCCTCTGTTCTAGTCCTTCCCAGGGCAGCGTGCAGAATATGGGTACACATGTTCCCAAAGGCTCCCTGGGTGCCAGCTGGCCACAGCCAGGCATGACCGACTTGGCCTCCCTTCCCCAGGACCGTGACCAACCCTCTTGGAAGGAAGCCCTGCAGACCAAGCATTTCCCCCCACATGACCCTTTATCATCTCCTTCATTCAGGGAACTGGGGCAGCTAGGACTCAATCAGTGCTTCAGCCTGGAGAATGACAGACTGTACCCAGGGTACAGTCCACAGTCAGCCCAGGGAGTCTGGGGCACAACAGGAGTCCAAGGAGATGCTCAGACGCCCCTGTTGGTCAGGACGACTACACCTGTCAAGATGACTGTACCTGTCAGGACAGCCACATCTGTCAGGATGGCTACACCAGTCAGGATGACTACACCTGTCAGGTTGGCTACACCTGTCAGGTTGGTGACACCTGTCAGGTTGGTGACACCTGTCAGGTTGGTGACACCTGTCAAGATGGCTATACCTGTCAGGACAGCTACACCTGTCAAGACGGCTACACCTGTCAGGATTGCCACATCTGTCAGGGCGACTACACCTGTCAGGTTGGCTACACCTGTCAGGACAGCTACACCTGTCAGGATTGCCACATCTGTCAGGGCGACTACACCTGTCAGGTTGGCTACACCTGTCACGGTGGCTACACCTGTCAGGACGGCTATACCTGTCACAATGGCCACACCTATCAGGATGGCTACACCTGTCAGGACGGCTACACCTGTCAGGATTGCCACATCTGTCAGGATGACTACATCTGTCAGGACAGTTACACCTGTCAGGATTGCCACATCTGTCAGGATGACTACATCTGTCAGGACAGTTACACCTGTCAGGATTGCCACATCTGTC
The DNA here is from genome assembly GCF_963930625.1 of Muntiacus reevesi. Taxonomy (NCBI): domain Eukaryota; kingdom Metazoa; phylum Chordata; class Mammalia; order Artiodactyla; family Cervidae; genus Muntiacus; species Muntiacus reevesi. Next base: position 16,571,423 of record NC_089251.1, read on the forward strand.
AGGATGACTACATCTGTCAGGACAGTTACACCTGTCAGGATGGCCACACCTGTCACGATGGCCACACCTGTCAGGATGGCTACACCTGTCAGGTTGGATACACCTGTCAGGATGGCTACACCTGTCAGGACAGCTACACCTGTCAGGATAGCCACATCTGTCAGGACAGTTACATCTGTCAGAATGACTACCACCTGTCAGGATGGCTACACCAGTCAGGACGGCTATACCTGTCAGGTTTGCTACGCCTGTCAGTATGGTTACGCCTGTCAGGGTGGCTACGCCTGTCAGGATGACTACACTTGTTGGGTGACTACCCCTGCCAGGATGGCTATCCCTGCCAGGCTGGCTACTCCTATCCTACCAAGTCAAAGTACACGCATGTGGAAGCACGTTCCAAGAGTAGTCAGACATGAATGACAATAGTTTTTGCCATCGCAGTAACTGTTCTATTAACAATTATGTAAACTGCATCAAGAGAGAAAGCAAAGCAGGGGTTCTGTCCCCCCCACCCCATGGCCCACCCCACACCTCAGCGTCACGTCTGTTCATCCCAGTACCAGCCCCACTCTGCTATGTGCATGACAGGATTTGTATTTTCCTCTGTTTCTCCCTTTCCTTTCCTCCCTCCTTGCGTTCCAGATTATGAAATGGCTGCGGGTTTGCCCTTCCTCCTGTTCACCCTGGTGGTGTGGAGTTGAGATGAAGAGCAGCACCACAAATACTTCCCAACAGCCTCAAGCCTCCTCCTTTATTATAAGAAGGAAAACAACAGCAACAAACCGCATCATAAATATGATCAGTGCTGTCAGATGAATTAGCTGAAGGTGTTTTTTTTTTTTTTCTTTTTGTACTGTGACCTGAAATTTAAAGGAATAAAGTCTTATGTGTATAAAAAGAAAATATCTGCCTTCAAAAAATAGATAATATTTTTTTCAACAGTAGTGGAATATCAGAGACTTTTAAGGCACCACAAGTACAGAAATTACACAGGATAGCTGCTTCTAGATTAACGCCAGTGGCCAAAATGCCACTAGCCCACCAATCTTCAAATTAGTGATTTGTTTCTGTTTTGTTCTTCTGCCTTTTTTACTTTCAAGAGCTTTCTGGATGGAGATGCCTGAACCTATTCAGGTCCTTCATCATGTAGATTAAATATGGACTGCTTTTCTTTTCTCTTGAGTCAACAAATGACACATGAAATTTTATTTTTTCCTGAACTACAATTTTGTGCAATATCTTACTTATCAGATTTTTTGCTAAGTCTAATTCATAGAAGTCTATTTCTTGGAACTCAGTTTGTTCATCTGTAAAATGGGTTCAATAATGTCTGCCTCACTTATTCCAATGCTTGGCACCATTTCTTGCTAAGCCTAAATTATGGATTGGTATGAAGTGGCCTTTCTGGTACCACCCTCATAGCGATTTCCTATCTAAACATACACACACATCATCATCATCATCAAATGCTTGCGTGTATATCTCTAAAATGATACCATTGCCATGAGTATTTGATGAATAAGAATGCATTGAATTGGCAAGGGACAGATGATGGATAAAGTAGAAGATGTAGGCTGGTCCCTTCCCTCTAGATTCTTGTCAGGTGGGGAAGAGTAGGAACTCTGGAGCAGGACAGCCTGAATGTAGGTCCTGGTTCTGCCCCTTGCTTGCTGAGCAACTCTGGTCAAGGTACGTCACTCTGTGGGCCTCAGCTACCATGTCTGTGGGATGGGCACAGCAAGTCACTAAATTATACCACTATTAGGAGGATTGTGAATGCTCAGTCGCTCAGATGTGTCCCACTCTTTGCGACCCTATGAACTGCAGCCCACCAGGCTCCTCTGTCTATGGGATTGTCCAGGCAAAAATACTGGAGTGGGTTGCCATTTCCTTCTCCAGAGGATCTTCCTGACCCAGGGATCAAACCTGTGTCTCCCGCATTGACAGGTGGATTCTTTACCATCTGAGCCACCTGGGAAGCCATTAGGAGGATTCCATGGGCTAATTCATATAAGCCGCTTTGAAGAGTGACTGGCACATGACACATGCTATATAGTTTCCTCAATATTGGGTTAAAAAAGGTCTGTTTGGGTCTCTCTGTAAGAACAAACCTTTTGGCCAATCCAACAAAAACATGGATGATCTAGTGATGGAGAGAAAAACCAGTGTATTCCATGTAATTACAGTGCAGTCCAACAGTCCCCAGGAGAGGTGTGTGCATAGGACTTCAGAATGTAAGGAAGGGATGAGTGACAGGACTAAGGACAGCAGGGCTCTACCTTGGCTGTAATAGGAGCAACACCCCAGGGCAGGTCTCTGGGGCTGTGCTGGGGCCTGGATGGAGGCAGGGATGGGGCGGCGGGGGAGGGGGGGTCATTGAGGCACAGGACGCCAGGCTCTTCTTGCCTCCATGCGGACTCAGACTCCTTCCTCTTCTTTTAATGGCAGCCTCTCTTTTGGAATTTCTGCTCTAAAACCTGAAGTCCGCAAGGAAGCTTTTGCTTCGATGTGTGTTTCCTCTAAAAGAGAATGTGACTGGAGATGATGCTGGCGCACCCAAAGGCTGCCTGTCTGCAAATATCCTCCAGTTCTATTCTTGAGTCTTGACATATGTCCACGTTCTCCAGGGGGGTGCTCTGAGGATCTGGTTAGAAAGTATGAAATCGAGCGTGTGACCCAGGATGCACTAATGCCCAGTGGTGACAGGAGCTTATGCACAGTGGCCCGGCGGGGCTCGGATGTCAAATCCCTTGCACCAGATGTGCGTTCACCAGCAGGGACCCAGGGCTGCCAGCTCTTTGCACGGGACGCCCAGCTCAAAGGAATGGATGATGTGTGTACTCGCTCTGACAGACCTGCAGGTAGCTTTGGGACAATGGCTCCTGTCTCTTGAATTGTTCCTTAAACAAGTGCTCTCTTGATTGAAAAAGTGATGATTTTATTTCATTTTATTTTTAGAAAAAAAATCCCTGAGCGCTGGATGCCGAGGACAGCTGGAGTGTGTGGGACGCGGGGCGCTATTTTTTCCCCATTGCTTTGGGAACCAAGCAGATGGGCTGCCACTTGATTAGATTGGGGGCCATGGATGGCGCCTTCCAGCTGTTGGCCACGTGACCACGTTTACTACGGGCAAAGGGGAGAATTTCCCTTCTGTTTTCCCTGTCCCCTTGGTCGTCGGCTTCTTGAAATTGTGTTTCTGGGCTGCAGAAAGCACATCTCTCTGCTTCTCTTTGAAACATGCAGCCACGGACTCTAAGGGAAAAGAACTTCCAAACACCTTCTGTAAAACATGCAGAGGGACTCTGGAGCAGTCAGGTAACCTGAGCAGAATCTGGGCTTTTTAATGAAGTGGGGCAGTTTCTCACAAAGTTGGCGGGTAGACAAAGCCCTGGTTCTGAGAAAGCGTGGCCCGCAGCGGAGGGCAGGGAGCGATCATCCAGGATCCGAGAGGAATGAGAGGAGTCCTTCCTGCAGGCACGGGATGGGCCTCTACTGTCTGATCAGATGCTGACCATGAAAGGTACCAGTTTCTATGCACACTAGCACTTTACAGGTTGTACATGATCTGTGGGCTTCCCATGTGGTTCAGTGGTAAAGAATCAACCTGCCAATGCAGGAGTCTTGGGTTTGATCCTTGTATCCCCTGGAGAAGGAAATGGCCACACACTCCAGTATTCTGGCCTGGAGAATCCCATGGATAGAGAAACCTGGCAGACTGCAGTCTACGGGGTTGCAAAGAGGCAGACACGACTGAGCGACTGGACAAAGTAATCTATGCTTTACACCTCAACATGTGGCTCCATAAACTCCCAGCCCAACACCAAGTGCGGGGCCTCTCTGTTCTCAAGTCCATCCATCTCAGACACAGCCTCGGCAGTTCATGGCTGAGGGGACATGAAAGCCCCTCCTGCCATCAGAGCCTCTGTGGACATGTGGGTGACAGCGGCAAGGCATCCTGACATAGATGGGTCTTTACCAGCTCTCCCAGCTTCTCTGAGTCACAGTCTACTGTGTGCTGAATGGAAATTATTTCCTTCCCTGTGGACCTCACAGATGAAATTGGTTGAGAAATCACCTTGTAAATGATACAGCTTCCTGTGCACGTATTAACATTAGTCATTGTTTTTGTTCAGCTGCTAAATCGTGTCCAGCTCTTTCGTGACCCCGTGGAATGTAGCCTGCCAGGCTCCTCTGTCCATGGGGTTTTCCAGACAAGAATACTGGAGTGACTTGCCATTTCCTTCTCCAGGGGATCTTCCCTACCCAGGGATTGAACCCGAGTCTCCTGCGTTGGCAGGCAGATTCTTTACCACTGAGCCACAAGGGAAACCCTGCTAACATTGGTGGTCAAGCTCTCATATTATGATCCTCTGTCAAATCTTTATCAAACAGTGGACTCAGGGTTCCCAAAGGTCTTACCTCCTTGAGAAAATGAGGTCACTGCATGCCGTGTCCTCTGGCATGTCTCTTACAAAAGGCCTGAATGCAAGCTCTTTTGCCATAATTCTGTCTTGCATCTTTTTTCCTCCCTGTATTTCCTCTATTAAGCCTCATGACAGCCCCAGGAAGGAAGTACCACCATAGCAAGGTCACTTCTGACGGACCAGTGCTTAGGGATTGAAGAATTTCCCAAGGACTCATCTTTTAAGAGGGGAGCTAGGATTTGAACCCATGTCTCAGACACTAACATGTGAGTCAGTGCCAAGGGCTCCGTTGCAGGAGCCACAAGTCTGGGTTCAGCCTCTGCTGTGGGAACTGCGTGCTTTAGGAAACCTCTTCCTGTCTCCTTGGTCACGTAAGAGTCATCTCAAGAGTCCCCGTGGGAAGGTGACTTGACGCCAGTTTGGAGTTCTTGTAGAAACTTCTCCAGTACAAGGCAGGTACTCAGGGGTGGGTGCAGACTTGATTTTACAAGTACATCTGTTCTGTTTATTTTTGCTTCTTTGCAGTATTATCAACTTCTGTTCCATATGGATGATCCATATTGTGCCTCGGTGAAATGATACCACATTATGCTTTTATCCTTTTATCATCAAACACTACTCATGAAAAAATCACCAGGTTTGCCTAGGTTCATCTGTTCAATTTATTTTTCCCAAACTTTATTTTGAATAAAACACCTACGGTAAATGTGATTTATGTAAATGAATAAAACAAAACTGTTATATAAGCTTTTTTGACATCATTCAGTCCCGTTCTGTCGGGGTGCCACTATACAGAATCTTCTGGCAGCCTGTTTTCCATAGGATTATATTATTTCTGAAACCGCAGAGCCAAAGAGATAAAACTATAATATACTTTCAAACGCTTTAATTTAATTTTTTTTCCTCTTCTCTCCCCAAGCTTCCCAGATGGAGGAACTCCAATATTTTAAAAGAAGCTTTTACTTATGAGAATCTTTCAGCACTATTCCAAGTGCCTGTAGCTATTCCTCTCTCGTACTCTCTGCCTTTCTCCATTTTTCTCACACCTCGCTCCCTGGTTTTATTTAAAGAATGGCAATCCATCTTTCCTTTTTTTTTTTTCTTCCTCTTCTTTATTGTTATATTTTCCTCGCTTTCTACCCCCTGGGACCCTGAATGGAAGAATTTCCATCCTCTGAGCTTGTGCTGGGGGCAGCTCCTGCTCCCCGGGTTTACAATGAGCTCGCTTATTGCCTGTGCCACGCGGCTCTGGGACGTGTTCTTATCTCCACCCGGCAGCTGGGGAATGAAGGGCCCGGGCAGCTCTGGGGGCACACCGCTAGCCTCGCCGCCGACAGTGTGGACATCTGCACAGCCGCCAGGCACCCCGGAGGATAAACGCCTTCGCACCTGCCCTTCCCAGGGCCCGGCCACCTGGGCGGCTGAGACCTCGGCAGCTTAAGGGTGTCTCCTGCTATCTAAGCTATGTGCACGGCGGAGGCTCTCTGCGTGGCAGGCCCATCGGGTCACTGTCAGCCCCCTTGTTCTATGTGGTGAGGAAGCCGAGTCCCAGAGACAAGGTCATGACCTACCCAAGGCGCCACACCTGGTAATGGGAAGTGCATGATTAGAAGATCTTTGAACTCTTTTCCAGCATGCATTTCTTATAATCTGACTCAGTTGAAGACTCACTGCCCTTAATGAAGAAGAACAGTAAACCCATGATTAGTCCTGTAAATAATAAAGTACAAGACTTTTAAGGGAATATTTCATATCAAGTGAAGCAATACGCATTTACATTTAAGATAGTGTATGTAAAAGCTTTTGCAAATTAATATGCTACTAAACTATATATTAGTATGATTATTGCACGGCTTCCCTGGTGGTGCAGCGGCAAAGAATTTGCCTGCCAATGCAGGAGACTAGGGTTCGATCCCTGTGTTAAGAAGATCCCCTGGAGAAGGAAATGGCAGCTCACTCCAGGATTCTTGTCTGGAGAATTCCATAGGCAGAGGAACCTCGTGGGCTATAGTCCACAGGGTCACAAACAGTCAGACACAACTGAGCTACTGAGCGCGCACACACACACATGAGTGTTGTAAAGGTGAATTATTAAGAACGGAAATGAATCAAGCTCTTTTTCCTCATGAACAAAGATCAGTTGGTTTGGGTGGTTTTTGCTCTTTCTTGCATGTCTGTTTGGAGATCTGGCAACAGAAGCTGGATTTGCTTTACTGTTGAGAGGTCCCCACTGAATTTTTCAGAGTTTTTCAGGTGCTTTTGTAAAAGTCAGACTCCACACACGATATTCAAATCCAGAACTCCTTGGTTCAGAAATCTCCTTTGGATTATGAATCAGGAGATATGCTCTTGGTACACTCATCTCCAGGCTGGATGTCCCTGGAAAATTCATTATAATGACAATTTTCCAAATCCCAGTTTCCCTAGTCCAGGATAGAGAGCCCAGGATATTTTTGCAAGTCCCTCTCACTCAAAATAGCAGGAAGCTGTAGAAAAAGAATGCTTGAGTATAATAGAGTGGGGAGATGGGTTGATATTTTCCACACCATAATGCTATGGGAAGTTATCTTAGACAAAAGCAATCAAGGGTATGTGCTTACATGCTCAGTCCCTCAGTTATGTCCAACTGTTTGCAACCTCATGGACTGTAGCTCTTCAGGCTCATCTGTCCATGGGATTTTCTAGGCAAGAACACTGGAGGAAGTAGAAACTCTATGTTGCTTTTATTTTCCCCCATTTTTGCTGCATTTCTACTGAAGGGAAAGGAATATGCCCTCCACTGCTGGAAAATAGCTGAGGGCATCTCACCAGCTTGGGGCCTGCTGCTGATGGGGAGAGCATCAGTATGATGCTTCCTTTTTAAAGTGAGATGTGTCATAACAATGATATCTTAAGTGAGCTGATATTTATCTTTTATGCAATTGGTATTTGACAATTAGCAATGCAATGCCCACTGCTGGGCTCAAATGACTTTCAAATGTGGGAGTCATAGAAGACTTTCTGACACTTTTCACCTTAATTGCTAGTGAGGACTGAAGAAAAGTTGACCAAGAAAAGACAAGATAAATTCTGAGCCCTGAGTTGGAGTATAGCGGCCATGACCCCTGTCAACATGGTGGTAATAATGGTGATGATGTGCTGGTGATGGTGATGATGGTCATGGTGGTGATGATAGTGATGGTGATGGAGGTGATGATAGTGATGGTGATGGTGGTGATGGTGATGCAATGTGATGGTGGTGATGGTGGCAGTGAGGATAAGTGATACAGCAGAAGCTCAGAGAGGTCTGGCACTTGCCCACTGATGCTTTCAGGACCCTTAGTGTTCTGACACCCAGATCATTGTTTTCTTTTCTCTTTCCCCTCCTTCCTCATCCTTTCCCAGATTTGCATCCACTTTGATTCTAATGTGGTGTGATGCTCATGATGAGAAATTATTGTACAGATTGTTTGGACTGCATATTCTCCCTGTTGGACTCAGCAGAGGTTTCCTGGAGCCAATGCAGTACCGCTTCTTCAGGCAGACCCAGTGGTCAGGGAGCAGGGGCCCCCACATCTCATCCTTGGCAGGCAAGAAATGGACCACATGTGTGATTCTGGAACACTTATTGACACTTTAGTCCCTCTGAAGCAGAGTAGGTCTCCCCAGATTTTGGAACAGAAGAGAAAAATTGCTCTCCCAATAAAAGAAAAATCAACATGAAACATGAAGTGAAAACATGAACTTCCAAATGGTAACTTCCAGCCTATGGGCTGGCTCTAGAGTGTGGTGGAAAAGAGCAGGGTGGCTTGAGCAAAGTTATTTAACCTGGATTTAATATGGAGTGGGTTGCCATTCCTTTCTTGGGGGGATCCTCCCAATCCAGAGGTTGAACATGGGTCTCCAGCATTGCAGGTGGATTCTTTACCATCTGAGCCACTATGAAAGCTCAATTTAACCTTACTAACCATAATTCATTTTCTAAAAAAAAAAAAAAAAAAAAAAGGATATGGGCATGCTTAGTATGCCAAGTTTAATTGAGAATTAAGTAAGTTAATGTACATGAAAATGTCGGCATGCTCACCAGCACAATTAAGAGTTTGTAGAGCTTGGATGTTATGCTGTCTTCCTCAACTGGCACAATCCTACTCCTTGCTGAGATTGCACCTCTGAGTCAATGCTGGTTAAAACTTCTTGGGCTTCCAAACAAGAGTCCCAGAGTCCCAGGAATCCTGCTCCTTCCCCATATTCCATCTCCGTACCACATGTCTAAATTCTCTGTTCTTTGTCAGATGCAGCATTCATCTCTATTCCCTCTGTTCCCATATCAGCTTCTCTGTTGAGTTTTAGGGCTCTGTCATCTCATGCCCATGTGCTATATCATGCCCATTGAATTACAGCTGCCTTTGGTCAGTTTCCTCCTTTTCTGGGCCATTCTTTTATTTTGTCTTAATAGGCTTTATTGTTGTTTTTGAGAGTTTTAGGTTCACAGCAAACCTGAGCAGAAGGTACAGAGGTTCCTGTGTATCTTCTGACACCATATGTGCACATCCTCCCCCATCATCAACATCCCCCACTGGAGAGGGGCGTTTGTTACAACTGATGAATCTGCATGGATGCCTTGTTACCACCCAAAGTTTGCAGTCTACATTGAGGTTCACTCTTGATGTTGTACCTTCTATGGGTTAGGGCAAATGTATGATGATATGGACCCACCATTTCAGGGCCACACTGAATAGTTTCACTCCCTTAAAATTCCCCTTGCTCTGCTTGTTCATCTCTCCCTCCCCACAACTCTTGTTAATCACCGATCTGTTTATTGTCTCTATAGTTTCACTTTTCCAGGTTCTCATATAGTTGGACTCATATAGTATGTTGCCTTTTCAGACTGACCTTTTTTCACTTAGTAATGTGCTCCAGGACTTTGGCCACCCCATGCAAAGAGCCAACTCATGATGGCTGGGAAAAGGCTCTGATGCTGGGAAAGATTGAGGGCAAGAAAAGAAGGGAGTGACAGAGGATGAGATGGTTGGATGAAATCATTGATTCAATGGACATGACTTTGAGCAAACTCTGGGAGATAGTGAAGGACGGGGAAGCCTGGTGTGCTGAAGCCCAGGTTTGCAAAGAGTTGGATACGACTTAGCGACTGAACACCAGCAGCAGACGTACATTTAAGGCTCTTCCATGTCTCTTCATGTCTCTTCTACTTTGTGTTTTAAGATCCAATGAGATAATTACTTATGAAATCTAGATATTCAAAGGGTAGTTTTTATACCTGCTCATTATTAAATTCAACCTCCACCTATGGAGAAGAATAAAGTAAGACTTTTACACCACTTAATCAAGTACCATAGGCAAAATACTCTGAAATGCCATGTTATACAACATTATCCTACATAAAATCATCTTATGCTCATTTTGGTTTCTTGCACAATTTCACCTCATTCCTGTCACGAAATGATGGTGCCCAGTGGAGTGTGGTGTCTACCTTGACAAAAGAGTGAGGATTTATACAAGCAGTGTAACCTGCACCCACAGCTACAAGGAAGGGATTTACCTCTATTTAAAGGAGAATTTCAAATGCTACTCATAAAGCACACAGGAGCTTTTACCCCTTAGAAATGTGAACTTCTCTTCTATTTTGGGAAATCATGAGATCTTTTCCTGTTCTGTACCCGAGGTGTGTGTAAAATGAGTTCTCTTATCAGTTCTGCCTGCCCAGGAGAGATAATTTACTGACATAACAGAGAAGGTCCTTGTGTGATCTCTACCCAGTTTCGTTTGCAAATGTGCATGTGATTTCATGGGCTTTTTATTATTATTAGAAGTTGCTGAATTTGAATTAGCTACAATCCCTCTTTTTAATAGACTGTATCAAAACTGCTTAAATTCCATAGCATTGGTGGAACAGTCCATTATGTCTGAGGACAAGGGCTCAGAGCATTGGTGGGGTGTTATCGCCAGTTCTAAATAGGTATTGAGTTTGAAGATAGAGAGTATGATGAAAGAAAGTCAGACCCTAGCAGGTTATTTAGCTTTCACTTCTGAGGAACCTGTCATTGCCTGCTTCTGTAAACCTACCTAATGTGATTTATCTGATCCATTTCAATGCAAGAAAATGAAATGGCTCCTGTTAGCAGAAACAGCAATTATAAACTCACAGAAACAGCAGTTAGAAACTCGCAAGCCTGGTGCTGCTTAAACATCTAGGCTAAGCACTTTTAAAATTAGCACTTTAATCTTGTTAGTGGTCTGTAAATGAGAACCCCTCTCAGCAATCAGATGTTCACAAGTAGGGCCATTTCCCATGGACCAATGCTATCTAGAAGACTAAAGCTCTCTCACCAGGGAAGATTGACTTTGCAGCAGGGTCTTAACGGGTCTACAAACAGACCACAGAAAGTTTGCTTGAGAGCACAGTGTGATAACCTTGGGGTGATGTGTAGCACTGCACACACACCCCTCCTGTCCTCCTCTCCCGTCCTCTCCTTCCGGGTCTCTCTCCTGAGTCTATGATCTCCTTGGCAGCCGGAAGATGAGACACTTGAGAGCAGAACCCAGAACCTGCATGTGAATAGAAACCAAGTAACTTCTTGGAGGTGATTAAAACATCAACACCTCCTTAGGAGGTGAAGCTTCAGCTTAATGATCACTTTGTCTGTTTCTTTTTTTTTTAATAGCTTTTTTTCCCGTCTATTTTTATTAGTTGGAGACTAATTACTTTAGAATATTGTAGTGGTTTTTGCCATACATTGACATGAATCAGCCATGGATTTACATGTGTTCCCCATCCTGATCCCCCCTCCCACCTCCCTCTCCATCCCATCCCTCTGGGTCGTCCCAGTGCACCAGTCCCAAGCACTTGTCTCATGCATCCAACCTGGACTGGAGATCTGTTTCACACTTGATAATATACATGTTTCGATGCTGTTCTCTCAGATCATCCCACCCTCGCCTTCTCCCATAGAGTCCAAAAGTCTGTTCTATACATCTGTGTCTCTTTTTCTGTCCTACATATAGGGTTGTCGTTACCATCTTTTAAAATTCCATATACATGTGTTAGTATACTGTATTGGTGTTTATCTTTCTGGCTTACTTCACTCTGTATAATGGGCTCCAGTTTCATCCATTTCATTAGAACTGATTCCAATGTATTCTTTTTAATGGCTGAGTAATATTCCATGGTGTATATGTACCATAGCTTTCTTATCCATTCATCTGCTAATGGGCATCTAGGTTGCTTCCATATCCTGGCTATTATAAACAGTGCTGCGATGAACATTGGGGTACATGTGTCTCTTTCAGATCTGGTTTCCTTGGTGTGTATGCCCAGGAGTGGGATTGCTGGGTCATATGGCAGTTCTGTTTCCAGTTTTTTAAGGAATCTCCACACTGTTCTCCATAGTGGCTGTACTAGTTTGCATTCCCACCAACAGTGTAAGAGGGTTCCCTTTTCTCCATACCCTCTCCAGAATTTATTGCTTGTAGACTTTTGGATAGCAGCCATTCTGACTGGCGTGTAGCGGTTTTTAATAGCTTTTTAAAAAACTATTAAAATATAGTTGACTTGCCCTGTTGTTTTAATGCTGCTGCACAGTAAAGTAGCTCAGTTATATATACATATGCATTCTTTTTCGTATTCTTTTCCATTATGATTTATTACAGGGTATTAAATGTAGTTCACTGTGCTATGCAGTAGGCCTTATTGTTTATCCATTCTCTATATAATACTTTGCATCTGATGATCACATTGTCTGAGTTCAGTCATGTCTTTAGCTCCCATCACTTCTAAGAGCTTGGTTAAGGATCCTAGAGGATATGGTATAGGCAGGGCCAAGTCATATGCCTTGAGTTGGGGTCATATGCTAACTTCTAGTCTGAGATGGTTTAATAAGAGTTGATCACTTCTGAACTCACCATACAGTGGCTTGGCTGCGGATGAGCCATTGGCAGGGGAAGAAATGTCAGTTATTCACTGACAGTAGGAAGAATTCCAGAGAACAAACCTGGACAAACGTGTGCTCTCATTCAGATAAAGCCCTGCTTCAGCTAACTTTGGACTCCTGTGTGGGGGTAAAAATGCGGGAAGTCCATAGGGCCTCCATCCAGAAGAGTCATGATAAAGGACATTAACTCATTTCCAGAGAAAGGAAAAGAAAGCTCTCCTTCCATCTGACTTCCTAGGGCTCGCAAGGTAAAGAATCTGCCTGCAATGCATGAGATGTGGGTTTGATCCCTGGGTCGGGAAGATCCCTTTGGGAAAGAAATAGCAACACACTCCAGTATTCTTGCCTGGGAAATCCCATGGACAGAGGGGCCTGGCAGGCTACAGTCCACATGGGGTTGCAAAGAATCAGACGTGCACACAGTTTAGCAACTAAATGACAAGAAAAACAAAGGGAATTCCAGGTAGCAAGTATTTCATATCAACTGGAGAGTGATGTAGTTAGTTTAAATGCAGTGGGATCCCCATGCCCTTGGGGGTGATGTTTCTCTTGCCAGGCCATCCCTGGGGGGCTGGGACTTGTCCTGTATATGCTCACATCACAGTTGTTTTCTCTGAGGCTGTCAGACCTCATGGGTCATGAACCAGTCCCTCATAAGTCTTTGAAAAATGCGTACTTCTATGTACTATAGCCTTGCTGCTCCCATGTGGCCCAAAGCATCACTGGTTCCTAACTTTGGCAGCAGGATCACCTGGGGAACTTTCCAAAAATAGATTCCATGACCTTGACCTCATTCTGCTGTATTTGAAAGAGAAATTGAATATAGGAATGTATATTTTATTCAGAAAAAAAACAAAAAACCTTTCTAAGTGAATTCTGTTTTAAGCCAGGTTGGGGAACTAGTACCCAGATTACCTTCCTTAAAATCACCTTGTCCAGGCCTACCTTTAGCTGCTGACAGGAGACAGACAGCTGGAGGGAAGCGCCAGAGACTCATGGTCTGATCAGCGATGGGAAGGAAGACCTGAATACTTTGTCTGCAAGGTGGATGGGCGGCAGCATCAGCATACTACTTCCAGGGATTCAAACACAGTTCGGGTTTCCAGTCCAGATTTAGGGAGAGGGGCAGACAATCTCCACCCTCAAACGCTGCTGAAGGGCCTGGGACACTCCTCAACTGAGTCCCCATATCTGGCATTCATTTTTAAACCTATCTTTGATTATCATCTTAGCAATATGTAACAAGTTAAAAGTACATTAAGAAATAAAAAAAAAAAAAAAAGAATAACCCACTTGCCATTGCAGGAGACCTATTTTGATCCCTGAGCCAGGAATATGCCCTGGAGGAGGGCATGGCAACCCACTCCAGTATTCTTGCCTGGAGAATCCCACGGACAGAGGAGCCTGGTGGGCTACAGTCTGTAGAGTCACAAAGAGTCAGACACGACTGAAGCAACTAGCGCAATATGTAAAAATATGCTTGTTAAAAACAGGTAATGTCCAAGTATAAGAGGAATAAATGGTTCCTTCGATGACCCCAATTCTTCTCAGTCTCCTAAGGTGACAAATTTAATTACTAAATGCTTCTGCCGCTGTAGGCACCATGGTATGCTTAAGGGGAGAGACAGAGAGAGAGAGATATATAACTGTCAAGTTACTCAACATTTCCATGTCTTAGTTCCCATATCTAGGAATTAATATTAGCACCTTCCTTATCGGGCTATTCGTAGAATTGAGTCAGTTTTGTCTGGAAGGTAATAAACACTATATAACTGTGGTTAACAAACACATGTACACACAAGCTTCCAATATACTACTGATTCAGACTTAGGGCTTGTAGTTTTTCACTTAATATTTGTCTTAGTGGTCTGAATATGCCAGTACGCATGAATGTACCATAATTTTATGACAGTTGTGTAATATTATATGGATGGACCATATTTAATACATCCTTTGATGGGCTATTGTGTTGTCAAGGGCCAGTATTTTAAAATACTTTAGGAAATACTGAGAAAAATACTTGTACCTTTATTGGCACAAATTGGAAAATCATTGTGTAGGAAAAAGTTGAACTGTTAGGTGGGTAAGCAGATTTACAGATTTGAGAGATAATGCAGAGAAGGCAATGGCACCCCACTCCAGTACTCTTGCCTGGAAAATACCCTGAATGGAGGAGCTTGGTAGGCTGCAGTCCTTGGGGTCACGAAGAGTAGGACACAACTGAACAACTTCACTTTCACTTTTCACTTCCATGCATTGGAGAAGGACAGGGCAACCCACTCCAGTGTTCTTGCCTGGAGAATCCCAGGGACGGTGGAGCCTGGTGGGCTGCCATCTATGGGGTCGCACAGGGTTGAACACGACTGAAGTGACTTAGCAGCAGCAGCAGCCCAATGTCTACTCAAAGTTGCCCTGTTTTTACCCTGAGTAGCAGTGTATTCTGCTTCCCTTCATGAGGATAGATGCTAGATAGGACAGATGTAAAGTCAAAAAGCTTTCCTAATGTAAAGTGGTAGGAGGACAGTTTACGTTTGCTTTAACTTCAGAGAGATAATTCGAGAAGCAGGTATCAGCCGTCTGATGGGAAAGGCCACCACCTGAGTTGCAGGGTTGCCAGGAGGTGAAACGGAGCACTGGTGAGAGAGTCAGTAAGAGCATCAGACACTTGCTAGGCATGCCTTCGTTTTATCTCACTTCACTCAGCTTGGACCTTAGTCCCAGCATTTGGTTTGGTTTTGAGTATAGTCACCTCTCAATACGCTGCTAAAATGAATAAGCTACAAAACTGTATCCAAATGTATGAAAAAAAAAACCAAACAAAACACAAAAACCTCCCCTGTTCAAGAAAGTTCTTAGGATTAGCGCTTCTGTTAGACTACAAAACCCAACCATTTCAGTGTTGGCATCATAGCATCAACATCCTCTTCCTGAGAGTCTTTGTAATACTGAGCCAATTTCTTCTTGAGGATAGACACGTATGTAGAGAGATGTGGATGAAGACGGATAAAATGTTACTGACTTGCACTTTCCCTGAAAATGCTTATAGAGTCCAATTAGTGGTGTTTCACTGCACTTAGTATTTAATGGATGTTCAGTATAACCAGCAGCCATGGGGTATGCAAAGAACAGAGCCAGCTTGGAGCTGACAGCACTGACTTCCATCCCCAGGTCTTCATATATGAGGCCTCTATCATCTGAACATCCACTTTTACCTCTCTGACCTTTACTTTCCTTATTTATCATCTGTATTTCTATATTTTGGAGGACATGACAACCCACTCTAGTATTCTTTGCCTGGGAAACCCGTGGACAGAGGAGCCTGGTGGGCTACATTCCATGAGTTCGCAAGAGTTGGACACGACTCAGCAAGCAAACGACAATTTCTCTATATATTTCCTTGTATCTCAAGGCAGTAGTGAAGATTGACAAGTAAAACAAACACCTTCCATTCACAATTATTGCACAATGTTGACTATATTTCCCTCATTGTACAATAATACTTCCTCGAGCCTATCTTACACCCAATAGTTTCTGCCCCACAATGGTCACCAGTAATTTGTTCTCTACACCTTTGAGTCTACTCTTTTTTGTTCTATTCACTAGCGTGATGTATTTTTAGGTTACACATATAAGTGATACTATACAGTATTTGTGTTTCTCTGTCTGACTTATTTCGCCTAGCATAATGCCCTCAAAGTATATCCATGCTGTTTCAAGGGGCAAAACTTTAGTTCTCTTTTTGTGGCTGAGTAGTATTCTGATGTGTGTGTGCATGTGTGTATTACATCTTCTTTATCAGCTCATCTGCTGACAGACACTTAAATTTTTTCCATAACTTGACACTGTAAACAATGCTGCTAAGAACACTGGGATGCATGTATATTTTATAATAACTGTAAATGAAACGTAACCTTTTAAAATTGCATGAAAAAGCATGTTCATTGTAATACAATTGGAGTCTAAGGTCGGAAACAACCCAACTCTCCATCAATTAAGAAACAGAATAAAAATAAGTATCTCATTGAGTCTCGTGATAAACAGGGAAACAATACTCTCCTTGGGTCTTCGTGACAGATGCAGATCACAGGCTCAGGTGACTCGCTCTGGGTCCCAACGAAGAGTAGTGACAACGCTAGACAGGAGCACAGATCACCTGACTTCTAGTGAAGCACTTGGGCCATCAAGCCACACACCCTTGGAACTCTGTTCTACTTGTGAAAATGTACCAAGATCGACAGGCACTCTGCTTGTCTCCATTCTCCTGAATCTATCCATTCAGAATATAGCTACCAATCACACTTGCAATTTCCGGTTGAAAAGATATTTTGGCCTAATTATGTTTATGTGAAAAATTTTAATGAAAACATGAAATCATTGATGATGAAATCATGAAACAAATCGATCATCTAAGTTCCAATAATTATATCATAATTAAATAAGAATTTCAGAAAGACCTTTATCAGGTGAGGAAGGCTTCTGGCTCTAGTCTAAAATCACAGCCTCTGACTTTGAGGTGCACCTGTGCTTATGGATCAGGACATGTATGGAGTTTTACCACCTGCTGGAAGTAAGACCAGATAAGGAGATTTTACTCTTTTTCAAAACTTTTCCTTTAGAACCCAGGTCAGAATTACAAATGCAACCGCACTTCAACGCTTCCCTGGGGAACTGTCTCAGTGCTATCCAAACTGAACACTAGATGTCACTGCTTTGCAACAAAATTTGGATTTTGAATGCATTTTTCTGTGGTTGTAAATAACATGCTCCTTGGGGAGGTGGAAGGGGGCGGGGAAGGTGAGTTATCCTCGAAAAGAATCAGTCTTTCTCAGTGGTCTTTTAAATGGTCATTTGGGCAAAGTACTATAGGGTTTCTTTATCATCTACACAGTTTTATTTCAGTTAAACCTATGCATAAAATACATGCATATTTTATGTGTCAGTGATTTTAATGGTCATATTCTAATATCCCTGATGGCTCAGTGGTAAAGAATCCATCTGCCAATGCAGGAGACCAGAGTTCCATCCTTGGGTCAGGAAGATTCCTTGGAGAAGGACATAGCAAGTCACTGTAGGATTCTTGCCTGGGAAATCCCATGGATAGAGGAACCTGTCCATTGGGCTGCAAAAGAGTCAGACATGACTTAGCAGTTAAGTAGCAACAATATTCTAACATCCAGCTTTTCTAAGGCTTTGTGCCACAAAATTGAGAGCAATTTAGACCAAAATCTGAAGGTAATGACTCTGGGACTCTCCTTCAGCCTCAAACTCTATCGTGACATCCTGACTTCTCACCACTTTGATGCTGGGTATTCCACAGGCATCACAGACCCATCATTGCCTGCTTTTCCATCTCCTTAATCCCTAGTCAAAGGTGGAGCCAGAAAGTCAGTTCCATAATATAAAATATCTGGGTGATATTTACCTTTTCTGTCCTTCAGGTGTTAAGTCCAATGTCACCAAGATCTGACTTTAATCTCTAAAATACTAACAAGATCCTATCTAAGATCTTCTCACTGCCTTAGTTCGGAAACACATATTTTATTCAAAATGTCCATTGTTGTAACATCAATCTCCTAACCAATTTCTCAAAATCAAGTTGTTCTGTCTTCATTTAAAGAAACCAAGCAAAATGAAGCAGTACTACCACCCTTGATCCAAGTTCCTAGCACCCACAGCCTGTGGTAGCCTCATCACTATCTTGATCTTGTTTGTCTTTGAGGCATTCTTCCATTTTACAAACCCCAACCCTATGAAGGCACTTTTGCCCCTGACTAGAAAGTCTTCAGGTCTTTCTCTAGCTGGTCAATCTGTTGTTTAAAACCCAGCTCCAGAGTTTCTTTATCTGTGCATGTTCCATCGCTGCCCATTTAATTCTGCATCCTTCACTCTATGCCTGTGCACTTGTATCTTCCTTTAGTTCACACATATGTCATGAGAAAGGAATTTGTCTCTTCTCCTTGTTATCTTCATGATGCTTCATATATAGTAGCGCAGTGAATGCATAAATGACATTTTTATATAGGGTATGATGCTGTCCTCTGAATGGAATTTGTTAATTAAAATTTAGCAGAGTGTTAAAGTGGAAATTTCAGTGGAGGCACTATAAGATTGACAGATGTCATATTCCAGGATGAGGTGCAAGAACTTGAGGCTGGATTTCAGAAAGAAGAAGAAAAAACCAAGGGAGTGACTCATTGCCCCTCATCATCCCTCACCTATCTGATGATCTGGAGGCTTTGGAAGAAGTCAGGGCAGGGAGGCAGGATTTTTCTAGTGAGTCTTGGGTACCATGAGGAACAAAGAGCTTTCTCTCCTGGCTCAGGTCAGTTCTAACACGGAAGTCTGGGTATCTGTGGTTTGTATTTTGGCAGGCATGGTGAGCTAGCATCTGGCTCCCTCCTGAAAGATGCTCAAGGTGAGAAAAGGAGCGGCAGTCACCATGGTGAGTGTCTGAAGAGCTTGACCGTTTGGGTGAAGAAGGTGTGATTATTCCTCACAGACCCGGCATGAGCCCTGAGTCTAGATCAGATTTGCGTACCCTAACTGCTGTTAAAGAGGTTTCCTTAGAAATGCACAATCCACCTGATGCCCGCGTTCAGGGGAAGGAAAGTCAGAGGGAGGCCGGTGGAACAGAGTACTGATTTTTAAGCTGCTGCCTCTCAGGTCCTCAGCCGCCTTTCTGTAATTAGCTCTGTGATGTTGGAGCTGGGACTCCAAACCACCTTTCTGCTTTGCCACGGTTCCCTGACCCTTCTGCCCAAAGTTCCAGCAGAGGGAGGATGCGAGGTAAGAGGAAGGAGGGGGTGCCATCTTTCTCTTTGCACCTTTCATGTCAGAAGCTTGTAAGCAATGCTACTTCTTCCCTGTAGCACCAATTGAACAGCTCTTGATTTCAGTTTCTGGCTTCAGCTATGTTTCTAGAACCACGTTTCTATTCCCTCTCCCCTAAGCAGCACTCCCTCCTCCAAGGTCTGAGTCCCAGCTCCTGGGATGTCCTTCTAGCTCTTGAACCATTAACACCAGTGAGTAACACCTCGTTGTAGGGCTGAGCTCCAGCTCTGCAAGGGTCCTCCCCCAAGCTTCCATGTTCTCAGGGTCCCAACCTTCTTTCCCAGAAGGAATTTCTAATCCATCTCCTAGGTTAAATTATCTCCGTTAAAATAGCTACTGTATTTTATGCTTTCCTGTCTGAATTTTGATTGATAAAAATAGGGCTACATTTCCCACATCAAGAGAACTGGGGGTGTGAGTCCTCCGAAGTAGGGAGAGACTGTGAACAGCCCACAAAAGCACCTGGTGAGAAAGGGTCAGCCCCAAACACCTGCTGGGCCACAGCCTGCGGGTGCCGGCTTCCGGGTGAATTCAAGTAAGGCCTCTCATCACCTCTCCCCTCCCTTTCCAAACTCCCCATCCTTGAAGGAGCCAGGAGTTGGAGCTACTGACAGGAGAGAGAACAGGAGGCAGCCTGCAGGTCTAGCTGGGGGTGACACATCAACTTCTCATTTCTAGGTTTGTTATACATGGGAATGGACACAGCCATGATTTAACTATTATATGGTTTTGTGACATCAAGGAGCAGAATTTTTTCCACTTAAAAGTGACCCCCCCAAACATCAAGAAACCTGCCTTAAATTTCAACTAGGAACAAAAGGATGAACTAGTCTGCTGAGCAGGGGTAGGGGCAGAGGGGACCCAAGGATGGCACACTCAATTATTATGGTGGGGACACATAGCATGCATGCGTGCTAAGTCACTTCAGTTGTGTCTGACTATGACGCTATAGACCATCACCCGCCAGTCTCCTCTGTCCATGCAATTTTCCAGAGAGGAACAGTGGAGTAGATTGCCATGCCCTCTTCCAGGGGATCTTCCTGACCCAGGGATTGAACCCGTGTCTCTTACATCTCCTGCACTGGCAGGCAGGTTCTTTACCACGAGCACCACCGGGACACATGGAGAGACGGGTAAATGAGGAATGCAATTAGATAGGAAGCTGGGGACCGAGGCCAGCCTGTGGTATTATGGGAGCATTGAATGGCTCAGGGCACTGAGTCAGATAGGAAAGCCGCTGCCTTTCTGTTTTCTCCACTGGCCCAGAGGTGCCATCCTGCTTGGCCACAGGGTCCTGCGTCACGTGCTCTTAGGGCTCAGAGGACCTGTACTGGAGAATGGACCATATGATCTCGTTTATCGCTCACCTGTCTGTCTACATGTCTGGACTGGAAACTCCCTAGGACAAAGGTGGTGTACGGTCACCACGTCTTCCTAGCAGAGGGCATTGGGTCTGAAAATGCCCAGTCGTGAGTATCTAGCTGTTAAGTGATAAGAGCCGGAGCAGCTCTTGTGGGGAGATAGAAGAATGACCTAATTCTATGTGAGGCACCTGGGGTGGGGATCAGAAATCCGGACGGAGAGGGGACACTGAACTTGCTTGTGGGATGCCCAGAGATCAAGGGGAAGATGGGGGGGGGGGTGCATTGGCAGAAACAGGGAGGGGTGGAGAGGCTGGGCCCAGGGCGGGTGCCCCAGGGGCTCTGGGCAGGCAGGTGGTGAGGGTTCTCCTGATGTCTGGGACTTCATCTTTCTGCAGGAGGTGGGCAGAAAGGAGTAAGACACCCGGGCACCACGTTTCCATTGCGGTCAGCTCACTCTGGCCTCCTGGCGCCGGGGATCCCGAAGGCTGCAGACCCCCGGCAGGAGGGATAGAAGCAGTTCCTGGCCCAGAGCTCGCTGCCCTCTCTCCGGAACTGTTTTTTCTTCGCGGCTCTCTGAAAGCCTTATTGATTGCTCAAAGCGAACTGCCTCAGCCCACGGTTTCCTCAACCCCCGGAGCAGCTTGCATTTCCTCTGACGTGGCCTCTGTCCTCTCCCCTCCCCCAGGAGGCCTGGGGTTTTTACATTTCAAATCCTTGACAGCTGGGTGAACTTCTGCTTCCGCCAGAAGAAGGACCCTTTGCTGCTCACAATGGCCGGCCAGTGGCACCGGGGCTATTTTCTCTCCAGCTGTGAGAGAGGCTTTTTCAAACGGCCGGGAGAAGCTGCTGTCCAGCTGCGGCACCTCGCCCTCTCGCGGGGCTCTGCATGTTAATCAGCGGCCTCTCACTGCGGCGTTTGTGGGGCGGCGGCAGGTGCGCGCCTTCCCCCAGCCTCCGAGCA
The DNA here is from genome assembly GCF_963930625.1 of Muntiacus reevesi. Lineage (NCBI taxonomy): Eukaryota > Metazoa > Chordata > Mammalia > Artiodactyla > Cervidae > Muntiacus > Muntiacus reevesi. The sequence continues at coordinate 16,592,931 of NC_089251.1, forward strand.
TCCCCGGAGGCCTTCCGCTCGGGCAGGTGAGCCCAGGCGTGACGTCATCGCAGGTGTGCGCTCCACGCGCCTGAGCGCGGCCAGGTCCATCTTGGTGCCCTCAGGTGTCCCAACCCACGTCTCCGGTCTGAGTCAACTCTAAGGTATAGGGCCTCTCACACGGTGCATAAAGCCAGAATCCTGGACACTCTGGAGAAATACGGGGCACTCGGAGGGTGACAAGCGAACCTGGACGAACCCGAGTGGATGCCCTGATTCTGTCCGCTGGCTGGATGACTTCCGGGGGCACCCAGCTCCTCCCCACACACCCACTATGCATTCCCTGCCCAGTGCCTTTGCTCAGCCCAGTGCCTTTGCTCAGCCCAGTCCCTGGTTTGGAAAACTTTCTGCATCCATACAACTGTCCCTGTCTGTTGAATCTCATTCATCTTTAGAATCCTGGCTTACCTGGCTGTGCTTTCCAAACTTTTCCCAAACTTTTTGGGTAGCCACGGTGCTTCCCCAGGATATTTTGCTTCTCTTTAATATGAATAGCAAGGATTCATAATCGTTGAGTTTTTACTAAGTATCAAGTGCCAACGTCTTTCAGGTCCGTTCATCTCCTAGTCCTCTCAACACAGGGCTTGGTTCGAACCATTATTTTACACACAGAACCAAGGCACAGAGACCCGCCAATGTTGGCCAGGCACTGGCAAGGCCACCGTAGGTGCCAGTGGGGCAGGTATGACCCCCCTGCATCATCTAGTGCAACTGTCCTTCATGCGGCTGAAGAAACCTCCCTCCTAGTCTGGGATCTCCCTGAGGACTGGGTCCTGGCCTCATTCATCTTTGTGTGGTCTGCAGTGCCTACCCTTGTAGACGTGGAAGAATACATGGGACCAAGAGATAGAACCCATACCACACACAGAATTATAGTCCAAGCTTCCGTGTCAAGTATTTATGGACACCACCCAACCACCCAGCAAAAAGCGTTTTGGCATCTCCACCCTGAATATTCATTAAAAGGAGGGATGCCGAAGCTGAAGCTTCAACACTTTGGCCACATGATGTGAAAGGCCAACTCACTGGAAAAGACCCGATGCTGGGAAAGATTGAAGGCAAAAGGAGAAAGGGGCAACAGAGGATCAGATGGTTGGATAGCATCACTGACTCAATGGACATGAATTTGAGCAGACTCCAGGATATAGTGAAGGACAAGGAAGCCTGGCATGTTGCAGACCATGGGGTCGCAAAGAGATGAACACAGCTGAGCGACTGAGTAACAGCAACAAATATGTGGGTTGGACTGGACAGTAGGAAGGAAATGTATTAAAGTCTCTTTTCCTTGTACTTTTAAGAAATGCAATTGCTCTTAAGTACAAATAAAGTATGTTCTACACAGAAAGAAATAGAATCTACAAACTATTAGTACTAGTGAAAGACTTCATACATTGATTCAACAAATATATATTCAGTGTGAGAGCGGTTTTAGTGGGAATCCCAGGCAAAGCAATGAGTAACACAGTAACACTGATGCCCTTGTGGGACCAGTCTTTAATTTAAATATATTTATAATTTATCTGATGATGATAAGTGATCTAGAAAACTATGAACCATAGCAAATTGAATTATATATTTTAAAAAATGTATGTGATGAATAGCCTCCCATCTGAGTAGAGCCTTGAAGGAAATATGGGAAGTGGTGGACACCTGGAGGAGGTCCTGCTAGTTTGGGAGGACATGAGTGTGAGTGGCCTGAGTGGTTTAGCATCCCCAGTGTGCTGATCACAGCAAAGAAAATAGTGAAGCCACAGGAACCAATGCGAGTTACACCTGATGAGGTGGAGGCAATAACATGGGTCCAGATCTCATAATACCTTGGAGCTCCTTGAAAGGTTTGGCTTCTACTGTGAGTGAGATGGAGGCGACCAGAGGGTTTTGAACATTCTACATTTCGTCTTATAGAACTACCTTGTCTTCTTTCCTAAAAATACAGGGTGGTCAGTGCAGAAGCAGGGAATCAGCTAGGAGGTTAGGGCAATCATCTGGGAGAGAAATGTCTGTGGCTTGGACCAGAGGTGATGTTGGAGGTGTGAGATATGATTGGTTTCTGACTTTATTCTAAGGAAGAACTGACTGGATTTTCAACAGTTTTGATGTGGTATGTGTGGTTTTAGTTTATAAACTGGAAGAATGGAATTTCCATTTACTAAGATCCCAAATAATATAGAAAGGAGTAGGTTTGGAGGAGGTGAGCGGTCAGGAACTTCGTTTAGCACAAATTAATTTTGGATATTGAAGTAGTAATTTTGGGCCAGACTTATGCTACAGTAACAAAAACAAATCTCAATGGCTTAAATTTATGAAATTTAAAGTTTAATTCCCTCTGATACATGTATTTCCCACAGATACCCCACCCATCATAGACTGGACGGTTCTCCAGGACAGCTTCTTTCTGTGCCACAGTTCAGTGATAGAACTCTGCCAATTCTACTTGTGATCATCACGCTCACTGATGAAGGGGAGAGCCGGAGGGCAGAAGTGGGCAGGCTCTTCCCACTGACGCTGCTTGGGGTGGACGTGGTAGTGGATTGCCCCCGATTCCCTGTGAGGTCTGAGGTCATCATCCCCCTTGATGTTACAGAGCTGGGTATGGCTGGATCACCCCAAAGTCCCTCCCAGTGAATCATCTCCAGGAAAGAGAACCATCTAGCCTAAGGAAATGCCCCCTCCCCAGAGGCAGCCCACTTCCAGTAACAGTTGACATGGCAGAACAACAACAATGCTTTTTTTTTTTTTTCATTTATTTTTATTAGTTGGAAGCTAATTACTTTACAAGTGGTTTTTGCCATACACTGACATGAAACAGCCATGGATTTACATGTGTTCCCCATCCTGATCCCCCCTCCCACCTCCAATGCTCTTAACTCCGTTTAGAATAACTCTGGCTGGCCATCCAGCTCTGGGAGCCCTCATGGAATCAGCTGCGGCTCTGCTGTAATTGAGTCACAGTTAGTTCTCCACGCCTTCCAATTCTCCTACTCCCTTATAGGTGATTCTCTGTAGGCTTGACCCCAGTAACCTCCTGCTTCAAACCTCTGTGGCTCCATTTCCTAAGGAAACCTAAGATATGTCTGGAGAAGGAAAAGGCAATCCACTCCAGTATTTTTGCCTGGGAAATCCCATAGACAGAGGAGCCTGGTGGGCTACAGTCCAGGGGGTCACAAAGAGTCAGACATGACTGAACGACTAACACTTACTAAGACATGTGGCATATTTCTTATTTTCTCGTCAAGAAGTAGTCATGTTCTCCCACCTCACTGAAAGTGTTAATGAGGAATAGAGTGTGTGCCTGGACGAGGGACACATTGGTGAGCAGTTAACGATGTCCATGAAATGTCCCTTTTGAGTGTAGAGCTTAGGGCCTATGTCTAGACTGGAGATAGTAATGTTGGGTGATATTTAAAGGCTAAAACCAGGTGACATCCGCTAATAATTGAAGGTGGATAGAGCTCACTCAGTTTGAGAACTGAGCTCTGGATACATGATCATTCAGAAATCTAAGAGCTGAGAAAGAATCAGGAAAGGAGACTGAAGACATGTATAGTCTATGCCTAGCAACTACTCAGAAATTCTCACACAAGAAAACACGTATGTAAGTAGACATTGCAGCACTTTACTACTTTCTTTTTAAATACAGAATAATGGAACAACCATATATCTATCAACACAAGGAGGAGAAATCATGGCAAAAAATCAGAAGGCAGTATAGAATTTAGCAGTTAGAATAGATGGCATTGAGTTGCATTCATTAATATGAATAAATCTCCAAAAGCAGAACATTGAACAAGAACAGCAGTTTTCACCATCACATGTGTAACATGATATCATTTATATGCAGTTTAAAAACATTTGAAACAATTCCATCTATTGCTTTTGGAGGCACATCTGCATACGAACAGTATGACATGCATGGAACGCTGTGCATTCCATCCGGGGAGTGGAGTGGGAGGAAGTTTGCACACTCATATGCGTATGTTCTCCTCTGCTATTATTGGAATCCCTCAAATGTTTTACATAAGAAGATGCCTTCCCATCTTGCTGTTCTATAGCACATAAAATTTTAATAAAAGGAGCTCTTTTAGGTGACTTAGGTAGCAGCAGATTGTAAAATCATGGATAAGCGGGACCTTCAATTCACTTGGAGATTACTGAAGCAGTCTCAGGACAACAGTACAATATGGTTTTAATAAACCATGCCATTGTTTAGCCTCAGAGTGACTGAAACAGTGAAAAGCTTGCATATGCATTATTTTACTTCATCCTCACATTGATCCTGGAATAGTAGTGATTATTATCTTATGTTGCAGATGAGGAAACTGATGAATAAACCCCATATCTGACAGTGGTACAACCAGACTTGAGCTATCTTAGTTTGACTCTAAGCATCCTCTCATTTGCAATACTCTACCCATCTCTTTGCTCCATGTGGTTCTCCATTATCCTACACCACGTGGAAGTGAGCTTGGAGGAGCCTTAGGAACAGCTCTGGTCCGGCTTCTCTCCTGCCTCAAGGACCAAATCCTGGAGTGGCAACACACCCGTCATCAAGTCTTCTTTCCCAAGTTCCAGGGAGCAATGAACCCATTTCAACCTTCTACATCCATTCTGCATATTTCTTGGTAACAGAGGGAGTCCTAACTCCCATGTTTCCTCTTCTGGAGAAATTAATTCAATTGAACTGAACTTAAGATTGCAGATAGGGGTGATCTCGGAGAACTTGTCTTCATCCCTCTCAATTTACTGATCGAAAGGAAAGGCCAAAGAAGTGAAGAGGCTTCCTCGCTACAAACAGCTTCCTTCATTACTGGAACTCAGGGGTTCTCCATGCCGTTTGCATAGTGAAATGCCCCGGGGAAGTTAAACAATTCTGCATCCTGGTCTCAGAGCCAGCCCTCCTGGTTCAGTTGGTCTGGGGTGGGACTTGGTGTTGGTAGTTGCTTGGCTTCCCTGGGTATTTCTAATGTGAAGCCATGCTTGAGAACCTCTGCCTTTATTTTTCCTTCTCCGAGCACTCTCTCATACAGACCCTGGATGCAGCGCCCAGGGAGCGAGGGTCAGGGCCATGCTTCTCATTTCGCCAACAGGAAAGGGACAAACACTATTTGAGTTGTATTTGGTCTTCAGATACTTTCTGAGGTTCATGCGTGCATGTGTGCTAAGTTGCTTCAGTCGTGTCTGACTCTTTGCAACCGCATAGACTGTATCCGGCCAGGCCTCTCTGTTCATAGGATTCCCTAGGCAAGAATACTGGAGTAGGTTACCATGTGCTCCTCCAGGGGCTCTTCCTGACCCAGGGATCAAATCTGTGTCTCTTATGTCTCCTGCATTGGCAGGTGGGTTCTTTCTCACTAGTACTACCTGGGAAGCCCCTTCTGAGGTTCACATGAGATTCTATTACATACAGGTGTTCTGTGATGCTAGTGGGTTGGCCAAAAAATTTGTTTGCGTTTTTCTGTGACATCTTATGGAAAAACCCAAAAGATTTTTTTTGGCCAACTTAGTAGTTTTTATTTAGCGCATTTTTTAAGAGGTAAAGAAAACAATAAAGCACTGCCTTTAGTAGCAACAAATGGAATGCATTTGAGAGTAATGGCAATTCAGAATATCCGGATTTGGATTTAACTCTGTTTCAGAAATCTGTAGAAGCCTGAGCCCAGTTACCACATATCTGTAGTTTTAAAGGCAGGGTCATCAAACTTTTTCTGTAAAGGAGATTAGTAAATATTTTATTTAGTCTGCAGGCCATGCAGTTTCTTGTATCTGCTCAACTCTGCCTTTGCAGCACAAAAACATAGATAAAGACATAAAAATGGGTGTGATTGTGTTCCAACAAATCCTTATTTAACAAAACCTTTTAGGGACTGAATTTGGCCTCCTCCATAGTTTGTCATCCTTTCAAGCGTCAGTCTGAAATAGATACTGTTTAATAATGATCCACCTCATACAAAATGTAATTAAAATGTGTCTTGTGTAATGGTGGCTTTCTGAAATTAAGAAAATGTCTTCAATGTTGTTTTAACATTTTACTCATTTATCCAAAAGACCCTAATAAAGAGAACAGTGTTTATTCCAGAGTCATTTTGCACCTTTATATCTTTCTAGCACCTCATACCTTTAGGGCCCTTTTGATATGTTTCTATTTTTCATCTTCATTAGAAAAAAAAAAAAAGAGAGAGCAGAAGTAGGTTGCTAAACTCCAGAAGCAGTCAAATAACTACTTGGAAAATGGAAAGGCAGTGAAGAGTCATTTCATGATTTCAGTTTTATGTTTGCTTCATTACAGAACATACATAAAACTTTCAGTCCAGTTGTATCACCTGCATCATAGTTTTCAGTTTCAGCCCAAACCACTGCTGCTTATGAAAACTTGGCCTTGCTTGATTTAGGCCTTCGAACAAACCTAGAAAAGTAGTTGCTAGAATGAAAAGAATTCTTGGTGTGTTTTGAGCTTTGCTGTAAGTGGTTGGAAGGAAGGAAAATGCCTTGCCTTGCTAGTCCCTCAGCTTCAGAATGACTGTCTGAATTCTAAAAGCATCTCTTGGCTCCCCAGTGCCAAAAAGAATAGGATCAGGTGCTCTGGGGATCCTACTATGGCTTTCCCTGCAACCCAGCAGTGAATAAAGTCACCACTCACTTCACACTAACAGAGGGCCACCATCCGAAGGTAAGGGAGTGAATGAAGCCAGAACTGCCTAGATGGAGTTGGCTGAAAGCACTCCACATGAAACATGATGTTCAAGGCTTGGAAGGAGTTGCTCCAAACACGTGGCCTGGATTTGGGGTTTTCAGGGAGCCAGGCACTCACTCAATCCACATAAGTTAAGAGCAGATCAGAAACTCAGGCTGCAACAGAATCAGATGGAATTTGTAAACAAAAAGTCAGGTAGGACCTTGCCTGTCTGGAGTCCAGCCCAGACTTCTGGATGAGTCTCCTGAGCCAGAGGCTGGATCTTTGCAGGAAACTCTCAGCTTGGCTTCATGTCTTGCCTTGTTTCCTTATCATCACTGCTTTTTCTACATCGTGGCAATTTTCACTTAGCCAGTGTTCTCTTCTGGCTCTTTCAACAAATAGAAGTTGAGAGATACTTATTTCTGGACAAGAATTGTTTTTATAAATTAAATCTTTCCTTCCATCTCCATGATATTAACTGCTGGAAGTGTAAAATTAGATAAAGTGAAGCTATGATTTGGTGCTTAGTGTAACATGCAAACCATGGGATCTGGAGTTACACAGACCCAGGTTGTAATCTAGATTTTGGCTTACTAAATATATGACTTTTAGAACTCATCAAGCTTTGGTTTCCTCATCTAAAATATGGGAATATCAGCACATGGCTCATAATATTTCTGTGCAGCAGTTAAGCAATATGAGTAAGGTTTTTAGGTCCTAGCATATAGGAGTTGTTCAGTAAATGCAGACATGGTGATGATGGTGGTGACTGACAATGACTTCTCTAGAGGTGGGGTCATCATGTTTAGCATAAATGCACAATGATAAAGAAAGGATAGATTGGTAAAGACAGACAATAATTTCTGAGTCTCTTTTTCATCAGCTGGCTTCAGAGCATGGTTTAGGAAGATTTTCCAGAATTACAGATACAAGATGTTGTTCAAAGTAAAGGACAACAAAAAGCCCACCTTACCACTAAATATGGGCTCCCCAGGCATCTCAGTGGTAAAGAATCTACCTGCAATGCAGGAGACATGGATTCAATCCGAGTCGGGAAAATCCCCAGGAGAAGGAAGTGGCAACCCACTCCAGTATTCTTGCCTGGAGAATTTCATGGACAGAGGAGCCTAGTGGGTGATTGTTTGTGGGGTCACAAAGAGTTGGACATGACTTAGCAACTAACAAACACCCAATATTCTTGCCTGGAGAATTCCATGGACAGAGGAGCCTAGTGGGTGATTGTTTGTGGGGTCACAAAGAGTTGGACATGACTTAGCAACTAACGAACAACAACAACAGAAATTGCTTTGCATAGTCCTAGTGATTCTTCACTTCTTCCTGCTTTCAAAGTCATGGATCATCAAGAATCAAAGGCCAAACCAATTTATTAAATACTCTGGCAGCAGGAGTAAGAGACTTGATTATTTGCTTGTTGTCTTAGTCCCAGGAGCCCAACTGGCCAGCCATGAGCTCTTGGCTGCAGCATTGGTTTTAAAGTCCTATGACTGGTTCAACCAGCAGCTCCAAAAAGACTAAGTATAGTGTGAAATATCCACTTCCTGTGAACCGTATATTGTCATGTCTGCACTTCAGTTTTGCTGAGTGCTAAAAGCCCTGTGTTGGTACCTAAAGGAAATACCCTCTGATTCATGGCAGTAGAAAGGGTTATATAATTGACGGTGTTTTCCAGCAAGAAAATGTATTTATTTATCCTTTCCTTAAATATCATTGCTGAGATTCCACTCTGTGCCAGCTACTGTGGTTGGCATAGCAAATAGGCAGAAATACCATTTTGCACATTTGAACTTGACGAACAGGGATAGAATAAGAAAAGTCCTTGGCCCATTGTTTCAGTAGTTGGCTTTCAGTGCAGGATAGATCATTGAGTGTTAGAAAGAGCCCTTGCCCTAGAAGGTTTTGATTTTCTATATGTTGTCACCTACCCATCTTGGTATAAAACAGAAGGCAAATGAAAAAAGAGGACGATTCTGAAGTTAAAAGGAATAATATACAGGTAGGACCATGGCTGGGAACACACTGTGCAAACCTTGATATTAGAAGAACTGGTACAGGACGGGTGTACATGTCATAGCACTCATTTTGGGTCTTATCCCTGGAATAATCGCTCTCCTGGACAAGAGATTATTTGCAGAGCCACTGGTGAGGAGAGGGCTGGGAAATGGATTGCCATGGAGGTTTCGTGACACTTCCTCTAATCAGACTTTCAACCCAGCTCATCATGGTTCAGCAACATGTGGGATTATTGATTTGTGGAAAGTGAGAAAAGTTTTCTGAATAGACAATGATAAACAAAGGAGATTGTTACAATAAGGATAATTCTGGAGTCCCACATCAGATATAATTTCACCAAAGAGAATGAAAGAGAGTATTGAGAGAGAGAAAGTGTGTGTGTGTGTGTGTGTGTGTGTGTGTGTGTGTGTGTGCCCACATGCACACACCATTATACTGTGGTCAGGCAGCTGTTTTTCCTATTTTTTTTTAATTAACATTTTTAGAAACTTTTCACACTCATGGTTTGTTTTTGCATCCTCTGGTTCTCTTTTCTTTTTTAAATCACTAAAGTCTCTGCCTGTGTGTACTCCACAAACACATACACTTACGTATTTTCAAAGCCCCAAAACACAATTTTTTTTCCATCACCCTCTAACTCTAACTTAAAGTAACATAGCACTGTCATCTCCTCTTATTTCAAATAATACTCCTCCATTAATCAGCACTGAAAATTGTCTTCCGTGTTTGTGATCTTCCTCATCATACCATGACATGCTTATACAAAAACTTATAATGAAGACATTCTATGTGAAGTATACTACGGTGTTCATTAAGTCAAGTGACCTCGAATACACGTGATGAAGCTGAGTCTCCAAGACTTTAAGTAACTCTATTAGTCGCATGATTGGTATGTGTCTTGTTCAACTAAACTGATTTTTGTTTGTTTTTCTTTCAGAGTTAAATATTTAGCAGAATGAAATGAGAACCAGAAAGCGGATCACATCAATTTTATTTTGTTCTCTCTTAAACTTTCATTTTTAAGTTTTAAATTTAGGAAGTACTAGGTAGAGCATGTCTTCCACCACCGCCATCAGTGTTTCTCCTTCGTGATACAACTATGCACTTTGACTTAATTTCTTGTGGGCAGGGTGAGATAGCTATGTAATAAGAAAATCTAATATGTAAAAAAGGCTCCAAATGTGATAGAAGCTTGTTTCTTGCTCAGATAAAAGATAAATCAAGTGTTTCTATTCAGTGGTACAATTAGAATTGCAAAGGTCCAGGCTTTCCCCTTTGGGGTTCCATCCGCCACAATACATGATTTCCAAGGTTGCAGGTGGTGGTTGTAAGGTTTCTCTATTACGACAGTCAGTAAAGGAGACAGGTATGGAGCATGATGTATGTACTTTTTTTATGGGTCAAACTTAGAAATTGTATAATGGTATACACAGCTATTCTACCCATGCTTTATTGGCTAGAACTCAGTTACACAGGCAGAGCCTAACTGCAAAGGATCTAAATGTAGTCAGATTATGTATATGTGTATGTGTGCATGTATGTGTGGAAATGGAATCATAGTCTATGCGTACTTTCCTGCAAAGTTTCTTTTACCATGCTAGATCATTATTTGTATCGGGTGCACAAAGTTCCAGTGAAAGAATGTTCTGTGTTTTATTCAACTAGTCAACATGATTGAATCCAGCTTTCGAAACCTTGCAAAATCTTACTTCACTCTTTGCGATGACATGTCCTAAACATTTGAATTTTGTGGGTAATTGAGACTTTATCTTCCTAAGCACCATTTTCATCAAAATTTGAAGCAACTTCTACATGAAGCTCTTTCTAGGTGTACTACACAGGTGGATGCCTTACTAGAAATCATTACTTAACAGAACTGATCTATTTTCTTAGGACTGTGGCAGGGACAGTGGGGCTTCCCAAGCCCTGGGTTGGTTTCTGTATTTCCTGGTCTTCTTGACCAGCTAGCTCTTGTCTCTGGGCTGTGGGTGTAAGCCATACCAGCTAACTCTGAACCAGAAATAAAAGACTGGCCGTGAACTTCAAGCTGTTCTGCCCAACAGGGTGACCAAGGAGGCCTCAAATCGAAGTGGTCGACGCACTAGAACAAAACAATAAGAACTGGTGAATTACTACATGGAGAATAATTACCCTGGAGAATTGCCAAATTTAGAGTAGAATTTTCATGACTGAGGAATGCAGGCCTTCATTGCTTTAACCTCTTAAGAGACAGGAGCACATTCTATCCTGACTACTGAAATGTTCATTCAATAGTATTTAAAATGTTAATTATATTATTTTACTGTATGAATTAACATTAGTTTATATTTCTGTAGGGGACTTAGAATTTTCATAAGGTTTTCCTAATCATTAGCTTATATAATCTGTGAGTAGGTTTGTATGTGAGTCGGTCAGTTGTGTCCGACACCTTTTGAGCCCATGGACTGTAGCCTACTAGGCTCCTCTGTCCATGGGATTCTCCAGGCAAGAAACTGGAGTGAGTTGCTATGCTTCCCACCCAGGGATCAAACCTGGTCTCCTGCACTGCAGGCACATTCTTTACTATAATTGTTATATATATAAGCCACTGTCTTTTTGCCTTTTATATTAAAAAGATCTAACCAGTCAATCCTAAAGGAAATCATTTCTGAATATTCATTGGAAGTACTGATGCTGAAGCTGAAGCTCCAACACTTTTGCCACCTGATGCAAAGAACCGACTCACTGGAAAAGACCCTGATGCTGGGAAAGATTGAAGGCGGGAGGAGAAGGGGACGACAGAGGATGAGATGGTTGGATGGCATCACCGACGCAACGGACATGAGTTCAAGTAGGCTCTAGGAGTTGGTGGTGGACAGGGAAGCCTGGCCTGCTGCAATTTATGGGGTCACAAAGAGTCAGACACGACTGAGGGACTGAACTGAACTACAGCCACTCTACTATTTACTGAACATTTATGAGTTAATACTGTTTACTTTTAAGTTCCTATGCCTTCTTTTCTTGGGATGTTTGTGTTTGTTGATATCCCTTCTACCCTATGGCTGCTTTTCACACTGTCTTATGTGATTTTAGTAGGCAACTTCTAAATATATCTTTATTTGTAATGGAAAAGTGAATTGTCTCAGAATGAGAACCTGAGAACCCACTTATGAGCCAGCTATTTACTTCCACACATAGGCAGTGCACTTTGCATTTTCCATCATAAATATTTTTTGCATTGAATGGTAGTTCATGTCTGTCTAGCTTTAAGAGTGGTTTTGTTGCAATCCTTAGCTTCTTTAGGTTTTATTTGATTTAATCTCTTTCCTTGCTTCCTACCTACACGTTCCTCAGGTGTAATGACAAGAAGGAAATTGAAGTTCCAACAGGGAGGTAAGTGAGCTGATATGGAGAGAACTGTATCCTGGTCTTGGTGATAACTGTGTCCAGTGCAACAGAAGGCAGGTCATGGTCTGGAGTCCACGTTTTTCCTCAGTAAAATGACAGGACTGCATTAATTACCAAGAAGATTTTCTGTATACCAAATTATCTGTTTCTAATTAATATGAGCAGTCTCCGGAGACTGAAAAGCTGTTCAGATTATGTAATTGAAGAACAAAAAAATAATGGTGGATGTACAGTGAGCTGGTCCACATGTCACCCACTTAAGTACAGCATCTCAGAAGATTCTTAGTACTTCCATTTCATTAGTGGGAAACTGAGGTTCAGGTGGCAGAGCAGCATGTTCAGGGTCAGGTGGGCTGAGGGATGAATCTAAGTACGTGTGATTCCAGAGCTTCAACACTTCACTCTTAAACTCAATTGTAAGCGAAGGGATCAATGGCTACACATGTCTCCAGGAAATGAATGAAACTGTTGTTGTCTAGCCGCTCAGTCGTGTCTGCTCTTTGACACTCCATTAACTGTAGCCTGCCAGGCTCCTCTGTCCACAGGATTTCCCAGGAGAGAATACTGGAGTGGGTTGCCATTTCCTTCTCCAAGGGATCCTCCCGACCCAGGGATCGAACCTGTGTCTCTTGCCCTGCAAGCAGGTTCTTTATTGCTGAGCCACCACAAAGCCCAATAGGTGCTGTAATTCTCCTCCAAATCCAGACCATTCTCTATGCCGTTACATGGAGCCTCTTGCACAGACACTGGTGCTCTGTCCTTCCTTCCATGCATTGTCAAGTACAGAGTGACTACTGTGGCTGCTGGCTGACTTACCTCCGAAGATTCAGTGGAGACAAGGTGATCCCACAGCCACTGAGAGCTCATTATCCACAGCACCGCAGGCTTCATGAGCTGCAAGGCCACATTGGTCTGCATGAATCCTGTGGTCCCCCATGGCGGGGGACCATGATGGGGGTCATGCTGAGGTGGGCGCAGGTGCACACATGCACACACAGGTCTATGCACAGCCTTGAAACACTAAGTGTGTGAAGCCCCAGTTGTATAAGTGGGCTTCTAGCAAAACTGCCCACCTTTGCCACCAGGGACACCCTAGCTTTGTTACCTTGGTGGGAAAGTCTGCCCTTTGCTCTGGAACCAGACATTAACCTCCAGGACTGCTGTGTACGTGTTCTTGGAAACAGTTTGAGATGCACAGAGATGTCCTTGCGAGTTGACAGTTGACACTACCTGAAGTTTGGACCAGAAAGAAGGCTGAGCACTGAAGGACTGATGCCTTTGAACTGTGGTGCTAGAGAAGACTCTTCAGAGTCCCTTGGACTACAAGATCGAATCAGTCAATCCTAAAGAAAATCAACACTGAATATTCATTGGAAGGACTATCGCTAAAGCTGAAACTCCGATACTTTGGCCACCTGTTGCAAAGAGCTCCTTTTCTGGAGCAGCTGGTCTGAGCTGTGTAAATTGGAAAATACTTTGGCAATATGAACAAAGAGACATAAGTGTATTGATATGCATTGAATGGAAATTCCAGGTCTAGGACTCAATCCCAAAGAAATAATTGGAAACCACTGGGAAAAATTGACATAAATGGATTATTTATAATAACAAAATGATGATCATAATCTGAAGAACAGGAAAATAGCTAACTAAATTATGGTTTAACTTTTGATAAGATGCTATGTTTTTAATTTTAAATGATGGTTATAGAATACTTCCACTATAAGAAAAATATCTATGATGTAAGATTACATGAAAAATCAGGGTTAAAAGTGTATACAACATGAATACAAATGTGGTAAAATACCCGGTCATAGGGGGAGCAAAAGCTCACAGGAAATTCACCGAATACTGTATACGCTTGTTGATTTGAACTAGTGACATGAAAAATGAGAGTTTTTTTTTTTTTTTTTTTTTTTGGTCATCACAGTTCTCCAAACATTTTGGACACATGGTTTGATTTTTAAAATGAAAAATATGTATAAGGTTAAAAAACAAATGCTTGGAATGATATATTAATTTTTTCAATTAAACATTAATCTCTAGATTTAAATTGGAAACAAGCATTTTTCTTCTTTTTAATGTCATGTTCTTTCAGTTATTATGTTTATTAATTAAAATCTCTTCCTTTAAGGCCACTCATGTCCCAAGCATGAAAGGCATGTGGACTTCTGAATGGAGGTCATGGGACAGAGGTCACTACTGAAGCAAGATGCTCTTCCTAGGACAAGGGCCAGCTTTCCTTTCTTTGGATTCCCCCCTTAATCTCCATGGACCCTCCAAGAGTAAAATAGAAATATGACACCTGACAACTATGACAAGGTTCTTAGACAGCAGTATTGGCTCCCCGTCAACTCTCTGGTCCCGCCCATCATGAGGCATTCCAACTCCCCTCCTATCCCATCTCCACTCCCTTAATCTGAACTAGACGCACAGAAGTTCTTAAAGGTCCTAGAATGTTCTAGATTCTCTTTGACTCCAGTTGTTCCCACCTGCTATTATCTTTTCTGCCTGAAACTCTGCTTCTCCAACTCACTTTCACCAAACTAACCCTTATTTATGATGAAAATCACTTTCTGTAAGAAGCTGACTGCAGCCTCGGAGTCTGGGTCAGATGCCCCCGCTGAATTTCTTTAGTACCTTATCTCAGCACTCCTCACCCTTTATGTACTACCAAAATCTTCTTCAATAGGCCAGGAGATTGTACCTGGGGACTAACCTAAAACACGCCAACAGTTGATTCTATGACGTCACGACTAGCACCCATGTATCTCAAATTGATGAGAGCGCAGAAGGCGGGTGAGGATCTGGCTTCTATTGTTTAGTTATTTCATAAAAGCACCATTCATTTCCCAAGGAAATTTAATGCTAAGAAGAGACTGGGTCTTGGATATTGTGATGTCAAAAGAACCACACGTTGAGCTGACTGTGTGAGTCCTCAAAGCATGAGGAGGGAACCCTCATGCATGTAATTTTCACTGGTCAGGTAACTGTATCAATCAAAGGAATGTCTGGTGATTCCCACATGACTTGAATGAGATTGCTACTTTCCTTACAAGAGGGAAAATTTACCCACAATGAACTTGCTTTCCTTTCTTTTGAAGTCACTTTGCTGTGAAATGTTTCAATTTCTGATCTCAGGTATCATCTCATAGTACTTAGGCAAACTTTCTCTTATATGATTTTCCTTAACAATGGACTTCTCACGATATCAAGTGTCAAGCTATCTCAGCTTATGTTGGAGGTGATCAAAAGCTTTGGTAAAGTCTTGAAGTATTTATTCTAAACTGTTAAAAACCTACCCTGAAGTCACAACTCTGAGTGAGATGTCTGCCTTAGAGAATGACAGTATCCCAGGACTCTTCCCCATTTGTGGCTCCCTGCCTAAGGAATGGCAAGGAAGTAAACACTTGCCTCTTACCCAAGTATTGTGCCCCTGGCCCATACGACCCATTTTCTGACCTGTTCCTTCACTTGGCTGAGAATTACTGACCCATCTCACCAGGAATGCATTGCCTTTACAGATAAATTGGATTGAACCATATATAAAATAGATGAGCTCTCAAATAAAAAATTAGGTGAAACCATTGATACATAGAGATTTTAAAATGTATTTAGATGAATTCTGTTGTATGAACAAAGTGTTTTAGAGTTTTCTAAAATCTTTCTCCATACTAAGATATCTGCAGAGTTTTGATTAGAAAAAAAGGAAGACTTGAAAAAACTTTGATGATGGTGATTGTTTAAAAAATAAATAAATGAAACCTCTTCTTGTTTTCTTATTTCAAGTCTACATTTTTTTTTTTTTAAGATCAGTGATACCCATTACCATGGGTTCCTTCGGAATGTGCAAAGAAACAAGTCAGGAGAAGGTTTTCAGGCCCTGTAATCTTATCCAACTGATAAATTCACCCACTGCATACTAACCTCAGATTCTGCAATGTGTAGATGTGTAGTTTTCATTTTGGAGCCATTTTCTTTAATAGATCACACACACACAGAGAGCATGAGAGCTGTGAGTTCAGTTTTAGTTGAGGACTGTAGCCTGGGAGACAGGCTCTTGGCTAACTCTGAAAACCTGCTCCAAAGAGGTGGGTGGGGAGGTCAGTATTTATGAGATTTTGGTGAAGGGGGAACGTGCATTCAAGCATACATCTGAGTAGAAAGTTGCTGCTAGTGACAAGGAGACAGTGTCTCTGTTAATGATTTTAGTGCTTTTCTGGATATGAGAAGATGAAAGAAATTGGGTTCATAAAATTTACTCCTGAAAATACCTTAACTATCTGAAGGCCTGTTTTGCCATATTTTTCCAGAGTGCAAAGAGTGCTTCCTTCCTGAGCTCTACCCTGAAGTTCTTTGAAACGGTGTTGGAGGTCAGCAACTGCAGGGGCCTCTAGTGACCCCATCCTTGAGGGGCCAGATGATGTGAGACATTGTCTAAGTTGGCAAATACAGAGATGCCCTTATGGCCAAACTTGAGGACTACAATCCTACCAATGGACGTGGAAGATGATTTCTTGCCTGCTGTTGTGTTTCATATACACAGTTTATGCATTTTTCAAAGAAAAATGTCCAGGCTCTCATGTGTTTAATGCTCCAAACCATGTGAAAAATATGAAGAAAAAAAGTCATAAAGTCACTAATGTTTTTGACTAATGGAGGGATGATATTGCATTTCCCAAGGATCTTTCCGCTCATGTATCTGAGCTAGAAACCATCTAAGGCCAGTCACATAGGGTGGACCCATGGCTCTGTCCCTAGAGGGATCCCAGCTGTGGTCCCCAGAGTGGACCCCACTTCTGGATCCATCTTCCAGCTGCTGAGGGCTGATGGGGGCAAAGAAGGGCTTTTGCTGACATGAGTGATTTGAGCTGAAGAATCCAAGCTTTTAGAGAACAGTAGTTCATATTTCGTCTCCATCATTTGTGTGTGTGTGTGTTGTTTTCTTTTTGTTGCCTTTTTTCCCTTGTGAAGAGACTTGCCATGTGGTATTTAAGGTGACCTAACTCTGGCGCGGAGAACGCTGTGTGGTTTGTCTTCCCACCCACGCACAACTCGCCTTGCAGACTTGACGGGGATAGATCAGCCCCACAGAGGAGCAAACAAAAAACCAAAAATACCCTCCTCCAAAAAATACCCCACAGTGTGAAACTCTTTCTGAGAAAGAGTGGCCTGTTTCCTTAAAGTAGAAAAAAAAAATAACAAAAATAGATTTTACTTAAGCCTCTTATTTACTTAGATGATATCAATGCTGCTTCTAGCACAATGCGACTGACTGTACCTGCTGCCCAGAGATTTTTAGAAAGTCGGAGAGAAGAGACAGCAGTGAGGCTTTGCTGTGAGTTGTGCCTCTCACATTGCTCATTAGAAGGTAAATGCATAATTACACGGCACACTCATTCAAGAGCAATACACTTTACAGGAATATTTATAAAACAGTTATGTTTACATCAACGGTGCTATATAAGTAACAAATAATAATAACATTGTGAAGAAAATTAGCTGCTTAGATGCATAACATTTAATATGGAGTTCTGTATAATTAATATCCTGGCAATTTAATGTGTTACTCATTTTCTTTTTTTTTCCCCCCTCCCGTTTCTTACGAAGAAAGAAACAGAATTTGCTTAATTTCATATGGCATTTCCACAGTAGTACAGAGCCAAAATGTTTCACACCGGATTAATCTAATGTCCTACCCCATAACTTTGAAACTGGCCACTGGATTATTAATGCCCACTTAGAGGATATGGAAATAACTATTTGCTCTTTGTTGTCACCTTTCACCTTTCTGCTAAATGTCTTGATAGAACCTCACAAGGCACAGGGCAGCCCTCGGAAAAGAACTATTTGGCCCCAAATACCAAGAGTGCTGAGGCTAAGAAAGCCTGAATTAGCTCATCAATCTTTATAACCATCCTGGAAGGCAGGGATCATTATTATTTCCTTCATTTTGTGCACGAAAAAACGTAACACACAGATGAGCCAGGAGATTAATCCAAGATAAAATTGCACAGCAAAAAAGGGCTTGAACTCCAGGCTTGAACTCAGGTCTTCAGAGTCTAACCGCTTGCGCACCTGCCTCCGCCCTCTTCCTTCACAAGTTCTGTTTACATTGCGAGCTTGGCTTTGGTTGCAGAATACACATACGTGCTGTACAAAAGTGTATATGTATGTGTGTGTGCATGCACATGTATTTTCCTGACATCCAGAAGTTGGTCTCTGGGAGCCAGACATGTCCGACCCCAGACGAAAAAAGACAAAGCAAGCTACATCACCTTTGGCCCCACCCCCTAGAGCCCGAAGTAGCCCCTACAGACCCCACCCTCTGTGCATCACTTCCTGGCCAAGGACGTTCAGTCCCGCCCACCAGCGGGTGAGGGGTCTATGAGCCCCGATCTCTGCATCAGCTGGGTCCCCCGGTCACGGGCCACTGGGGAAAGCCGCCGGGCCTCTCAAGGGACGTTGGTTCCCATGGAGGCCCGTCCTCTTTTCTGACGCATCACAACCAGCCATAGGACAGCTTTTCAGCAGAAACTTGACGCCTCTCAGATTCAGGAGAAACTTTTCATTCTGCCAAGTGAGCCTTCTGTCCTCCTGCAAACACATGCTTGTGTGAAGCAGCCTAGAGCTCAGGCCCAGAGGAGACAGCAGCGGATGGGGTTGATTTCTCACAAACAGCTCCCCCTCGAGACCCGAGAGAAGGTCCATCTGCTTGTGTGCGGGTCCTCTGGCCCGTGGTAACCGCAGCCCCTCCTCTCTGGGCGCCACCCCTGTTAATGATGCGCTTGCCTTTTCACTGGAGCATCACGTTACCGGAACACGCAGGGAAAGGCCCTTCCTCGTCACTATTTAGCTGTCACTGTCACCACTTAATAAACAGCTAAGAGGCAGTGACTCAGACCACAGGTGCCGGTTTGGCCTGGTGATTGTCAAATGGACCCAACCCCGCTAATTGAGTCTTTAAGGCCCACTCAGGAAGCCTGCAGAGAGGCATGATGCCAACCACCACCCCCCACCCCAGCAAGTTCCAGGGATAAGAAGGCAGGAAAAGTACTTGAGGAGTGAGGCTGGGCTTCCTGACATTCAGGTGTGAGTGATGGCCTGGGGGGAGGACTCAGGAAGGAGGAACCTGGTGGCTGAGAGTCAGTAGGTGATTTATGCTGGTTGCTCCTGGCATAGAGTGGTAACCCTTCTTCTACAGCCTCGTGGGGCAGAACACCCAGGCTGCCATGGTGGATGTCTACCCTGGCATCTCAACACCTGCTGTGAGGGCAGGGGAGCATCTGGACGCTCCCAAGTCCGAGTCACACTGCAGATCAGCTGGCTCGTTACTCCAAGACCTGCTCAGGATGAAGGGCTGCTTCTTTCTTGCAGTGACTTAGTTTATTCCAGGACCCTGCATGTGAGGTTCTGGGCCACATCCTGTTATCCCCAGTGGCTCAATAAGGATGTGGTGATGGGCATCTGCAAGGAGTTTTATGAATTTTAATAAACCTAATAAGAACTATTCTACAACATCCAAACCACACAAACTCATCAAGAGCCCTTTTTGTACCAGGCATTGTGTTTGGCTCTGGAAACATTCAAGCATCCTCACTGAGCTCAAGAAGTTTCAGAGAAAATAGGAAACTGCACAAACGAGTTACATGATTAACTGAGACATAATAAGAAGATGATGTATGTGAAGCTTTAAGGGAAGAGAGGAAAGAATGTCTATCACTCGGAATTTGGGACAGGAGGTTTGGAGTTGGTAGCAGAGAACATGAATCACAAATTGTATGCAACAGAAGGACGCCAAGTTGTGTGACTAGCAAAAAGATATTCTTGACATCCTTGGTGTGGAACATTTGTAAGCATTGTGCTCATCACATTCACTCTCGGTCTTTACATCCATGCTTTTATCTTAATTGTGTGTTTATCTTATCCTGTTATTCACTTTTATCTTATAATACAGTGCTACTCCGGCTCAGGTGCCACGGGTTTGCTCCCTGGGTCGGAAAGATCCCCTGGAGAAGGGAAAGGCTACCCACTCCAGTATTCTGGCCTGGAGAATTCCATGGACTGATAGTCATGGGGTCGCAAAGAGTTAGACATGACTAAGCGATTTTCACTTAATCACTCACTCTGGCTCTTGAGTTTCTTGCATGCCCTGATATGATATTCTTCAGACCTGCCTTACATGCCAACTCCTCCAGGAAGCTCTCCTGGTTCCCTCCAGGATTGTGTAGTCTGTGCAGAAAGATCGTAAATGTTTCCTTGCACCATTTTAATGCACATATTATTTTGTACTTTATTGTAAGAATTAGGTTTATTGTTGTATAACCTGCTTCATCCAGTTGACAGTACTATCAATCATGTGAAAAATAATTGCATCTAGGAAATTGACAAACAAGCTAAAGTTAATTTTTGGATTCACCTTCAGTGAGAGGTCTCACCGAAGTCTTCCATCATCTATACACAGTGCCTGCCCTGCCGCCACTCCCACACACCTTAACACCTCCTCCCCCTGGGCAGCCTGAGCATCCTGGATATGCATCTTGCTACTCTGCAACTTTTTTTTTTGTGGTTCTCTCTCTGATGAGACTGATTGTGTCCTGAGGAACAGGGACTGAATCTTGTCTGCTCAGCACCTTGTATGGGACCAGATCAGTAGGGGGAACTTAGCCTTTGTGTTCAGCTCAGTTAAATGTGTCACAGTCACACAAAAGCTCCGCCACTCCAGTCGTGTCTGACTCTTTGAGATCCCATAGACTGTAGCCTGCCAAGGCTCCTCTGTCCATGGGATTCTCCAAGCAAGAATACTGGAGTGGGTTGCCATGGGTTTCTCCAGGGCATTTTCCCAGCCCAGGGATGGAACTTGCCCCTGTTACATCCCCCGCATTGGTAGGTGGGTTCTTTAACACTAGCACCACCTGGTAAGCTCCAGTTAAATGTAGGTATCTGCTAATCACTGAAACAAGAGCTCTGAAGGGACCCATATTCAATCCCTGAGTTAGAAAGACCCCCTGGAGAAGGAAATGGCCACCCACTCCAGTATTCTTGCCTGGGAAATCCCATGGACAGAGGAGCCTGGTGGGCTACAGTCCATGGGGTCGCCAAGAGTCTGACATGACTTCGCAGCTAAACAACAACAATAAGAGCTCGAGCAGCCAATGCTAAATTCTGTGCTTGTAAGCTTGGGCCTTTCTCATATTAATTTTATGCAGGAAATCAATGAGAGACTCAAAGACAATCAAAGACAAGTGAAATCTTATTAGGTTCAAATTATTCATTACATTGGAATATTCTCAGCATGAGTACATTGTTGTTCAGTCAGTAAGTCATGTCGGACTCTTTGTGACCCCATGGACTGCAGCACACCAGGCTTCCCTATCTTTCCCTGTCTCCCAGAGCCCGCTCAAACTCATGTCCATTGAGTCGGTGATGCCATCCAACCACCTCATCCTCTGTCACCCCCTTCTCCTCCTGCTCTCAATCTTTCCCAATATTAGGTCTTTTCCAATGAGTTAGCTCTTCACATCAGGTGGCCAAAGTAGTGAAGCTTCAGCATCAGTCCTTCCAGTGAATATTCAGGACTGATCTCCTTTAGGATTGACTGGTTTGATCTCCTTGCAGTCCAAGGGTCTCACAAGAGTCTTCTCCAACACCACAGTTTGAAAGCATAAGTTCTTCAGTGCTCAGCCTTCTTTATGGTCCAACTCTCACATCCATATATGACTACTGGAAAAATCGTAACTTTGACCATATGAGGTTTGTCATAGCTTTCCTTTGTACTAATTCATTAATTAAAAACAGTTTTGAATTATAACTGGGTGCCAGACATTTGTTATAGGGTTTAAATACAAGGAATCATAATCACAGGTGTAGGAGGGATGAGTAATATAAAGCAATGTAGTGACACGGGGCTAGGCTATGCTCAAATAATGACTGTAGGGACATTTAATCCAGTCTGGAGGGAAAGGTCAGGGGAAGTGTCCTGGAGGCAGTGACCGAGTCCTAAAGGATGAAGAGAATCCTTACCAGGCTAAGGCAGACTGAGGAAAAGTATTTGAGTTGGAGAAGGCCTGATGAAATAAAAGGGAGAGGGAACATAGACTGTGGAAAGCTACAAGCAGATTCATGTTTGAGGGTGGGCCTTAACCTGCATGGGTGAAGCAGGAGGAAGAAATGTGGCCAGGGACTGGGGCTGTGTGGATTCTGGAAGAGCTGCTGGTCCTGTGAAGGTGCATGCAGTTCTGCGGAAACCGTGGCACATGTCTGTTGTGACTTGAGCAAGAGAAGAAAATTGCATTTCAGTAGGTCATGTGAACAAGTTTGCGGCATGTGTCAGTTTTTAATGGCTAAGAGCAGCGACAATAAGATGCATTCAAAGGCCATTGTCATCGTCCAGGCAAGATTTGCTGAGCATCTAAACAATGCACTAGAACATGGGATGGAAAAGAACTTGTTACAGATTTCATGCAATTCATAACTTGCCTTCAGTTCCATCTTTTCACTTAGATTAGTCAAATAATATCTGTAAGTTTAGGCTCAAATTTTTATTTTTCAGTAGTTATATCTGAAATATCTTATTTCAAGAAATGTCTGTTTACTCATGTGATAAACTGTCTCTTAGATGTCCTAACATGGAAGGCACCGAGGCTGAGTTCATTTATAGATAATTTATGATAGAACATAACTATTTTCCAATTTTTTCTTTTATATTAGGCACATTTATCACCAGATTAATTTGTGTGTTAATTAGATAAAATAATAATTTTAAATTTCTCCAAAGGATTATTAATCTTTGTCAAGAAGTGTCTCTTACTGTTGGGTCAGCAGAGGAAAAGGCAAGTTTAATTGTAAATTTATTTCAGGGATAGAAAACTTGGGATGTCTGGAGCTTAGAAGGTTGAAATAGTGTCTTTTTGAAGCCAAGCAATTAGATAGATTTTCTCTACAAATACAACAGAGTAACTGAGATCTGAAATGACAGGCAAATAAAAAGGCACCATTGCTAGAGTCTAAAGTAATATATTTTTTTTGTTGTTGGTGTTCTTGGCAAAGCCATATCTCTGGGTTAATTTTACTACTGAAAGTTTCTGAGAATAATACATTGTCTTTGCAAGAGACATTGTCTCTAGAATTTAAATTAAAATATATTGGAAGTATATTGAAAACACTTGAGTGTCATTTGGGTTCACATGTAATATAAAATAATTAGAATTTCCCATCCGAAGTATATTTTCCTCTCTAATGTTTCATGGAATACATGATTGATTTTCTTTTTGTTAATATAATCAAATAATTTTGTTTTGAAGTGTGCTTTTCATTATAAAATTATTGTAACCACATTATAGGACATCCATGAACCACAGAAATTTAGACTTGAATGTTCATTGCAGAATTTTGTCACAAGAAAATGACTGAAGCAGCTGAATGTCCAATAGTGGAAAGATGGTTTAAAAAAATTCTAGAGTAAGATATAATATGACAACTAAAAAAATGAGGCAGACCTCAACATAAAGAGATGCATTAACATAGTCAATATAGAGTACAGAAATCAAGTAACAAAGCAATCTACATAACAGAGTGTCATTTTTGTAAACGCACAGTAGTATGTGCTATAAATGCACATGAAAGGGACTTCAAGAAGAAGCACACAAAACTGATGAGAAGTTACCTCTAGGGTGTGTGTGTGTGTGTTTGTGCAATGGTGAAGATGTAGGAATGGTCATCAAAGAAGGTTTAATGTTTGAAGTCACATTACTATACTGTGTATTAGTTGCATGAATAATAATAGAAAACAAAAGAATAGGAAAGGTGAGAGACTGTTGGGAGCCTAATGAGTCTACCACCATTACACAAAATCCATGAAAATTTTGTACATTTCTTCCAGTCTTTTTGCCATTTAAAAATTATAGATATGATTATAGTTTATACAAAATTTTGCTCATTTTTTCATTCAATGTTTTAGTATATTTTTATGCAGTATCCATAACTGAGAGTATGCCATGATTTATGTAACAATTCTTTTCATGGATATTTAGTTTGTGTCTTATAGCCTAATAAACTGCATAAACATTTTTCATATAGCTTGATTACTTTTTTTGAGGAATTTCTTTAGGATTTTCTGAACTATTATTAGGTCAAAAACTATGTGCAATTTTGTGTTTTTTTTTTTTTAAATTTTGTATTTCATGAGGAATTTAGTGCTTCAAGTCAAAGATGGACAGAAACATTTCATGAGTTGTGACTTGTTTCAGATCCTAAGAGAATTCCATTAACTTACTTGTTTTTGTTCGCTTGGTGAGGAACACATTGATTCTTCACCAGTTGCCAATAACATAGGAGGACGTCAAATCTGAAATGGTGAAACCAGAGTCAGGATCCTCCATTAATAAGCACACTGTTTCTGCAGATGGCCAAAGGCTTTTAAGGGGCCTTGTATGGTGTACGGTGCATTGGAAAAGACCCTGATGCTGGGAGGGATTGGGGGCAGGAGGAGAAGGGGACGACAGAGGATGAGATGGCTGAATGGCATCACCAACTCAATGGACATGAGTTTGAGTAAACTCCGGGAGTTGGTGATGGACAGGGAGGCCTGGCGTGCTGCAATTCATGGGGTTGCAAAAAGTCAGACCTGACTGAGCGACTGAACTGAACTGAACTGAACTGTACGGTGCTTGACCGAGAGTAGTGGATGCTCAGTGACTATATATTGAACAAAACTGAAGAAATATGGGAAATCTGAGTCAAATCCTAGCGAAAACATAAAGATGAAGGATGCCACAGCAGCCCAAGTGACGCTGCACCAGGCGGTGTGGAGTTACGTGTTGACAGCAGCTCCCCCTCCCCCAGCACCTTCCGGGTCCTCAGAAAAGCTCAGCAATCCGAGCTGCGCATCTGGCCATGGTGCCAAAGCACCCGAGCGTGAAGGTCCATGCTCCGTTCAGGTCAAGTCACAACGCGCTCACCAATCTGTGCATCCATGTCAGACTGCGTGTAAGAGAACAGAGGGGACATCTATGTATTGCATTAGAAGGTATCAACGTATCATTCTAGTGTTCATGCACCAGTTGCCCCACCCCCTTGACAAGACTTTTTTTCTTTTTTCAATATTTGTAGACTCACAGGAAGCTGCAAACTTAGTATAAAGGAATCCTGTGTATGTTTCATCCAGTGATTTCTCCCAATGTCTGTCTCGCATAATTTTAGTACAATATCCAAAATAAGGTTTGATATTGGTACAATGTGTGTGTATAGTTCAATGCCGTTTTATCCACATGTATAGGTTTGTGTAACCACCCAGCCCAATCAAGATTCAGAGCTACAGAGATTCACTACAGAGATTTCCCTCATGATACCCCCTTATAGTCTGTCCCCTAAGCCCCCTCCACCACATATACAACCTTGAAACCCTGGCAAAGAGTGATCTGTTTTCCGTCTCTATAACTTTAACGTTTTGAGAATATAAATGCAATCACACTGTATGAGACCTTTTCTCACGCAGTGATTTACTTTTCTCACTGAGCATATTGCACTTGAGATATATTCAACTTAATGTGTGTAAACAATAATAATCAGTTTGCTTTCTCACTGCATAGTATTTTACTGTATAGATATACCAATTTGTTTACTAGTCACCTATTATTCTAGGGCTTTATCACTTCCTAGTTTTAGCTATTACATGTAAAACTGTTATGAACAATCACATTCAACTTTTTGTGCTGATATAAGTTAACTTCTCAATTAAATAGCCATTACTGAAACTACTGGTAAATAATTACATGTTTAGTTTTATTTAAAAATAAAAGTCAAACTGTCTTCAGAGTGGCTATATCACTTTATATTCCTACCAGCAATATAAGAGATTCTGTTCCTCTCTGTCTTTACCAACATTTGTTAATGTCACTATTTTTTATTTTATGTGTTTTTATTTATGTGTTCTTTTTATCCCCAGTCTGCTTTGTTTTCTGGTGTTAGCATCGGGCAATTTGTGTTGTCCATATTCAAATTCATTGATTTTTCAATCTCCCTAGTATGCTGTTATAACCCGTCTACTGAGTTTTTTATTTTGGCTACTGAATTTTTTTTCAGTTCTGTGTAATTTCCTTCTAGTTCTCCTTCATAGAATCTATTTATTTGCTGATATTTTCTATATGTGTGTTTGTTTCAATAGTACTCATAATTGCTTGGTGATGCATTTTTATGGTAATTGCTTTAAAATATTTGTCAGATAATTTTAACGTCTGCCTCAGCTTGGCTTTGGTGTCTTATGATTGTTTTTTCTCGTTCAATTTGAGATCTTCCTATTTCATAAGATGACCAATGATTTTCTACTGAAGCCTGAACATTTTGGGCAGGACATTGTATTTTGAAACTCTGGTTCTTATTTATGTGTTAGATTTCAGCAGGCCTCCTCTTACAGAATCTTTTTAAAAATAATGTGACATATTGATTTGTTCACTTTTGGCTGTACAGTGTCTTCACTGCTGCGCGGGGCTTTTCTCTAGCTGTGGCGAGTGGAGGTGCTCTCCAGCTGCGCTGCTGGTCTTCCTTTTGCAGGGGCTTCTCTTGTTGCAGCGCACAGACCCCAGGCTGCATGGGCTTCCGTGCTTGTGACTTCCAGGCTCTAGGGCACTGGCTTAGTAGTTGTCGTGCATGGGCTTGGTTGCTCCATGGCATGGGGGATCTTCCCAGACCAGGGATCGAACCCACATCTCCAACACCGGCAGATGGATTCTTCACCGCTGAACCACCAAGGAAGCCCAGAAGCTTGGTTGGTAAAAAGCCCCACACTGTCCGGTGGAGGTGGAAGTTCCAGTTGAACTCAGCCTCCACTGACATCCAGTAAGGTGAGGGGGCTTCCTTGTTCCCACAGTGAGAAGGAGAGCTTGTTCTCCCAGCAGGTCTCCCAGCAGGGTGAGTCCACCCCAGGTGGAAGGCGGGGGGCAATGCTGCTGCTTCTCCCCATGTGGCCTCCACTTGCATGGGGTGGGGAGTAGCTTTTTTCCTGCAGGTGATGCTAGAAGAACTAACTCTCCACTCGTCCTCTGAGACCACTGCAGTGATGGTGGAATGAGGCCACTCTCATTTTTACAGGGGGTATCTTGGCCCCCCAACTGTCCTTCTTTGACACCTAGGTGTCTGTACCACAGTCATTTCATGAAGACTATGCCCATTTTAGGTAAAAATCTTTACTTTCTTTCAAGATGAAAAGCCAGTTACATGTTTGTTAAATCGGAGGTAATTCCGCACAGACATAGGCTCCTCACCATTTATAGGATGGAGTCCATTCTTCTAAGGGTACCCTCTGAGGACCGTTACAGTCTGTGCCTAGCAAAATTCTCCATTCCTTCCCCCTCTCTTTGCCATGCGCTCTCTGCTGCAGTCAGGTAGGTGATTTGTGGAGGTCCGCCTGTGTCCAGGCTGTGCCCTGTCTTTGCTGACACTGTTTCCTCCTCCCCAGAGAGCTCTCTTCTATTCAGTCACTCCCTTCACCCATACAAGCCTTGTTTGAATATCATTTTACTGAAAAGTCTTGCTCAACCACAGAAATCTTTCACTACTTTCGAATTCTATGCTATTACAAGCATACTTTTAGCATATAACATGGTACATTATGGGCTTCCCTGAGAGCTCAGTTGGTAGAGAATCTGTCTGCAATGCAGGAGACCCTGGTTTGATTCTTGGGTCAGGAAGACCCCCTGGAGAAGGGAAAGGCTACCCACTCCAGTATTTTGGCCTGGAGAATTCCATGGACTATATAGTCCATGGGGTCGCAAAGAGTCAGACATGACTGAGTGACTTTCACTTTCACTTTCATGGTGCATTATAGGCTTCCCAGGTGACGCTAGTGGTAAAGAATCCACCTATCCGCACAGGAGTTGAGTCATAAGAGATGCAGTTTCCATCCCTGGGTCAGGAAGATGCCCTAGAGGAGGTCATGGCAACCAAGTTCAGTATTCTTGCCTGGAGAATCCCGTGGACAGGGGAGCCTGGTAGGCTATAGTGCATAGGGTTGCACAGAGTTGGACACAACTGAAAGACAACATGCATGCATGGTACATTACCAGTTTATTTTCTCATTTGTATATGTCCTGGCACGCAAACTATCTTATAAAATTTTTACAGAGTGTTGTGAAAGTGCCTTACGCAAGAAAAGGATTTATTTTGGCTCTACTTACATTCTTTCAGGTCAATCATTTGCGTGATGGGTAGAAACAAGAAACTCAATGAGGAGGTGATGGATTAGGACATAATGAAATTGAGTGATCGGGTACTCAGTGAAAATGATATCTAATAATGCGGGCATCAGTGAAAAAGAATGCAAAATTACATTGTATGAGTGATTAGAAAATATGAAGATATCCCAAAGTTTGTTTTCTTATACAGTTGCAAAAAGACATTCATTGCCGGGTACTTCTTTGGTGACTCAGTGGTAAAGAATCCACCTGCAATGTGGGAGCCCCAGGAGATGAGGGTTTGATCCCAGGGTTTGGAAGATCCCCTGGAGGAGTGCATGGCAACCCACTCCAGTATTCTTGCCTGGAGAATCCCATGGACAGGGGAGCCTGGCAGGCTATAGCCCATAGGGTCACAAAGAGTCAGACATGACTAAAGCGACTTAGCATAGCACGGCACACATTCATCACAGGACAAAGTTTAAATTCATTTCATCATTTCCTTTATTATTATAGCTAACAGACAGCAATGTCTGGTCAAAAGTTTATACACCAGAGTAAATAATATAAAAGAAAGGTGTTCCTTGTAATTACAGTTTAAACATTAATTTACATCCCTTCCTTATCAGAAATGACTGCTTACACTTTGACATACTGAACATTTTAGTTTGGGTTTTTTCGTGCTTTGCTGTCGGTTTATTCATTTGCTTGTTTATTTTCCTTTTGCACTGGAGATACTCCACAGAAGCTGCCGTCTCTTGTAATTCCTAGGAAGGCATTTGAATGCCTTCTGGAACCTAACTGAGGAGGTTCTTTTCAGTACAATTACTGGTGTTGGCTTCACATCTTTCACATCTTGTAGACTGTCACAATAGACAGTCTACAATGCCATTAATGTTCCAGGCTCCTTCTTACTTTCTGCACTATCATCATTATCTGTGCCTTTTATCTTCCTGATTGCCTCTCAAGGCAAAGGGAATGCTCTGTCTCCAGCTCACGCCCTCATTCCAGGAAGGAAGATGATGAAGGAAGGTGATGAAAGTGACAAAAAAAAAAGTGGTGGTGTCTATTCCAGGAAAGCAGAACCTTCCCAGAAATTCCTGTCTCACTTACGCTTACTTCTCCTTTGCCATGAGCTGTCACCCTAACTGTAAGAAAGGTAAAATGTAATCTTTTGTATTTTTGTCCTGGCACATAGCCGCTCCGAAGAAAACCTGTGTTGGGAGAAGGAGAGATGGATGTGGGGGTGAGAACTAGCAATGTTTGCATAACACATCAGAGTTCTTATGGCTTTAGTGCATAAAAATCCATCCAAGCCTTTAAGAATGACCTCCCAGTGTCCCTGTGCACCTTGTACAAATGTGACTGAGCCTCTTGGCAAACCGTCTGAATGTCCAGTAGCCAATAGACCCCGGCACCTGTGAGGACCTGCTGCTCTTCAAGGCTCCTCTTTAGGAGGGCACATGTCCACACCCCCTGTTCTTGGGCATCACCCTGACATCTGCATCTTCTGTTCGTGGTGAGCGCAGGACCGATGTCATATTCACATCTGCTGTTTGTGCCACACTTTGAATCCAGGAACCTTCTCTTTTATGTGTAGATAATGATATCCATCTGCCTGCCAGTGCAGGAGACACCAGAGACAGGAATTTGATCCTGAGGTCAGGAAGATCCCCTAGAGAAGGGAATGGCAACCCATTCCAGTAATCTCGCCTGGAGAATTCCATGGGCAGAGGAGCTGGGCAAGCTACAAGTAACTTCCTTTTTTTCTTCTTCAGCGTGTCGTAGCCACCCTGTACAACATACCACACTCACACTGTATTATTGCATATTACAGGCAAACACATTTCAACATGGCACATGAATTTTTAAATTTTGATAACGACAGATCGAAGAGGGAAAGACAAAAACAGAAAGTACAATCAACTTTTGCTTCCTTTGAAACATTTAAAGTTATGTGGTTGTGGCTGATAACCAATCTGCATTAGAAATGTTTCCTTTTGTCAGCATTCTGGCTTTTGTTTAAAAAAATAAAATAAAAGGAGAAAAGAAGTTTCTCAAGTTAGCATAGCAAAGCCCTTTTCTAAAGAACCTATAAATAAATTTAAATTCCTGGTGCTGCCTCAAATGTAGCTCTTCTGAGCTGCAATGTCGGCTATTTCTCTGAAACTGGAGTAGTCATTCAAAAATAGTTTCACTCAATTTAACTGCCTATTGAACCCTCTAAATTACAGATATTAAGCCTTTGGTTTCACAACAAACTTAATGAACAGTTCTGACAATCTATAAGCAAGGCCACTGGAAATTCATGGGCCAGATGGAAGCACAGATTACACCATTTTCCTACTGGCCTGCAATTTTCTGGCACCTGGATCGACATTCCAGGGATATATACCATGTCTGGTGCAATGGCCCTTGCCCCTAATAACTGAATTTGTGTTTCAGAAAAGCATAGCAGGCACAGAAATGCCTGCTAACTGTCATTCACGATGCTTTGAAATATCAGGGTAAAACTCATTTAGAAGATGTAGATGATATTGATAACACGAGGTGATCTAAGGAGAGCCTTTGAGAACAAATTCAACCAAGGAAGAAGAAAGACTATGGGGACAGGTAGGGTAAAGTCATAGTAATGCAATGAAGAAAGAAACCTGCAAAATCAGCAAGGGGAGATAAAAAACCTTGTAGTAATGATTCCTAAGGCCCACCTGACTTCACACTCCAAGATGTCTGGCTCTAGGTGTTGGAGGATCGTTGTCTCACTCATTAAGATCTTTTTTGTATAGTTCTTCCATGTATTCCTGCCACCTCTTCTTAATCACTTCTCTTCTTAGGTCCTTGCTGTTTCTGTTCTTTATCGTGCCCATCCTCACATTAAATGTTCCCTTGATATCTCGAATTTTCTTGAAGAACTCTCTAGTCTTTCCCATTTCTATTGTTAGTAAAGGAAGAGATGAAGACAGTTTGAAAGTCAAGACATCCTCCTCTTTACCCTCCCAAGAATCTCTGAATTTCTTCCTGGCAAAATTAGCATTTGTGACACATATTTTATTCTAAATATCCCACACATTTGCTCAATTGTGATTCTGATGAAATGTGGTTCTTCACGGTTCTTCACCCTGAGATTCCTTCCCATGACCTGAAACATGGCCAGGTGCCACTACAGGACTCGTTACATATGGATGGGGTGATGCTGAGTGAACCGTCATCACATATTCCCACACTCCTATTGCTTGGGAACTGATCTCGAGTGGCCCACACCTTCAATGGCTTGGAGCAGGGCTTGGAGATTGGGTTGGGTCATGACAGTGGGAGCTCCAGAGCCTGGCCACTAGACGAGTGGTCAGTGACAAGGGCCCTGGCACTTCAGCTTTGCAGAAAAAAATTCCCACAAAAATGAAAAGTCGTGAAACAGATTAAATATTTTTTAAGAGGAAAAAGAGTACAGTATGTGTGGATAGGGACAGGGACAGGCTTAGAGAGAGCCACTGAGTTGCAACCTCATGATGGTTTGTATCACTTTTATTGGGCATTTTATCCAGATTTCCTTTGGCCTGTCATTTTGATTTCCCTGGTTCACCGTCCATATTTGGTAAACCTCAGGATCTTCCCATGTGTGCCAAGCTTTTCTTAGCCAAGATGGATTCTACCCAAGAGGCCTGTGGGTACAGCATCCCTTGACGTTACACCTCTATTGACATCCAAGGAGCCTTTCTGTGAACGTGTTTTCTGGGAGGTTTCCTGACTTTGGGCATGAGAAATATGTGGTCTGGACAGAGCTCAGCCTCCTTCCTTAATTGTCCTGCTCTTCTCATCTTGGAGTTTCAAGCAGTAGAGAAGGAATCTCCAATTGCTTTACCCAGAGGGGCCCTACCTCCTGCTTCAGAACCACAGCACCTATGTCTGACCTATTATAAAACTCCCTGCTTCCAAAGATCACACATCACTCTTTTCTTTCCCCATCTTTATATTTCTCATGCAGTATGGTCATTGTTTTTCACCAATTTTTCTTCCTGAGAGCAGACAGTGTGCTCCTTGGGAAGATTTATCTCATTTGTTTTCTTATCCCTGTGTTCACAGGAGGCCTGAGACAGTGAAATCTTAGGAAGTGTGGGTTGAGTCAATGGAGGCTCCGAATTCCTGGGACAAATTGAATGATTTCCTCTTACAAGCAACAGAAAACACTGAAAATGTGGATTTTATTTAAAGGACAAAAGGGTGTCCTAAAGCGAAGAAAGTAAGACATGACTTCAAATAGTCAAGTTTTTGAACAGCAAAGAATAGCAGGGTTTGTCAATAGAATTGGGCACTGTCTTTTTTTTATTATTATTTGTTTATTTGTTTCTGTCTGTGCTGGGTCTTTGTTGTTGCGCCCGGGCTTTCTCTAGTTGCAGTGAGTGAGGGTTGCTCTCCAGTTGCGGTGCTGGGGCTTCTCCTTGCGATGACTTCTTTTGTTGTGGAGCACAGGCTGTAGTCACGCAGGCTTCAGTAGTTGCAGCACACCGGTTGTTCGTTGTTGCAGCAGGAAGACACTAGGGCATGCGGGCTTCAAGAGTTGGGGTGCACAGGTTCAGTAGTTGGGGCTCACCAGCCTCAGAGCACTGCAGGCTTTAGTAGTTGCAGCCCTTGGGCTCAATATTTGCCACTTGTGGGCTCTAAAGTGTGGGCTCAATAGTTGTGGTGCAGGGCTTTGTTGTCCCAAGTCGTGTGGGGTCTTCCTAGACCAGGCTTCGTACCTGTGTCTCCTGAGTTGGCAGGCAATTCTGACCCACTGCACCATCAGGGCAGTCCCCTGAGCACTGCTTTTGGAGGAATTTGTCAGTGTCATTTCATCTGAAAGGGGTTGGCTTCACCCACTGTAGATATCAGAAGTGGTTAATCTGGCAAGAAGCAAGCATAGATCTCCTGGGTTTCTATGGAATCAAACACTTTGGTGGAGGCCAGGGGAAATTCCATCAGCATTATACACTCCAGACAGAAATTCTTATTAAAAATAACCATAGAATGGTCTGACATTAGAGATTGAAAGTTCCCTAGAGTATGTACTATAAATACCTCATTTTACAGATGTGAAGGTGAGGACCAAATCAGAGAAGGGAGTCTTGGGTCATCACACAGCTTATGTCCAGCTTTCCAGCCCAGACTCCTTGCAACCCTTGGAATGCCAAAAATTGGCAAAGGGTTTACGAGGGCTATTATCACTTTCTCAGAAAGACTAATTGAAATTAGATTGCTGGTATCCATGGAGCAGCCAAAGCAGCTAAAATTTAAGTCGTATTGTATATGAGGAAGGAGCTGATATTTCTCAACTTTTGGCTGAAATAGCAGTGACATAATTTAGTCAAATTTATTATTTGGTGGTAAACTGATAGGGGATTGATGTGTCAATAATACCTAAATTGTGAAAAATAGCATACGTTATTTATTAAATGTTCTCTTTTTGCTATTAAGTCAACTTGACTTTTTTTTTTCCTCCCCTAAACAGTATGGAAGGGAGTTCTTCACGAGTGAAAATTGTCATGGCCAAAAGAATGGTCATCAAATGTTCCATCTTCCCTCTGATCTCCTGGCTGCTAGGCAGGGGGTCAAAGGACTATGGTATGGCGACGCGTGTGCTCAGTCATGTCCAGCTCTTGGCAGCTGACCGTGTAGCCCACCAAACTCCTCTCCATGGAATTTCCCAGGCAAGGTGGGTTGCCGTTTCCTACTCCAGGGGATCTTCCTGACCCTGGGATAGAACCTGCACCTCTGCATTGGCAGGTGGATTCTTTTTACCACTGAGTCACCTGGGAAGCCCAGCTGCAACAGGAATTGGACCCAATTTCACCAGACCCCATTGTCCATGCCCTTTGCACCATCCATGCATGAGGATGAACAGATAACATCTACTGAAGTAGCAGAGTCCTCCTGAGTTCACATCCACTACCCTGTGATGGTTTTGCCTCCTAAAGCTCTGCATTTCTGCCCTTTGGGAGATTCCAGTCTTTCTAGGTCCCCAGTTTGTCTTCTGTCTACACACTGAAATCAAGACCTGAACCAACTGCTTGTTAGAGGTTTAAAGGAAATATCCACGGTCATCACCACTATTGCCATGAGAGGTCAACTAATACTTTTCCCTTGACAAAAGTAACACATAATAGATGCTTTTCCTACACTTGACCTTCAGTTTTGTGTCAAACCTATCGATCACAGTGTTGACCTTTACGGAGGAAGGCTAATGGAGTGTACTGAGGCATTTTCTATGACGTGTGTCACATCAGATGCAAAGAATCAGATTTGCATACATTTTGCTGATTATTGAAAGGGGTTTTTCCTTCTCCTCCCACATCTCCTGTTCAGTTGTGTCTCTATGTTCTTTTCCTTCAAGGAGGTCAGGTATTGCCCGGGAGGTGAAAGGTGGATGTCAGCAGTGTCTAGTAGAGAGTTGTCTGGAGATGAGCGTGGTCTGTGCTGCTCTCAGACTGATTAAATGATGGATGCCGTGGGAGCAGAAGGAGATGGTATGCAAGTTTCAGTAAACGAAAGTAATGCATTAGAACGCAGCTTTAGGGTCTCATTTAAAAATATAATTCAGGCACTAGCAGAAGCCTTTAAAATATTGGCAGATGTCTCTATGCCATATTTCATGTAGAGGACAAAGTGGATTAAAAGACAAATGTAATCCACAGTATAGTTCAGCTTCTCTTCTCTTTCAATCCATTTTCTTTAAAGAGGATTTTATGTCTATTTTTTCCTATGCTACTGTAAAATTACTATAAATTAACCTCAGAGATAGTTTCAAGCTATTAACTCATGTGTAAGTTGTCCCTTCCCCCATCGTTTCAGTTCAGTTCAGTTCAGTGGCTCAGTCATGTCCGACTGTTTGTGAACCCATGGAATGTAGCATGCCAGGCTTCCCTGTCCATCACCAGCTCCCAAACTTGCTCAAGCTCATGTCCACTGAATCAGTGATGCCATACACCCATCTCATCTCTATCATCTCCTCCTCCTGCCTTCAATCTTTCTCAGCATCAGAGTCTTTTCCAATGAGTCAGTTCTTCACATCAGGTGGCCAAAGTATTGGAGTTTCAGCTTCAACATCAGTCCTTCCAATGGATATTTAGGACTGATTTCCTTTAGGATTGACTGGTTTGATCTCCTTGAAGTCCAAGGGACTCTCAAGAGTCTTCTCCAATACCACAGTTCAAAAGCATCAATTCTTTAGCACTCAGCTTTCTTTATGGTCCAAGTCTCAGATATATTGCATTACCACTGGAAAAACCATAGATTTGACTACATGGACCTTTGTTGGCAAAGTAATGTCTCTGCTTTTTAGTATGCTGTCGAGGTTGGTCATAGCTTTTCTTTCAAGGAGCAAGTGTCTTTTAATTTCATGGCTGAAGTGACCATCTGCAGTCATTTTAGAGCCCAAGAAAATAAAATCTGCCCTGTTTCCATTGCTTACCTATCTATTTGCCATGAAGTGATGGGACTGATGCCATGATCTTAGTTTCCTGAATGTTGAGTTTTAAGCCAGCTTTTTCACTCTCATCTTTCACTTTCATCAAGAGGCTCTTTAGTTCCTCTTTGCTTTCTGCCAGAAGGGTGGTGTCTTCTGTATATCTGAGGCTATCAATATTTCTACTAGCAATCTTGATTCCAGCCTGTGCTTCATCCAGCCTGGCATTTCACATGATGTACTCTTCATATAACTTAAATAATTAGGGTGACAATATACAGCCTTGATGTACTCTTTTCCCAATTTGGAACCAAGCTGTTTTTCCATGTCCAGTTCTTTCATCCACCATTTATTTAGAACCTACTGTTTGTAGGCTGTAGAATGGGGACCATTATCTTCAGGGGTGGGATTCCCAAGTGACTCAGTGGTAAAGAATCTGCCTGCAAATGTAGGAGATGGAAGAGACATGGATTCAGTCCCTGGGTGGGGAAGATTCCCAGGAGGAGGAGATGGCAACCCACTCCAGTATTTTTACCTGGTAAATGCCATGGACAGAGGAGCCTGGAGGGCTACAGTCCTTGGGGCTGCAAAGAGTCAGACACAACTAAGCAGCTAAGAATGTGTGTGCACGCACAACACAACACACACACACACACACACACACACATACGTGTGTGTGCACACATCTTCAGGGGAGAAATGGAATGATCCTGGAAGCTTATCACCCGTTTGAAATCTCATGGC
This sequence comes from Muntiacus reevesi, assembly GCF_963930625.1. NCBI lineage: Eukaryota > Metazoa > Chordata > Mammalia > Artiodactyla > Cervidae > Muntiacus > Muntiacus reevesi. The sequence goes on from NC_089251.1 coordinate 16,629,412, forward strand.
TTCATCCAAGGGGTAGATTCTCATAAACATACTTTCATTTCCCTCTTGAGTTGACGATGGGGTGACAAGGGCAAAACAGCTATTGTTTTCTGCTTCTAGCTTTAATTCCCTGCCCCCATTTCCCAGTGCTATTTATCAGGCTCTCTATTTCTGAGCCTATTTCTCTTTTCCCTGATTGTCCTATTCTGAAGTCAGTTCAAACGCCAAACAAAGTGCTGATTCAAGCATGGTCGTGCTATCTGTCTGGAGATGAATTTGGAAGATTTATCAGTTGGGAAGGTTTTTCTGATCCTTAAGTAAGGAAACCGTTTCCAGAGCCACCTATTGTATAACACTGAGACGGAAGGATTGCCAGCATTTCCCACAGAGTGTAATTCCTGCTGACTGAAGGGAAAGAGTTGGAGAGGAGATCACTGCTGACCTGAGGATTTAGGGGAATCATGGCCCCCTTGGACACATTACCTTGACTTGTGATGAAGTTTTCTTTCTGAGATATTTATAGGGTGAGGTGTCTTAATGGAGTTTGCCCCTAGACAAATCTGACTGGGCGTGGTGTTCCTTAGCAATCTCCAGCTGCCCCTCCCGTATTTAGGAGAAAAAAGTAAAACCAAAAAGTCACTTTGAAAATCTATTTCCTCCTAACCTCCAATGTCTTACGTGTAAGAAATGCCCTTAGCCTGTTTCCCTTAAAAATGAATCAGCAAGCTAAATGGAAAACTGTTGAATCTAATTCTTAATGGGAATACGGTTCAATCCATGGAAAGTATAAATAAGGAAGTGGTTTGTTACTGAAAGAAAAAACCTAAAACAAGATAGCCAGCCTCACCATGCCACCACCTGTAAGCCTGGAATGGCCTTAAACATGATGGACTATGTCTGTTTCTCATTTTGAACAGACAGCTCAGAGAAGAGAAGGGGGAGACCAGCGGTAGAAGCCACAGAGGTGGGATCAACACTTTGTCTCCTGGTCCCTGGTCCCCTTCCTCTGCTTTCTTCAGACCTTGGAAATCAATAGATTCCTGGGAGCATGACCTTGGTCACAATAAGAGAGACTGTTAAGTTCTGTCAAGTACTCATCAGTGTGTAAGCCCTGAGCTTGAACATTATCAATCGAAGTTTGAACACATAGGAAATGCACACTTCCATGGGGCAGCGAATATTTATAGAACTTCACCATCTGCAGAGGAGGAGAGAGAAAGAGTGCACAGTCACTCATCTTGTCTGCCTCTTTGTGACCCCATGGACTGTAGCCCGCCAGGCTCCTCTGTCCATGGGATTTTCCAGGCAGGAATACTGGAGTGGGCTTGTCATTTCCTACTCCAGGGGATCTTCCCGACTCAGGGACTGAACCCCTGTCTCTGGTGTCTCCTGCCTTGGCAGGCGAATTCCTTTATCACTGAGCCACTGGGGAAGTCCATCAGCAAAGGACCATGTTATAAATATCACTTGTGACTCCTCAGATGGGTACATAAGAAATATTTGTCCGTTCTCTACATCTGGTCTCCATTCCTTCCCTGCAAATAGGGAGAGAGTGAGACTAAGGGAGAAAGTAGCATCAATGTACATACACTTTCAGGTGTAAGAAGGATAACTGGTGAGAACTTGCATTGCAGCATAGGGAGCCCAGGCTGGTGCTCTGTGATGACCTGGAGAGATGAGGTGGAGAAGGGGAGGGAGGCTCAAGAAAGAGGGGTGTGTGTATAATTATGGTTGATTCTCCTTGTATGGCAGAAACCAACACAGCATTGTAAAAATTTAAAAAAAAAAATTAAAACTCAAAGAAAAGTAATATTCTGATAATAAAATAGATTTGCTCTCTGAGATTTATTTTAAAAACATATATTTGGGAATATCATTATTGTGGAAATGAACAGACCTTTATTATTTTTCTTGGAAACCTTTGTTTAGAGGCCACGGTATATCATGAATTGAAAAAAATATGCTTTGAATTTTTGTTGCTGTCTGCTTCTACCCTGAATTTTCTGAATTATCAAGAAGGGTAGTAAAACTACTTGGCCTCAAAGTTTACTATTGTTCATGTATATCATGTTCCCACTGCTTTCTTTCTTGGTCCCGGGAACAGAGAAAAGAGACTATTCATTTAATTCTTTAAGAGGTATTTTTCAATGGGTCTGTCTGTCAAAGATGCAAAGTGAATCTCCCTTTTCAAACTCCTGCTACTGAGGGAGGATACCTGCCTTTCACATATTCTTACAGTCGCACATGGAAATGGAGTGTCAGGACTAAAAGCACTAAGAAGAAGCTGGTTATAAAATACAGAAAACAGTGACCTATAGCTGGAGCCTACTGGGGGTGAGTGGGTTTATTGCTCTATCTCCTGATTGGTGAAGTCACAGAAAGTCAGAAGAGGGATGAATTCACTTCTGTTCTTTCCAGACAGGCTGTGAGCTAAATTTGCTTTTAGTTGTGTGGACTTCTTAATGTTTCTTTAATATCAGGACCCAAAATTGCTTCTACTCACATTTTCTTGTAATCTTCTATCAGTATCAGTATTAGTTCAGTCACTCAGTCCTGTCCTACTCTTTGTGACCCAATGAACCGCAGCACGCCAGGCCTCCCTGTCCATCACCAACTTCTAGAGTCCACCCAAACCCTTGTCCATTGAGTCGGTGATGCCATCTGACCATCTCATCCTCTGTCATCCCCTTCTCCTCCTGCCCTCAATCTTTCCCAACATCAGGGTCTCTTCAAATGAGTCAGCTCTTCGCATCAGCTAGCCAAAGTACTGGAGTTTCAGCTTCAACATCAGTACATCCAATGAACACCCAGGACTGATCTCCTTTAGGAGGGACTTAATGGGTCTCCTTAAAGTCCAAGGAACTCTTGAGAGTCTTCTCCAACACCACAGTTCAAAAGCATCAATTCTTCGGCACTCAGCTTTCTTTATAGTCCAACTCTCACATCCATACATGACTATTGGAAAAACCATAGCCTTGACTAGATGGACCTTTGTTGACAAAGTAATGTCTCTGCTTTTTAATATGATATCTAGGTTGGTCATAACTTTCCTTCCAAGGAGCAAGCATCTTTTAATTTCATGGCTGCAATCACCATATGCAGTGATTTTGGAGCCAAAAAATAAATAAAGTCTGACACTGTTTCTACCGTTTCCCCATTTATTTCTCATGAAGTGATGGGACTGGATGCCATGATCTTAGTTTTCTGAATGTTGAGCTTTAAGCCAACTTTTTCACTCTCCTCTTTCACTTTCATCAAGAGGCTTTTTAGTTCCTCTTCACTTTCTGCCATAAGGGCTGTGTCATCTGCATATCTGAGGTTATTGATATTTCTCCTGGCAATCTTGATTCCAGCTTGTGCTTCTTCCAGCCCAGCGTTTCTCAAGATGTACCCTGCATGTAAGTGAAATAAGCAGGGTAACAATATACAGCCTTGACGTACTCCTTTTCCTATTTGGAACCAGTCTGTTGTTCCATGTCCAGTTTAAGTGTTGCTTCCTGACCTGTATACAGGTTTCTCAAGAGCCAGGTCAGGTGGTCTGGTATTCCCATCTCTTTCAGAATTTTTCACAGTTTATTGTGATCCAGACACTCAAAGACTTTGGCATAGTCAATAAAGCAGAAATAGATGTTTTTCTGGTTCTTTCTTGCTTTTTTGATATAAAAGTTAAAAATAAGCCAAAATAACTGTTATGAGTCAAACTGTGTTCCTCCAAAATTCCTATTAATTAGTGTTAAAGTACTAATCCCTTTGACCTCTGATTGTGACCTTATTAAGAAATATGGTTGTTGTGGGCATAATCAGATGAGATGAGGTCATACGGGGCCTCTAATCCAATATGACTGCTGTCCTTAGAAAAAGGACATGTGGACACAGATACTCACACAGGAAAAGCATCACAAGAACAGTAGACAGAGATCATGGTGTTCTACAAGCCATGAACACCAAGCCAGAAATGAGGTTGTTCTAGCCTTCTGTACATTTCAGTCCCAGAACAAATGCATGGTCACATCACAAACCTACTCTGGAGTGAGGAATCATCTTCCCTCTTGTGAAGACTTACTGTGTTACATCTTGTCACTCTTAATTATTGCCTATACTTTTAATATTTTCCCCTTTGTTGGAAAAGCTTCTCTACTTCATAGCTCTGCCCTTGCCTGTAAGAGCAAATTTTGCCATTCAAAACAATCCCCTCCTCCCATATTTGGGGAAAAAAGACTATCTTCCAACCAACTTTCAATGTTCTAGGTTGTCTCCTTCCCTCCCCTAAATAAGCGGGAGCCACTCATTCCATGAGTTGTGAATCTCAGAGCAAGAATTGCACTGGGAATAAAAAGTACATCAGAAAAGAGTTCAGAAATATTATCCCCATTATGTCTTTTTCTTGTTTTGCAGAAGAAGGTTGAAGGAGGCAGATACAGGATTGTCTTAGCAACCTTAACCCTGGGAATGCTTGCCAAACCTAGGGCAACTGGGTTCATGTATGAATAGTCATTCTGAGAGTCACTGGTTTGACTTCAGCTCTCTTGTTGCAAAGTGATGAGCCCTAGAGCTCTCTCTGCAGTACCTTGGTCTCCCTGGAGAGGGGCACAGAGCTGGGCAGCTGGTGGGGAGCCCTTTAATGTAATCTGGAACTCCAGTGAGTGCAGGTGTGGCAGGTCCAGCTGGGACCCCCAGAGCCCAGATTGAGAGCGCTAAGAAGCTGGGACCGCGCTGTAACATGGCCAGGTTGTAGGGTCATGCAGCAACTTCCTTCTCCCATCTTCCCTGAGTGAATCAAGACAGAAGCAAGCTCAGGTGAGGACCGTCCCAGCCCTTCAGATTACATCTCTGTCCTGAAAGATGAAAGAATGCCTGAAAAACAACAGCATGTGGTCTCATGACTCATCACTCTTGACCAAGAGAAAATAGTAGCAAGTGTTTAAAGGAAATTTTGATAGCTTTGATTTATTTTTAAAATAATTAATTTATCTTTTATCCCACAGAATAAACTTTGAAAGCCATGTATAGGACCTAGAAGCTCCTTGGAAATAGGTTAAAGGAAAATAAATTATCATTAATTTGGGGTTTTGAGTCTCTCTACATCACTGTAACAAAATATGTAAATAAAAAGCCCTTCCTCTAATCCACTTTCTATTCTACCACTCCTGGATTCAAGAGTCATATCAACCCTGACCCTCCCACATGTAACAGAGGTGGAGTATAGTTTCCAAAAGTATTTCTTTTTTTTTTTTAACAGGAGGACTCTGTAATATTTTTTTCCAGATTTATGCCAACTATTGGAATTCCACCAAATGAAAACTCAAGTATTAAAAACCCACAAAATAAAAAGCCAATACACTAGTTTCCTTTCCTTAGTTTTATAAATTTTGAAGTGTCCTTAACTTACTTTTTTCCATTATTTACACTTGATCTGCCTTGATTATACCTGTTTTTTCACAAAGGCAGTGTATAATAAAAGAACAGGTATGATGAACTCTCTTAAAGGCAACACATTACATGAGAAGAAAGAATAAAAACAAGAAATAAGGGATGAAGAAAGGATGATGAAGATAGAAGCAGAATTACTAAGCTTCCTGTCAACCATGGCAAAAGATAAAATTTCATGAATTATGTAACATTCACTCTTTTTAAAAAAAACTTTTTATTTTGCATTGAGGTAGGAGAAATACCAATAACCTCAAATGTGCAAATGACACCACCCTAATAACAGAAAGTGAAGAAGAACTGAAGAGCCTCTTGATGAAAGTGAAATAAGAGAGTGAAAAAGTTGGCTTAAAGCTCAACATTCAGAAAACTAAGATCATGGCATCCGGTCCCATCACTTCATGACAAATAGATGGGGAAACAGTGGAAACAGTGATAAGCTTTACTTTTTGGGCTCCAAAATCACTGCATATGGTGATTGCAGCCATGAAATTAAAAGACGTTTACTCCTTGGGAGAAAAATTATGACCAACCTAGACAGCATATTAAAAAGCAGAGACGTTATTTTGCCAACAAAGGTCTGTCTAGTCAATGCTATGGTTTTTCCAGTAGTCATATATGGATGTGTGGGCTATAAAGAAAGCTGAGTGCCGAAGAATTGATGCTTTTGAACTGTGATGTTGGAGAAGACTTTTGAGAGTCCCTTGGACTGCAAGGAGATCCATCCAGTCCATCCTGAAGGAGATCAGTCCTGAATGTTCATTGGATGTACTGATGTTGAAGCTGAAACTCCAGTACTTTGGCCACCTGATGTGAAGAGCTGACTCATTTGAAAAGACCCTGATGCTAGGAAACACTGAAGGCAGGAGGAGAAGGGGACGACAGAGGATGAGATGGTTCAATGGCATCACTGACTCAATGGAAATGAGTTTGAGTAAACTCCGGGATTTGGTGATGGACAGCGAGGCCTGGTGTGCTGCAGTCCATGGGGTGCAAAGAGTTGGACACGACTGAGCAAATGAACTGTCCTGAACTGATAACCAATTAGCAACATAGTGATAGTTTCAGGTGAGCATCAAAGAGACTTATATATATAAACATACATTCTTCCCCATACTCCCCTTCCATCCAGGCTGCCACATTCATTGAGCAGAGTTTCACGTGCTATACAGTAGGTCCTTGTTGATGATCCATTTAAAATATAATAGTCTGTACATGTCCATGTCAAACTCCCTAACTACCCCTCACCCCCATCCTTCCCCCACCCCGCAACCATAAGTTTGTTCTCTAAGTCTGTGAGTCTCCTTCTGTTTTATAAGTTCATTTGTGTCATTTCTTTTTAGATTCCACATTAAGGGATGTCATATGATACGTCTCCATCTGACTTACTTCACTCAGTATGACACTCTCTAGTTAGTCCCTCTTTAATAAAGAATGCATTCTATTTCACAAGAGAGAGAAATTTTATCAGTCTCAAAGTCCTGGGGATAAATATGCCATGCAAAAATGTTTGTGTATGTGATATTTAGAATATGATAGAAACAATTTTCACTAATCGTTCGTCAACGGTGCAGAAAAACTGCACGGGTCTGTTTCTTAACTGGCCTCCAGTGAGAGCTGATGAACGATGGTCAGGACACAATGACCCTGTTAAGACAGTTCTGGAGCTGGTGCTGAAGGTGCTCTCTGTTGGGATGAACGGTGTGGAGGCAGCTAGGGATGCCTGCCTCTGGAGGGTAGTTGTTTCTCTCAACTGACTTAAGTTACGCAGAAAGCCCAGAGAATCTGGAAGAGTGGAGTCAATGTGGTTCTCAGATGATGCCTTTGGGACACCAGTTGTCTCAGATGGGCTTGTGACAAGAATAGCATGCCAGACTCCTCAAATGGCTGTCACTTGGGAGAACCAGAAGGGCAGGCATTTTGTGTTATTGACAGAAAGAAGATCAATATGCTCTCCCAAGCTGAGAGAAAACAACTCGTTCTTTTTGTGGAAAATGGAAGATTCTGACACACAGTCTTGCTTGATGGAAGGTTGAGAGATGGAAGGTCTGCAGGGAGGGATGAGGATGTCGGTGGTAGAACCAGATGGCTTCAAGGAATGGATATCAAGACCCTTCCATCCCATAGCAAGGCTCCTGTACTGAAGGGAGGGTGAGGGTGAAGACATGGTCAACCTGTGGTGCTCAAGAAGAAGGGGAAAATAAACCAAAAGCAGGGCAGTAAAAGTAAAAGCAGACACTATTTTATTTCTCTTTGATTTTTATTTATTTATTTATTTTTATTTATTTATTTATTTATTAGTTGGAGGCTAATTACTTCACAACATTTCAGTGGGTTTTGTCATATGAATCAGCCATAGAGTTACACGTATTCCCCATCCCGATCCCCCCTCCCACCTCCCAAAACTCCAGCTTAAAAAGAGGAAAACTAAGCCTGTAGCAGAGTATTTATCAAAAACCAAGAGCAGCTATGATATTAAATGGAGAATTGTTTTAAAAAAAAGCCTCCATTAAAATCAAGAAAAATAAAAGAACACCAATTATTCAAGATTACATAGAAGTAAGGCTTGTCATTCTTGTCTTCTTTGTATTTCTCAGTAAAATATGTTTCATTTCAAATGGTAGGTACATATTTGTTGTACTTTAATAAGTAATTTTAATAAATAAAAGTAGCAATAAATGTGTACCTCTGATTGGAAATAAAATATATGTTATTGAGAAATACAAAGAAGATGAGAGTGACAAGTCTTACTTCTAATTAAAAGGCCAATTCTCCAAAGGAATAAAATCTAATAAAAATTTCAATCATAGCCTTAACAAGGGTATATTTGGGAAATAGACAAATTGAATATCAAACTTAGATGGAAGAATACATATGTGAAGGTTGCCAAGAACAGTATGAAAAACATGCATAATTGAGGTGGATTTGTCCTATCAGATGTTAGCATATGCTAAGAAGCTACTATTATAACAAAACGTGATTATTCCAGAAGGACAGAAGATAGATCAAGATATTGGTAGCTCAGCTGGTAAAGAATCCACCTGCAATGTAGGAGACCCTGGTTCGATTCCTAAGTCAGGAAGATCCACTGGAGAAGGGATAGGCAACCCACTTCAGTATTCTTGGGCTTCCCTGGTAGATCTTGGTAAAGAATCTGCCTGTAATGAGGGAGACCTGGGTTCGATCCTTGGTTTGGCAAGATCCCCTGGAAGAGGGGCAAGGCAAACCACTCCAGTATTCTTGCCTGGAGAATCCCCATGGACGGAGGAGCTTGGTGGGTTATAGTCCGTGGGGTTGCAAAGAGTCGGACATAACAGCAACTAAGCACAGCCCAACAAGAATACGTGGGATTTAACATACAGTACATCAGGTACTGCAAACAAATCAGAAGACAAGCAGCTTTTCAAAATTGTGTGAAAATAGGCTGATTGTCAAATAAAATAGGAAAAGTAAGCTTTATACTTATTTTATACCATACATAAACAAATTATAAAAATTAAACTATTCAAAAAATGGCAATACTGCAGCTCCTGGGGCTGCAAAGAGTCAGATACAACTTAGCAACTGAACAACAGTGAACAATAATAAAAGTAGTATATGAAATTATTTTAAAGAATTCGTGGGAGTTTTCCTAAATACAATAGGAAAACTGAAAGCTGTTGAACAAATAATGGCCAATTTAATATTTAAACATTAAAATTTCTGAAAATCAGAGCATAGCAAGAACATAGTGAAAGATATTGTATAGAGAAAACATTCATAACATGGGGATAAAGATTTAATGTCCCTAATATATGCAAATTCCTAAGATTAATTTTTAAAATGCAAGTATAATTGGGAAAATAGCGAGACAATATGAGAGGCATTTGATAAGAAAAGAAATCAAGGTCTGTAAGTAGCCAAGGAAACTCAGCATAGTGAGAAGGTAGGGAAATACAAATGAAACCATAGGTTTGGTGCCATTGTCTGCCTCCCAGAGGGAAGCTCAGATGATCGGTACCATCCAATGAGTGTACAAGGAATCAGCATTTTCATACACTGTGGTTGTTGTTGCCCAGTCGATCAGCTGTGTCCAACTCTTTATGACCCCATGGACTGCAGCACGCCAGGCTTCTCTGTCCTCCACTGTCTCCTAGAGTTTGCTCAGAGTCATGTCCTTTGAGTCAGTGATGCTATCTAACAATCTCATGCTCTGCCGCCCCCTTCTTTTTCCATCTTTCCCAGAATCAGCATCTTTTCCAATGAATCGACTTTTTCCATCAGGTGGTCAAAGTATTGGAGCTTCAGCTTCATCATCAATCCTTACAATGAATATTCAGGATTGATTTCCTATAGGATGGACTGGTTTGATCTCCTGCTGTCCAAGGGACTCAAGAGCCTTCTCTAGCACCATAATTCAAAAGCATCGATTCTTTGGTGCTCAGCCTTCTTTATGGCCCAACTCTCACAACCTTACATGCTACTATAAAAATGATAGCTTTGCAATACACTGTGGAGGGGAGTATAAATAGCCTCACTCCCTCCATACTCAGCCCCTTACTTCTCTAATACGCCTTCAACTGTACTGCACCTTCTATTTTTGTTGTATTCTCTGCTGTAAACCGAACCTGAACCTCCCATTAAGTCTGAATCTGCTGTGTCCATGGCTGCCCCTGTACAGATGGATTTTGCTGGATGGAACCCACATGCAGAGACACACAGACATTCAGAAACAGAAGTATACACAGACACACACTACACAGTAACACAGAGACATATACAAACACGCATACACAGAGTTACACATGTACATTTTGATGGATTCTGTTCTCACCCTCTGCTTCCTCTTCCTTTTTTCTGGCATACTACCCCTCTCCAGTAAATGACCTCATCAGCTTTCACCATTTGTCCCACTCCTTATTGTCTCACTTCCTTCCTTAGAGTATAATGTCCATCATTATAATTACTCCGTTGACACAATTTCAAAAGTCTCAAGAGGGTCCCTGTCATCCTCATAGTTTAGCAGTCATATTTGCATTACATTTTCCTAGGTAATTTGTTCTAATATTTTCCAGAAAGTGTTAACACTTCACACTCAGGCTTCCTAACACACACACACACACACACACACACACACACATGAATGCATGCATACTCACAGCAGTTATGGCTCTACATGGAGGAAATAAAGCAAGAATCTTCACTCACTGTGTCTGAAACAAATCTATACTTAAACTCTGTTTTAGTTAGGGTTTTCTAGAAAAAAGAACTATGAGAGAAAGAGAGAAGACTATATATTTTATATAATACATGCTGTATATATTAAATACAATATATATGAGAGAGAGAAAGATTGATTATATATTGTATATAGTACATAAGGCAGAGAGAGGAAGGGAGAGCCATAATGACGATTCAGCTCACGCAGTGGTGGACGCTGAGAAGTCACATGACTTACCATCTGCAAGCAAGAGACCCAGGAGAGCTGATGGTGTTATTTAGTCTGAGCTCACCTATAAGGTAATATGAGAACACTTATTTAAAAAGCTAACCAGACTGATCACATGGATCACAGCCTTGTCTAACTCAATGAAACTATGAGACATGTTATGCAGGCCACCCAAGACGGATGGGTCATGGTGGAGAGTTCTGACAAAACGTGGTCCACTGGAGAATGGAATGGCAAACCACTTTAGTGTTTTTGCCTTGAGAACCCCATGAACAGTGTGAAAAGTCAAAACTACATGACACTGAAAGATGAACTCTCCAAGTTGGCAGGTGCCCAATATGCTACTAGAGAAGAGTAGGGAAATAGCCCAGGAAGAATGAAGAGGCTGAGCCAAAATAAAAGCAAAGCCTAGGTGCGGATGTGACTGGTGATGGAAGTAAAGTCTGAAGCTCTAAGAAAAATATTGCATAGGAACCTGGAATGTTAGGTCCATGACTCAAGGTAAATTGAAAGTGGCCAAACGAGATGGTAAGAGTGAACATTGATATTCTAGAAATTAGTGAACTAAAATGGACTGGAATGGGCAAATTTAATTCAGATGACCATTATATCTACTACTTTGGGCAAGACTCCCTTAGAAGAATGGAGTAGCCATCATAGTCAACAAAAGAGTCCAAAATACAGTACCTGGGTGCAATCTTAAAAAGTATAGAATAATCTCTGTTCATTTCCAAGGCAAGCCATACAACATCACAGTAACCCAAGCCTATGTCCCAACCACTAATGTTGAAGAAGCTGAAGCTGAATGGTTCTATCAAGACCTACAAGACCTTCTAGAAATAACAACCCCAAAAGATGTCCTTTTCATCATAGGGGACTGAAATGCAAAAGTAGGAAGTCAAGAAAAACCTGGAGTAAGAGGCAAGTTTGGCCTTGTAGTACAAAATGAAGCAGGGCAAAAGCTAAAAGAGTTTTGGCAAAAGAATGCACTGGTCATAACAAACACCCTTTTCCAACAAAACAAGAGATGACTCTACACATGGACATCACCAGATGGTCAATATCAAAATCAATTGATTACATTCTTTGCAGTCAAAGATAGAGAAGCTCTATACAGTCAGCAAAAGCAAGACCAGGAGCTGACTGTGACTCAGATCATGAACTCCTTATTGCCAAATTCAGACTTAAACTGAAGAAAGTAGGGAAAACCACTAGACAATTCAGGTATAACCTAAATAAAATCCCTTATGATTATACAGTGGAAGTGACAAATAGACTCATGGGATGAGATCTGATAGACAGAGTGCCCGAAGAACTATGGACAGAGGTTCACGACACTATAGAGGAGGCAGTGATCAAAACCATCCCCAAGAAAAAGAAATGCAAAAAGGCAAAATAGTTGTCTCAGGATGCCTTACAAATAGCTGAGAAAAGAAGAGAAGTGAAACATGAAGGAGAAAAGGAAAGATATATCCAACTGAATGCAGATTTCCAAAGAAAAACAAGGAGAGATAAGAAAGCCTTCCTAAATGATCAATGTGAAGAGACAGAGGAAAACAATAGAATGGGAAAGACTAGAGATCCTCCAAGAAAATTAGAGATATCAAGGGAATATTTCATGTAAAGTTGGGCACAATAAAGGACAGAAACGGTATGGACCTAGCAGAAGCAGAACATATAAAGAAGAGGTGGTAAGAATACACAGAACTATACAAAAAAGATCTTCATGACCCAAATAACCACGATGGTGTGATCACCCACCTAGAGCCAGACATCCTGGAATGCGAAGTCAAGTGGGCCTTAGGAAGCATCACTATGAACAAAGCTAGTGGAGTTGATGGAATTCCAATTGAGCTATTTCAAACCCTAAAAGATGATGCTGTGAAAGTGCTGCACTCAATATGCCAGCAAATTTGGAAAAATCAGCAGTGGCCACAGGACTGGAAAAGGTTAGTTTTCATTCCAATCCCAAAGAAAGGCAATGCCAAAGATTTTTGAAATTACCACACAATTGTACTCATCTCACACACTAGCAAAGTAATGCTGGAAATTTTCCAAGCTAGGCTTCAACAGTAAATGATCTGAGCACTTCCAGAGATATTCAAGCAGGATTTGGAAAAGGTGGAGGAACCAGAAATCAAATTGCCAACATGTGTTGGATCATAGAAAAGGCAAGTGAATTCCAGAAAAACATTTACTTCTACTTCATTGACAAGCCAAGTCTTTGACTGTGTGGATGAGAACAAACTGGAAAATTCTTCAAGAGATGGGACTACCAGACCAACTTACCTGCCTCCTGAGAAATCTGTATGCAGGTCAAGAAGCAAAAGTTAGAACTGGACATGAAACAACAGACTGACTCCAAATCAGGAAAGGAATACATCAAGGCTGTATACTGTCACACTGATTATTTAACTTTTATGCAGAGGACATCAAGTGAAAGCACAAGTTGGAATCAAGGTTGCCGGGAGAAATATCAATAACCTCAGATGTGCAGATGATACCACCCTATGGCAGAAAGTGAAGAGTAACTTAAAGAGCCTTTTGATGAAAGTGAAAGAGAAGAGTGAAAAAGCTGGCTTAAAGCTCAACATTCAGAAAACTGAGATCATGGCATCCAGTCCCATCTTACGTGGGTGTGTGCTCAGTCGCTTCAGTTGTGTCTGTCTCTTTGTGACCCCGTGGACTGAGGCTCACCAGGCTCCTCTGTCCATGGGATTCTGCAGGCAAGAATACTGGAGTGGGTTGCCATTTCCTTCTCCAACTGGCCCCATCACCTCATGGCAAATAGATGGGGAAATAATAACAGACTTTATTTTCCTGGGCTCTAAAATAACTGCAGATGGTGACTGCAGCCATGAAGTTAAAAGACGCTTGCTCCCTGAAAGAAAAGCTAATGATGAACCTAGGCAGCATATTAAAAAGCAGAGACATTACTTTGCCAACAAAGGTCTGTCTAGTCAAAGCTATGGTTTTTCCAGTAGTCATGTATGAATCATAAAGAAAGTTGAGTGCCGAGGAATTGGTGCTTTTGAGCTATGGTGTTGGAGAGGACTCGAGAGCTCCTTGGACTGCAAGGAGATCAAACCAGTCAATCCGAAAGGAAATAAGTCCTGAATATTCATTGGAAGGACTGATGCTGAAGCTGAAGTTCCAATATTTTGACCACCTTATGTGAAGAACTGACTCTTTAGAAAAGCCCCTGATGCTGGGAAAGATTGAAGACAAGAAGAGAAGGGGACAACAGAGGATGAGATGGTTGTATGGCATCACCAACTTGATGGACATGAGTTTGAGCAAGCTTCAGGAGTTTGTGATGGACAGGGAAGCCCAGCGTGCTACAGTCCATGGGTTTGCAAAGAGTCAGACACGACTGAGCGACTGAACTGAACTGATCATATTTATGCAAAATCCATACTTACTTTAGATTATTTTCTGTGACTTTCCATTTCATTCAGACTAAAATCCTACAAAGTCCTTCATGATCTTAACCCATTGCCTCTCTGATTTTATTTCCGCCTACTTTCTCCCCTCATTCTCTTCCAGATATCAGCATGACTTTCTCCAAGTCTTTACTCAACATGTCATCTAATCCATGACCTCTATATAACCATATTCAAAAAAATGGGCCAAAGAACTAAACAGACATTTCTCCAAAGAAGACATACAGATGGCTAACAAACACATGAAAAGATGCTCAACATCACTCATTATCAGAGAAATGCAAATCAAAACCACAATGAGGTACCATTACACGCCTGTCAGGATGGCTGCTATCCAAAAGTCTACAAGCAATAAAAGCTGGAGAGGGTGTGGAGAAAAGGGAACCCTCTTACACTGTTGGTGGGAATGCAAACTAGTACAACCACTATGGAGAACAGTGTGGAGATTTCTTAAAAAACTGGAAATAGAACTGCCATATGACCCAGCAATACCACTTCTGAGCATACACACTGAGGAAACCAGATCTGAAAGAGACACGTGCACCCCAGTGTTCATCGCAGCACTGTTTATAATAGCCAGGACATGGAAGCAACCTAGATGCCCATCAGCAGACGAATGGATAAGGAAGCTGTGGTACATATACACCATGGAATATTACTCAGCTGTTAAAAAGAATTCATTTGAATCAGTTCTAATGAGACGGATGAAACTGGAGCCCATTATACAGAGTGAAGTAAGCCAGAAAGATAAAGACCATTACAGTATACTAACACATATATATGGAATTTAGAAAGATAGAAATGGTAACCCTATATGCTAAACAGAAAAAGAGACACAGATGTACAGAACAGACTTTCAGACTCTGTGGGAGAAGGTGAGGGTAGGATGTTTCCAGAGAACAGCATCAAAACATGTCTATTATTTAGGGTGAAACAGGTCACCAGCCCAGGCTGGATGCATGAGAGAAGTGTTCGGGCCTGGTGCACTGGGAAGACCCAGAGGGATTGGGTGGAGAGGGAGGTGGGAGGGGGGATTGGGATGGGGAATACATGTAAATCCATGACTGATTCATGTCAATGTATGACAAAAACCACTACAATATTGTAAAGTAATTAGCCTCCAACTAGTAAAAATAAATGGGAAAAAATAAATTAAAAAAAGAAAATGTAAATGTAAGACATATTCCAAGTCATTTTTAAAATTCAAATCAGTCTAATAAATTATAACAGTGCTTAGACCATAAAAAAATTGCACACTCCATTCAAAATTTCCTGTTCTTTCCTATGTAATTTATCTCTTTAACACTTACCAGTAGCTAACATGCTTTATAGTTTCCTTTTTTATTTTGTCTATATGCCTTTTCCCACTAGATTATAAGCTCCTTGAAGATAAAAACATGCATTTGTTTAGTTGACTATATCCCCAGTGCCTTGAAAAGAGCCTGACACAAAGAGACAATTTGGCAAATATTTCCGAATTAATGTTGTTTAGAAGAACGGCTGCATGCCATGCTTTTATCTGTATGTTCAGAGGGACCCAGGGCTAAATGGTATGTGTATCAGCACAAGTTACTCAGCTCAGTACAGCTAAATGGAATTTCCTGTTTTTCTGACAAACATCTATAAATTAGGAGCCCTTAGGAGACTATCAGCTTGATTGTGCATTGGTAAAATATTTTCACAAATTGGCTTTGACACAAAGTAGAATTTAGACTGAATGTGAAGCTTAAAACTATAAAATTTCTAGAAGATAATAAGAGAGAATCTAGATGAACTTGGGTCTGCCAATGATACCAAAGGCAAGATCCATGGAAGAAAGAATTGATAAGTGGAACTTTACTAAAAAACAATCACTCTACAAAATGGGATAGATGAGTCCCCTGGACAGAGCTAGTGATGATGGACGATGATGCTGTTGCTGAAATTATTGTCTCCATCTGCTTATGCACCCGATGTTGCCATTGCTACTTCTGATGCCATTTCTGCCAGATTGAAACCTTCCTCCTGCTTGCTGTTGTTGTTCAGTCGTTCAGTTGTTGACTCTTTGCAACCCCATGAACTGCAGCACGCCAGGCTTCCCTGTTCTTCACTATCTCCCTAAGTGTGTCCAAATTTATGTCCATGGAGTCGATGATGTTATCTAACCATCTCGTCCTCTGCCACTCTCTTCTCCTTTTGCCTTCAATCTTTCCCAGCATCAGGGTCTTCTTCAATGAGTCATCTCTTCACCTTAGGTGGCCAAAGTACTGGAACTTCAGTTTCATCATCAGTACTTCCAATGAATGTTCAGGGTTGATCCCTTTATGATGGACTGGTTTGATCTCCTTGCTGTCCAAGGGACTCCCAAGAGTCTTCTCTAGCACTACAGTTCGAAGGCATCAGTTCTTCAGTGCTCAGCCTTCTTGATGGTCCAACTCTCACATCCATACATGACTACTGGAAAAACCATAGCTTCAATTTATACAGACCTTTGTAGGCAGAGTAATGTCTCTGCTTTTTAATATGCTTTCTAGGTTGGCCATACCTTTTCTTCCAAGGAGCAAGCATCTTTTAATTTCATGGCTGCAGTCACCATCCACAGTGATTTTGGAGACAAAGGAAATAAACTCTGTCCCTCTGCTTGGAGAAGGAAATGGCAACTCACTCCAATATCCTTGCTTGGAGAATCTCATGGATGGAGGAGCCTGGTAGGCAGTAGGGGGTTGCAAAGAGTTGGGCATGACGAGTAATTAACACACATACTCTGCTTGCTTCTCTGCATTGCCTGGTCCTGATTTAAATTCCTGAGTGGCTGTGTCTGGTTGGTTAAACCTGATCACATGCTCCTACCATTGCAACAAGGAAGTCCAGGAAATTGAGTATAACAGTCTCATTTTCTACAGAAAGACAAACTCTACCTCCCAAACAGATTGATGTGGTAGAGAATTTTGCAACTTGGAAAATAATTAAGAAACAAATCAATAAACAAAAAGATGTGACTATGTTCACAAGTGTCTGTCACTTCCCATCACAATAAGGTTTAGATAAATTATTTAAATATGCCATTATAATATATTATATAGATATACTTACATATTTATATATAATATGTGACATAAATATCTAACATGAAATTATTAATAAGTTATATAATATAAAGAATGCAAGAAAAGAATAGAAATAATTTCCAGGTGGGAAAACCCAGGTCCAGCTTATTTGGAAATTTAGACTTGAAATTAAGTGTAAGTTACATCTGGTCATGAAGAAGAGGATGAGTCTGGGTCTTTGAAGATAAAGGCAAACTGTATGGACAGTGGTTTGACCTTTAAACATATCAACATATATACTGAAATGAGCCAAATAATTTTTCCAAAATAGACCATTCAGGAGATAACTGAAAAAAGTTAAAATTTAGTCTGGAAAGATAAATTGTATCCAAGTTGCAGGATATCTTTAATTTTATATTAAGGACTAAGGAACTTTTCAAGGATTTTAATTTGGAGATGGAATTGAGAACTCTTATTTAAAAGTATGCAGCACATCCTGAGAAAGATCACCAGGCTCTTTAGTGCTTTGTGTGTGATTTGTGCAAAAGGGACAGCAGAGGAGACATTTAAACAACTGAACTCTTGAAAACGACCTGACAGCTGGACCATGCAGAATCCCCATGAGGGCTGCACTTTCACTACATCACTGAGTCATTGCACAAAGGCTCTAAGGTGGGTATTAATGTGTTTACCTGCATATTAGCTCAGAGAGGACACGCAGTTTGTCTAAGTCATTCATCTTGCATGGATTATTTATCAACATTCTTATTAAGTATCCAGTTTATTCCACAGTGGGAAGAGAGTATTTAGAGAAATTCATGATACAGCAAGTTGCCTGGGATTTGAAAAATGAGGAAAATAATTAAATAACAATTAAAAAAAAAACCAGAAATGACCCTCAAAATTAAGTTTTAGGTCATTATCTCAGATGACATATCTGACTTTATTCATGTTTCTGGACTCAGATTTTGTTTCAGTCTGACATATTTCTAGTTTTTCTCCTACAGAGGATAACAAGGTAAGGCGGCAGAGGAGAGGAGAGGAGAGATGAGCCTAAGGACACTGAGATTGTGGTTATTAAAGGGAGCAGACATGAAATACTGTCTCAGTAGCTGGTAAACACTGGCTGTAGAACCACAGAATTTCCGGAGGTCCTACTTCTTTTAAACACTGTAGCCTATTAAGACTACAGAATTTCTGTATCATCTCTTAAACAAAATCTCACAAATGCCATGAGCCACAATTTAGAATTTTATAAAGCAGTATCCATTTCTTCTCAAACAGGAGGAGGTGTCAAGATCTTGTAGATCTTGGGGAATCAGGTGCTTCTTTTATTTTATTAAAGCTCTCATGCCCTTGTCCAGTTTGGTATGTATACCAGAATGCAAATGTTTTCTTGGCACTTTCTAAGAAATCTGGAAAGATCCAAATGAACATAAGAACTGGTGGGAGATAGTGTGTCGCAACCAGAATTATAGATTTTAGAGCTGGGAGGAAGCAGAGTTGCCTATTTTTAAAATATAAATTCCAACTGTTCAAAACCCTGTGGTTTCCAGGATTTAATTAATGCTCTCTTTGAGGGCCCGTTAATGAGGTATAGAGACTTCTGGGTTAGCCTTTATTGGCACTCTAATAACATATAGTACATATTTAAAGACTATTTTGGAATGTGCTATTCCTCCCAACTTCTGCAAAGTGTGACTACAGGCAGCGATCATTATCCAGTCCGGATGGTTCTAGGGATGGTTCTAGAGAGGGCTTTTTCTAACAACAGTCCCTGAGCAGCCAGTGTCCTAGAAGCAAGGGGGCGCCCCCGCCTCTCTGTACGGATATGCCAGCGCTGCTGTAAAGAAGTGCCATGGTCTGGTGGGTTTCAATATTAGGAGTTTACCCCTTCACAGTCTGGAGACCAGAAATCAGAGACTGAGAGGGTCCTTCTGAGGTTGTGGGGGAGAGCCTGCTTCCTTCCTCGCTCCTACCTTGGATGGTTTGTTGACCATCTCTGGTTTCCCGGACTTGTAGAAGCAGCGCCCAATCTCTCCTTCATCTGTAGATGGCGTTTTCCCTGGGTGCTTATCTGTGTCCCAATTTCCCCTTTTTATAAGGACTTTTATGGTGGTTGTTCAGTCGCTAAGTAATGTCCAACTCTTTTGAGACTCGTGGACAGTAGCCTGCCAGGCTCTTCTGTCCATGGGAGTCTCCAGGCGAGAACACTGGAGTGGGTTGCCATTCCCTTCTCCAGGGGATCTTCTTGACCCAGGGATCAAACTGGTGTCTCCGGCTTGGCAGGCAGATTCTTTACCGCTGAGATACCTGGGAAGCCTTTTATAAGGATACCAGTCATATTGAATTACAGGTCTACCCTATTCCAGTAGGACCCTCTTTTAACTAATTAAATCTACAACAACCCCATTCCTAAACAAGGTCAAATTCTGCAGTACGGAACATAAGATGTCAACATGTGAATTTTGAAGGAATACAATGCAACCTATAACAATTCCAATATGGACAAGGAGCTTCCTCTGGCTCCTTGTAACTTGCTAGCTTGGTCTCTCTAACCAGACTACCCTTTCTAGTCTTCCCTCCCCGCTTTTCTCCCTGCTTCTTGTCATATAGAAAACCACGATTCTCCTGAAGTAGGTTTCCTTATAATCTTCTGAAGCCTTTCCAGAAAGCTGCAGATCAATACTAATCTCCCCTTTTTTTCTGTCCATTCATCTCATTAATGTATTTAGCAAATCTTTATCATTAGTCATCTTTAATTCTTTATCTCAAAAAGTTGCTTAAGAGTGGCAAACATTATGTTCTTAATCTAGTGTGTCCTGTTCTGTGTTCTATAGATGGATTTGTGGTTATGGAGCTCAGGAAAATATGACTGTTCTACAGAAGAGAGTATGAATTTGCTGTCTTGATTAAAGAGAAAAAACAGGAGAAATGAAGGGGGGGGGGAGAAAAGAATAGAAAAAGGAAAACACAAACTGTTTCTCAAGCGAAAGCTAAAGAAGGTGCTGGACATATGTTCTTTTGGAACATTCTGCCTTTCAGTTGAGAAGGTGGCTGCATTGCAAATTAACGTAGATATATTTAGTACAAAGAATACACTCTGATACAAGAAGCCTTCCGTGACAACCACAGCTCTTAGCCATTGAGCCGGTTTAGAGGGCAGAGGTATTGTTCATTCAGCTTTGCTATAAGCTTTTGGTTGCTAACTGACTTTCTCTTTCTTGCTATATTTGCAGCCCCAGATTCTCCAAAGGAATCTCTGCATAGCAACTAAGGCATCTTGGGTGATGAAGTTCTAGGTAGTATTTCTGTAGAGAGAGGTTTGTTCTGAGTAATAAAGCCAATGCTCTGGAAACTGGAAGAACAGTAAGTGGCCAAAGAGTGTTAGCTAGATTCTCCAGGGTACAGAGAAGGACATGTTACCACAACCACCTTTAAAATTCTTCATCAATCTCTTGCTTCAGATAGTGAGTAATCTTTATTCCTTTTATTCTCAGCCTTGAGGGCTCTCAACCAGAGTCTTATTTTAACACCCTTTTATACTATGCTTATTGTACATGTCTTCCCTCCAGACTGCAAGCTCTTTGAAGCCAGGGGTAGACTACTTTTTTTTTCCTTTGCATCTTCATAGATCAGCATATTCTTGGTACATGTAAGTGCTCAATAAATATTTGTGAAGAAGTGAATGAATGAAAGTGTTTTAAGAGAGTTAGGTAGTATTTTTTTAATTTGGTGCCAGTGTATACTTAGCAATGTCACAGAGGATAGCAGTTAGTTAGGAAAAGTAATTTGAGAATGTCTAATGTTCAAAGATTAAGAGCAAAATGATATTAAATAGTTTTCATTGGTGAGTCTCTGAAGGTGGTAGGTGAGCCTTGCTAGTTAAATTGTCTGAATGCAAAATATTACAGCTTTAAACTGGAGCCTGTAAGCAGCCCTCGCTGGAAGCCCATATCAACATTTCTGTGTTTCTTGCTAGTTCCTCGCCAATCCTTTAAAAGGGTGGCTTAAAAACAAGGCCAATGGTTCATATTACATAGGATCATTTATGGATCCCAATTATTCAAATATTTCACTCCACATACTATGCTTGCAAAAAACTTTAATTTCAGAAATGTTTAATTGATTGATTATGCTGTGAAGCATAGATGGCTGAAAAGTACCAAGGACATCTTTTTTGTTGTTGTTTTAGAGTTTTATTGTGATATGACAATATATTTTTAACATTCTGTTAGAATAGGATTGTTGTTGCTGAGTTACTAAGTCGTGTCCAACTCTTTGTGACCCCACGGACTGTAGTCTGCCAGGTTCCTCTGTCCATAGGATTTCCCAGGCAAGGATACTAGAGTGGGCTGTCACTTCCTTCTCCAGGGGATATTCCTGACCCAGAGATTGAACCCATGTCTCTGGCATTGGCAAGCAGATTCTTTACCACTGAGCTACCAGGGAAGCACATCAGTATACTATATATTATTAATAGACACGCCAGGTTTCTTTTTGACAATTATGATGATTTTGAGTCAAAACTAGTCTTTTCTTTTATTCTTTTTAAAGTATAATTGCATTACAATTTTGAGTTAGTTTCTGCCATACAACAAGGAGAATCACCCATATGTACATCATGCTATAACCTTTATGTATCATCTTTCATTTTAGAAATAATTTCAGTTATTGACCCCAGTGACAAGGGCATTTAAGGGTAGATAATAGTCCCCATTAGCCCACAGCCTCCCCCATATCTTTCAGTTGTGACAGAAAATGTATATGAACTTTAATAAAGAACTTGAAACATTCACTATCAAGTGTAAATTTTGAAATGGGCTTTGAATTTTTATTCTAGGGTCATCTGGTCACATTAATAGATTTTCCAAGTTGATAAATGGGAAGGTCATTGTCATATCAACTAAAAATATAAAGGATTGTTTTTGAAACTCTTAGAACATTAATAAATATTTGGAAAAACCTCTAGCAACAAAGAGAACACTCTATTGTCTCTTTATCATTGGAAATAGAACTCTAGACCCTTGAATTGAACTTATACATTGATGTACATGAGCTAAGGAGGGGACTGGAACAATGAAAGAATGATTTTTTTTCATAATTGATAAAAATAATAATGGTGCATTATTTTATTTATTTTTCGTTGGTAAGATAATTTCAATGCAATGAGAATTCATTGCGTGAATCATGAACCAGAATCCTAGGGAATGGCTTCTTCATGGCGCTGCAGTCATTTTGGAAAGGAAGGGAGAAACACAGAGAAGAGATGCCAAATGTTGTTTTAATATTTTTTTCTTTCAAAACATAATGTTCATGAGAGAAAATTTATAAGAATACAAATAAATATAAAGAAAGAAATATGAGATTATTTCTATGGGAAATAATTTTTATTAAGGTGTTCATATTTTGGTTATGTATGTGTATGTGTGCCTATGTTTGTGCAGAATAAAATACATCCTTACTTTTTAACTTAAACTCATTTTGTGGGTGTATCATGTGTTATTGGACTGTTATGAGGCTTCCCTGATGGCTCAGCTGGTAAAGAATCCACCTGGAATGTGGGAGACCTGTGTTCGACCACTGGGTTGGGAAGATCCCCTGGAGAAGGGAAAGGCTACCCACTCCAGTATTCTGGCCTGGAGAATTCCATGGACTGTAGAGTCCGTGGGGTTTCAAAGAGTTGGATATGATTGAGCGACTTTCATTTTCACATGTTATTAAATTTTCACTTCCACAGTGGCTCAGACAGTAAAGAATCTGCCTACAATACAGGAGATGAGGGGTTCAATCCCTGGGTCAGGTCAGGAAGATCTCTTGGAGAAGGGAATGACAACCCACTCCATTATTCTTGCCTGGAGAATCCCACGGATAGAGGAACCTGGCAGGCTACAGTCCACGGGGGTTTCAAGAGTAGGAAACAACTGAGCGACTTTCACATACACACACGCACATGTTAGATTTTCATAAATATTTATTCATGGATACTTAGTAATTTATCTTGCAGCCATATAAGAGTTTATTTAACTGTTACATAAAAGTTTCAAGATAAGTTAGACTTCAAGTATGCTTTTTCAGGGTAGCAATGTGGCAGATTAGGCTCTTCAGGAGTTAGTGGGTTACATGCAGCAGGTTGTTGGTAGAGAGAGATGCATTTTCCCTCATTGTGCAGTGGCATCTGCCTGTGATCTTTGATGGGGGTGTTGTCAATGCCTGGAGTAGGACACCAGGACCTAAACGTTCCCTGTGACACCCGAGGCCTGGTGCGTTAATGGCAGTGCTTGTTGAAAGAGCGCCCATCTCATAGGTGCCAGGTGAGCAGTATCAGCTCCTTCCAAGAAACTGTACCCTCATTCACAGAATTCCTGGGGGTACTGGCAATATTGCCTAGTGGAGTATAGACACCAAGTAAATGCAAAAACTCATTTAAGTTGACAAAATGAATAAGCATTAAGTGTAAAAGGCAAAAGATGAGATAGAAAGTGAATGTGCTGCTTATGGATTCAGCTCCAAATTCAAACTTTTTGCGTGCTTTGTGAAAAATGAATCTGGGCCCTTTAATTTTTTTCTTTTGCCAGCTGGCATGGTGTTAAGCTTTTTCGGTGCAAGGTGTTGAGCAGATATTGCAGGAGGAAAGGATTTTTCTGTCTGGTCCTGGTGTTTGCTGGGCAGCCTCCCTGCGGGGCACCCGGCTCACCACTGGGCCCTGCAGTGCACAGGGGCTCACGGCTTCCCCTGGCACTCCCCCCCTGGGCATGTTTTAGCAGTGTGCCTCTGCTGAGCAGCTTACCACAAACAGCTTTTTCCTGCAGCCCAGTGGGTGCATGCACGGCAAATCTTTGAGGACAGATGTCCAGCGAGTCCTGCCAGCACTGTGTCATGGTGATTCTTCTGTCACCCAGTGGACCACAGCTGGGGTCTCTCTAACAAAGTCTGCATCTCAGCCTGGGGAAAGGAGGCGCCTTTCGCTGGACACTCAGCCCGAGGGTCAGAAATGGTTCCCTGTACCTCCTGTTTTTATATTCTGCTGAGTCCTATTTATCCCCAGTTGGGGTCTTCTCAGGTGGTTCAGTGTTAGAGAGTCCGCCTGCCAAAGCAGGAGATGCAATGCAGGAGACCTGCGTTTGACCCCTGGGTGGAGAAGATTCCCTGGAGGAGGAAATGGCAACACACTCCAGTACTCTTGCCTGGAAAATTTCAGGTACAGAGGAGGATGGCGGGCTACAGTCCATGGGGTCTCAAAGGGTCGGACACCACTGGGGAACAGAACACACATCCACGCATTATTCTATGCCTTTATTATATTGAATAATTCTTTATATTATACTTTTTCTGTTCAAATTACAATGTGACTTTTCTTATTTAATTTTTACTAATATAATGAGTCATTAGGGATTCAGGAAAAGGCATAACAAGAATGAGCAAAAAAAAAATAAGAAAGCAATGCCTGGAAATGGAAACTGAAATGGAAAATTTATATCTTCTTGTGAGATAGTAAAGAACATAAAATTACAACATAAAATCAGCATTAAAAGATTGGCCACATACACAACCCATGACCTACAGAAGGTGAATTAAGATCTTCCTATGGTTGAACAAAACAATAAAAATCTTTAATAAGTAAATTGTTTATTTATAAATTAATATTTTATTTTTCATTTAAAATTTTTTATTCATTTTTACTGATGGATAGTTGCTCTACAATATTAAAGCAATATTGTGAGTTACAGGTTTACAGTGTGTTCAAAATTTTTACTTTTTATTTTAAATAAATTTATTTCATAATTTTAAAAAATTATACTCCATTTATAGTTATTAAAACATTTCCTCGTGTTGTATAATATACCCTTGTAGCTTATTTTCTACCTAACTTTTTGTGCCTCTTATTCCCTTACCCATATATTGTCCCTCTCTTTTTGCCTCTACCCACTGATAATCAATGGTCTGTTCTCTTTAACTGTGAATCTGCCTCTTGTTCTGTCATATTCACTGGCTTGTGTTTTTTAGATTTCACATATAAGTGATATCACACAGTATTTTTTTGACTTCTTTCACTTATTATGAGTAAATCATTTTTACATCAGTGTCAGAAATTATCTCATGCATAGTAAAAATAAAGCTACATAGTGTTAATTTAATAAAATTCATATTGAGGCATACTTAAGAAATTATCACAGCCTCATTTTGAAAAGTGTATTTTTTTCCAGCAGAAACAGAAAATAATGAGTCAAGATATTTATTTTTTATTTGTTGTCCTAGAGCAGGGGTGGGCAAACTGTGACTTAAAGGCCAAATCTGACTTCTGTCTTCTTTGTTAATAAAGTTTTATTTGAACACAAGCTCTCCCGTTTTCTCACTTACTGTCTGTGGATGCTTTTGCATTTCAACAGAGCTGAATACTTGCAGCATATATTGTATGACCTGCAAAACCCAAAATGTTTACTCTCTGGCTCTTTTCAGAGAAGTCTGCCAGCTCCTGACCCAGAAGCAATCACGTGGTTCTCTGTCCGGTGAAGGCCACGATTCATCTCAGTTCATCCAGACCATGGCCCTCAGAGGTGGGCGCTCTCACTACATCGGTGTGCAGAGGCGGCAGGAGCTCAGAGAGGATCACAGCTGGTGGGAAAGTTAGGTTTGGGAGTCACACCCGTGGGGTTAACTTCTGCTTCACTCTTGCATTTGTTCTGTCAAATGCATGCTCTCTCCGAGCCTCAGTGTCTACAAAGAGGATATGGAGGAAAAGCGATTGCCACATAGAGCTACTATAACTAATAATTTAGATAAATTAAATGAAGAGCTTAGTTTAGTACCTGGAAAATGCTCAAGAAATGTGTTTGCCTTATTAAAGAAGTGAAAAACCTTGGCTAAGACACCACGGTCAATAATAGAGCTGGCATTCCAATGCAGTATGTCTGAGTCCAGAGCCTGGCTTCATAACCACTATGGGAAACTACTATGTGTTAAGGGCTTCTGAGACACTTTTTTTTTTTTTTAATGTTTACTTATTTATTTGGCTGCAGTGGGTTTCATTTGCGGCATGTGGGATTTTTGTTGTAGCGTGGGCAACTCTCTAGCTGTGGTGTGCGGACTTAGTTGCCCTGCATCATATGAGATCTCAGTTCCCCAGCCAGAGATAGAATCCATATTCCTCTGCAATGGAGGGTATATTCTTAACTACTTGATCACCAGGGAGGTTCCCTGAGATACACTCTTTCCTCCCCCTTGAACTCTCTTACTTTCTGCTCTTTAGGAACAAGAGATCTGGCAATAGAGTTATGTAACTGACCTAGAGATAGTGATCCTACTGATTGCAGAAGTCTTTAATTAAAATTTTATCCATCATACAGGCATACCATGGACACATGGTGTGTTCAGTCCCAAACACTTCAATAAAGTGAATATCACATTAAAGGAAGTCACATGCATGTAAAAGTGGTGTCTACTCTACTCTGTACTTATTAATCATGCAACTGCATACCTTAATTATTACTAAAGAATGCTATTATCTGAGCATTCAGCAAGATGGAGTAGTAGCCAAAGATCACTGATCACACATCACCATAATAAAGATAATAATGAGAAAGTTAGAAACATTGTGAGAGTTGCCAAAATTTGACACAGAAACAAGAGATGAGCAAACGCTGTTGGAAAAATGAGGCCCATGACATGCCACAAACTTTTAATTTATTAAAAAAAAAAAAAAACACTGTTTCTGTGAAGTCCAATAAAGCATAATAAAGTAAGATACATGGGTATTCGGAAGGGGTTGTTATTATGCTAGAAACATTGTTCCTTTCTAGAGGTTCTCCTCAGTTATGGATTAGGTGGCTTCCCCAGTGGCTCAGAGAGTAAAGAATCTGCCTGCAATGCAGAAGACTTGGGTTCAGTTCCTTGGTTGGGGAGATCCCCTGGAGAAGGAAATGGCAACCCACTCCAGTATTCTTGCCTGGAAAATCCCATGGACAGAGGAGTCTGGCGGGCTACAGTCCATGGGATCACAAAAAGTCGGACACAACTGAGTGACTAACACACACACACGGATTAGGGAAGGTGTGGTAGGCCTCTTGTGAGTTGACCATTTGGGAGTTAAACTCTGTGTTTAAAATACATAATGTCTTAATCATGGCAGATGCAGCTCTGTGATAATGAAACAGACAAATACATGGAAAGGCAGGAGGAAGAAACAAATCCAGCAGGGGGACCAAGTCTCAGCTATTAACTGGGTGGGAGGCTGCTGTGCATGAGGCTTCCCTGGCCCAGATAGTAAAGGATCTGCCTGCCATGCAGGAGACTTGGATTCGACCCCTGGGTCAGGAAGATCCCCTGGAGAAAGGAAGAGCAAGCCACTCCAGTATTCTTCCTGGAGAACCCCACAGACAGAGGAGCCTGGCGGGTTATAGTCCATGGGGTCACAAAGAGTCAGACACGACTGAGGGACAACACACACTTTCACAGGCTGCTGAACAGTCTCCTTTGCTACTGTTAGAAATCACCACAAATGCAGTGGCTAAAAAATGTAGACATGCTATCTCACAGCCTGGATTGGCCCCTCTCTATACTCACCTCTGGTTTCTTTCCGCTGGAATTGAGGTGTCAGCTGGTTGTCAAGAGACTCTTGGAAGAATCTGCTCCCCAGTTCATTCACATCATTGGCAGAATCCATTTTCTTTTGATTTTAGGGCTCAGATCCCTGTGTCCTGGATGACTGTCATCTGAAAGACAACCTTCACCCTCGGGAAGCCTCTCTCCAGTCCTTGTCCACTGAGACCTCTATCTCGGAGCCTGCAACTCTGCATGAAAACCTCATCAAACCCAGAATCTCTGGGACTTCTCCTTCTCCTCTCCTTTCTGATTTCGGCCAGAGAAGCCTCTCCACTTTGAAGGGTTGATGTGATTAGAGTAGGCCCACCAGGTCATCTAGGGCAGTCATCAGTCCTGAAGTAGACAAGCTAATTATACCTGCAAAGTCTTTTTTCTCCCATGCCATGTAGCATATACTTACATTGCAACACAGACACCTTTGAAGCCATCATTCTGCTCAGCAAGAACACACTCCAGAGAGGCAGTGGTCATGCCTAGCACAAGGTTCCCAGACGTGTTTGTTCACCATGATTTAGAGCCAGAGGCAGGGGTGGTGGACATACCCTCCCACGTGGGAAACCAAGACTTAGCCCAAGCCGTGTAGCTTACTGTGTCATCAAAACCCAAGTTAGGTTCCGCTTCATCTATGGCTACAAACCAGCCAAGTCTGGATGTTGATGTCGACACAAACTTGTTTGCGTGTATCTTTGGGAAATGAGTCTCCTATTCTTTCAGATAAAATGGAGGTAAAAAATTCAGTAAGTGATAATCTAAAGAATAATGGTATACTTTCCAGATGTCTTATATGGTATGACATATACCTAATAGGCCCTGGAGAAGGAAATGGCAGCCCACTCCAGTATTCTTGCCTGGAGAATTCCATGGAGAGAGGAGCCTGGTGGGCTATAGTCCATGGGGTCACAAAGAGTTGGACATGACTGAGCAACTAACATTCTATACCTAATATGATAATCCATGTAAAGAATCTTATACATAGTGGTTGCTAAGCAAATCTTAGAAATTTAGAAAGTTGAGCACAGAAGAATTAATGAATTTGAACTGTGGTATTGGAGAAGAGTCTTGAGAGTCCCTTGGACTGAAAGGCGATCAAACCAGTCAATCCTAAAGGAAATCAGTCCTGAATATTCATTGGAAGGCTGAAGTTAAAACTCCAATACTTTGGCCACCTGATGTGAAGAACTGACTCCTTAGAAAAGACCCTGATGCTGGGAAAGACTGAAGGCAGGAAGAGAAGGGAATGACAGAGGATGAAATAGTTGGATGGTATCACTGACTCGATGGACATGAATTTGAGCAAGCTCCAGGTGTTGGTGATGGACAGGGAGGCCTGGCATGCTGCACTCCATGGGGTCATAAAGAGTCAGACACGACTGAGCCATTGAACTGAATTGAAACAAATATTAGTTTCTTCTCATTCTCTCCTTCTCTTTTCTCACAAGAATCCAATTATTATTTTCTTCCATGAAATAATTTTTTAATATGGGAGAAATAATACAGATGCCTACTCAGCAGGGAGATGTGTACCACTTAGTTGGAGAAGGAAATGGGAACCCACTCCAGTATTCTTGCCTGGAAAATCCCATGAACAGAGAAGCCTGGTGGGCTACAGTCCATGGGGTAACAAAAGATTTGGACATGACTGAGCAACTCAGCAGCATACTCCTTAATGTCCACTTGGTGATTCTCAAAGGTTCTGAACCTACCTCTGGACACTAATAAATATACACAATTGAAATGTTGAATAGTTAAGCCTATGACACGTAAGATGTTATAATTTGTACATGTGAAATGCTATCCTGAAATCGCACTATGAAGTGTAAGTAAATCACGTAGAAAGATCTTTGATAACTTTTTTTTCTATGTATGAAATGGTTAAAAGTGGTTTATTCATAGTTTACAGATGTGTAAAAGTTCATAAATAATTCACACAATAGGACAATTGAGAATAATTTGAAGTCTATTACATCAAGCACTATTGTTTGTTATAAATATCTACATGACATTGAAACTCCAATTTCTTCTACGACCAAGAATTAGAATTATTACTTGGCAATTACACCAGTATCTCAATGATGTTTGCTCAGACAATACATGTAAGGAAGGATTTCATGGAAACAGAAAATCTCAATAGCAGCTGGAGAGTTCTTGATTCGTGAAATCATGAATCAAGGATTCTTAGGGAAGATCATAAGTTAAAGTGTTAGTCCCTCTCTGATACCAGCTCTTCTCCATGAAGCTAGT
The DNA here is from genome assembly GCF_963930625.1 of Muntiacus reevesi. Lineage (NCBI taxonomy): Eukaryota > Metazoa > Chordata > Mammalia > Artiodactyla > Cervidae > Muntiacus > Muntiacus reevesi. The sequence continues at coordinate 16,659,558 of NC_089251.1, forward strand.
TTCTCTCTTGTTTCGCTCTTCCCAAAGACCCAGCCTCAGGTCACTCCCCTTTCCTTGGTGTTCTCATTACACATTGAAAGTTTCAGTGGGAACTTTCCTCACTGTATTTTTGGGGTTTTTGGTTTGTTTGTTTCTGTTTCCTTCATTGGACTATGAGCCCCTCAAGTGTAAAAACCACATATGTCACTTCTATTTGTAGGTCTTGTTTGGTTTTCTGGGTTAGGCATGGCCCACAGTAAAGCCCTGCAGTTAGAGGCATTGAAGAACCTCAGCTGCAAGTGGGGAGTAAGAAAGTAATTTAAGAAAATGAAGGCAGATCTGGGATGATACACAGTATAAGAGGAAAAGGAAAATTCAGGACAGGATAGGAGAAATGTATCTTTGATTTCAAATATCTCACCCTGACCTTTAAGTTTATTCAAATTGAGTGAGTCTATTGAATTGGAATACATACCACCATATTGTTTCAGAAATATTTTCAGTTGCTTAGCAATTCAAAATCATCAATAATAACCCTAATAATTTGAAGAAGAAAGAATAAATTTTTTTAAAGAAAGAGAAAGAAGAAAAGATACTTGTGCTCAAATCTACTGATTTGAGTGTGTGATCCAAATATTAAACTTAAGAGCTGGATATACAGTAAGGCATATACTTGCCTTGTCCCTCATTTTTTAAAAGAAAATTCAGCAATTTTCCCCCAGAGTAATTGCTTAGTGAGGCTGAGGTCATACACTATACACTGGCTCCAGGCTATGAAACTGAAAACCCAAATCTTAGAATTAAAAACATTTCAAGTTCACTATTCTATTCAAATGGGCAATATGACTGAACCAGTGATCTGGGCCATATTAGCAGTTGGTTCTAACTCAATGAGCTAATTATACATGGACAATGAGGAGGACATGAAATCAAAGTTATTCAGAAAAAGTGTCATGATAGTCACCCTTAATAAAAACCTATGAGAATACTCTTACTTCCTGAGGCTTTTATAAATAACTAACAGATGATAGCTGATGATAAACAGAAACCACCATTTAAATCAATTATAAAATATTCTATATTATGCTTAATTCAGTGAAATGGACCACTGAATGTCTCTCTATATATATCTATATGCATATATATATATACATATATATATATATATATGTTTATTTTTCTAATTTATTTCTTGCCACTGGTCCTGGACTCTTTTACTACATAACATTCATAATATATTTGCTTCACACTTGTTTATCATCTTCTCAAAATTTAGATTGAACATATTAAACCATAGCTAAAGTATCCGGTTTCCTATTGTAATTCCCAGTTAAAAATACCTTCCACCAGCAAATATATTCAAGATGTTATGTAGCACTCATAAAATATTAATATGTTCAAGATTAGTCATTTTATGGGACTATCCAGAGTTTGAATAAGCTTATTGGTTCAATCTCTATTAAATATTTGAAGAGCTCATGCTCTGTACTAGCTAAATTCTTAATAAAGGCATTTGAATAAGAGTGCAGTGTTCTTTCAAAACCAGACATGACTTTAGGCCTTATGCCCTGTGACTCATGGCAATAGCTTAGGTTAGTCATAAAAAATTTAGTCTTTATTGTATGACTAGAATGGTCAGTTGATTTTCCAATGTGAATTCTAGCTTCAAGTTTAGCAAGACTCATATTTATAGATGCTTTAGAACAGTCTTCCCTACCACAATCCAGATATGACTGTGATTTCTCTAAGTGCACGGGAATGCAATAAATCACTGGAGCCAGTACACCAGTTCATCCAAACCACCTGATAATGAAATGGCGTTAGTCAGATACTGCCAAACGACAAAACATCAAGCAAGAACAAACAAACAAACAAACAAAGCATGAGTTCTGTCTGCAAGTCTCTCACTGTTGACTAAGATGAAAATTCATAATCACCCTGCATGTGATACAGGTCCTAGTAGAGTTTGTAGAAAGGCCTTTGGGAACCTGGGGCAAGGAGGAGCTTGTTCTGGCTAGAGAGAGGGCAAGGTGTTTTCAGAACTGACATTTCTTGGAATGTTTACAAACGGGTAAAATAATTTGAAGTCTCTACTTTTTTTGGCTTCACCACATGGCTTACTGGATCTTTGTTCCCTGACCAGGGATTGAACCTGGGCCCTCGGCAGTGAAAGCTCCAGGTCCTAACCTGTGGACTGCCAAGGAGCTCTCATGGGTGGAACAGCCAGGGTGTGACATGTAGATTGTTCCTTCCTCTGATTCTTAATGTGACATTGAGTAATGTAGTGATGTAGACTTGTGGATTTCATTCCGCTTTATGTGCACTTGCTTTGCCATTCATAAAGTAGAATCATAAACCAAGGTTACAAGTGCCAGTTCAACTCACAGGGCTGAAATAATTATTAAAGAATATGATGTTTGAGCAAATGTTTATGAAGCCTATGACAGTATACTTGCAGAAGATTATATTACTAATAGAATTTGTAGTAGAGAGATAATTTAAGGACAGATTATACTAGAGATCTAACCTGTCCTATACTTGAGGACAGATCTGGATGACCCTTAATACCACCAAAGAAGTATGTACTTTGTCTCATAGATGATCTCTATTTTGCAGGTCTTTTTTGAAATGGACAATGAATGTGGAAGTATGTGTAAAACAAAGTATAGAAGGTGAGATAAAAAGGTCCAGGGACTAACTGGGGACTACTATATAAGTATAGGCTAGAGATGTTGTCATATGTCATCAAAGTCCCTCACACTGCATTTTGGAATTGAGGGCACTTTTTCTTGATTTTGGAACAAGTTTTACACAATGTAGGCAGGATCTTCTCTGGTGGTTCAATGATAAAGAATCCTCCTGTCAATGTAGGTGACACAGGCTTTATCCCTGGGTTGGAAAAATCCCCTGGAGAAGGAAACAGCAGCCCACTCCAGTATTCTTGCCTGGGAAATCCTATGGACAGAGGGGCCTGGGGGGCTACAGTCACTGGGATTCAAAAGTGTTGGACACAGTTTAGCTACCAAACAGCAGCAAAGCAGATCAGCCCTGGGAAAAGACTGGACATTATTAATGAACAACAGTCAATCTTTAGATACACGGAGCCAAGATGCATCCTCTCCTGAAATGCAGAGGGTCCTGGATTTGAGGATCAAGCAGATAAAAATCCATTTATCACATTGAGAAGCCAAGTGCTGACTCACAGAGAGTTCAGCCTTAGGAACTTGCTTGCTGCTCAGAGTGTAGTTGATGGCTGCCTGCGCACCACTGGCATCCCCGAGGGCTAGTTGAAAATGGAGAAGGAATGAAGATCAGGTGCTCCTGATGATCCCTTCCCGCTGTAATCTTGTTGTTTAAGAACTGGGTTGGAGTTTGTAATACGGCATGTTGTAAAATAAGCATGAGTCTGTTGGATCCCCTGGAGGAGGGCGTGGCAACCCACTCCAGTATTCTTGCCTGGAGAATCCCATGAACGGAGGAGCCTGGTGGGCTACAGTCCATAGCGTGGCAAAGAATCGGACACGACTGAACCAACTTAGCAGGCATGCTATTGGATCCACCTTTTATAAACAAGGCAAACAGAGAATGAAGGTTAGGGATGTTAAAAGCTCTGAAAGGAGGCAGAAGGCACATTTGATGATGAACCCAATAAAGTATGAGAAACAAAAGAGAGAGGCAGATACAAGGGCACAAGGGTGCTTGGCCAAGGTCATCATCAGTATAAGGATGCATGTACAGAGGGAGAGTTTTGTTTAGAGGAGAATTATAAATGTTATAATCCATTATTTAAAAAGAATTTGAAATCAACACTCTGCTATATAGTGACACATTATTACACAGCAACCTTAATGTTTGGGGCAATGTTGTGTTTTGTTTTTTTCCCCCACAAAATGCTGACTTTTTAAAACTTTCTCACCCAAGGTCCAAAAGGAAATATCACACATTATAATATTTATATCTACATACATATAGAATTTTATATGCTTAAGAATTCTGTCCCTTATAAGAGGTAAAGAAGAACACAGAAAAATGTTTTTATTTTCTTTTTGTCTAAAATGAATGGGAATTAAATATCATTCCTGGGAAATGTATTTCTATTTTTTTTTTTCTTATTTTTCTCTGCTATTTCACCATAGCAGAGAACAGACTTCAAATATAAGTGGCATTGCACTAAATATGGTAGGGCCAGAGGGAAGGCATTATAAAAAAAAATAATTCTGTGGAAAACAGTTTGGATGAATCAGCCCTCTGCCTTCCTTCCAAGTCTGAATGCTACACTGCATCTCGGCACTTTTCAGCAAGCCCCTTATGAGATTCCAAATCAGATTTCCTAGGCTCTTGTAAAATCTCCTCTTCCACACTCTAAATTATTTAACACAGACATATATCTTCCTTTGTACAGTGGAGAACCTGGGTCTTAATTCTGATCTACCTGGAGAGCTTTCTGTGACTTAATTTTGAGCCAAGAGCATTAAAGCAGAAATGTCTGTGCAAAAGGTGACCTAAATTTTTCAAGTCCAGAGCTAGGCTCTTCATGGTTCCACTACTGTCAGACTCTAAAGAGCAATTTGCTTTGTACAGATGTATAGGCAGCAAGACCACTGTGGCCGCCACGTTTAGGGATGATGGTTTCGTCATTTACTGCAGAAAACTAGTGATTAGGCCACAATAGCAACCTTAGCTTAGTGATTTGCTTTTAATTTTTTTTTAAGCAGTGCACAGAAACCAGCACCTGGAGAATGTATTTTCCATCTAATCATCATCAAAGAGAGGGTATTCAATCTGACAGGTCAAAGATAACTACTGAGAATTGCAGATCTTTATCTTAAGGATGTATAATGGTTTGTCATTTTCTGTAAGTTTGTTTCTGGGTTTTATGCCTCAAAGTTGGGTCTGGAGTGGTCATCTTCTCCTTCATCCCTGTCTGTCTATCCATCCATCCATCCATCCATCCATCCATCCATCCATCCTGGCAGTGTGCGTCGTGAGAGGGCAGAGAACGTGGCACACCAGTGCTTGTACAGATGTCTGATCTGTGATCCCCTAAGATGTTCCTCTGCCTTGTGATCGCTTCTATTTGCTCTGAAACTTTAATAACGTTAATACCACTTAAACGTGCTTATACCACAGGGTTTAATTAAACAAACAGCACAAAAATAAGAAATCCAGCCTGCCTAACAGTAAAAGTTGATTAAGTTATTACTGAAGAAACAACTTGTAGTTACATGCACAAGTGAAAAGAAAATACTGTATGAAACAAAAACTTGAAAATACTTTGAAAAGAAGTCCCTCATTTTAGCAGGAATAAATTTGAGGCTGAGAAAATTGCAGGGATTTTCCCAGATTAAAATGTCAGTAAGTGACAATTTGGCACTGCAAATATTTGAATGCTTTCCCTGCAGTATGCCCTGGCCAGAGCTCTCGGTTATCAAGAACAAAAGTCCTCCTGCCACTCATCAGAGTTCACAGTCCCGGCCAGGAGACAGAACCATGCACAGACAATGTCCACATCCCCTAGACACAGAGGGACGGGAGCTGGGCCGCTTCCCACTGCACCATGTGGCCTCCATCATCCACTACTCTGCTCACAGAATCTCATCAAATCTGTTACCACATATTTATTTTCATTAATAAATATGCATTAACAGCTACTAAGAAAAAGAAGCTGAGCTTCAGTATATAGAGCGAACCCAAATCAGGAATCCACAGTTAGGGAATGACACTAGTGAAGGGCAGAGGCAGCAGAAGGTTCCAGAAGGCACACCCTGAGCTCTCGCTAAGACTTGACTTTATTAGTATTCTTATTTATCTGTGACTTTTTATTATTGGAGTAGATTTGCAATTCTTGAGAGTCCCTTGGATAGCAAGGAGATCAAACCAGTCAATCCTAAAGGAAATCAACTCTGAATATTCATTGAAAGAACTGGTGCTGAAGCTGAAGCGCCGAATCTTTGGCCACCACATGTGAAAACTGACTCCTTAGAAAAGACTCTGATGCTGGGAAAGATCGAAGGCAGGAGGAGAAGGAGACGACAGAGGATGCGATGGCTGGATGGCATCACCGACTCGATGGACACGAGTTTGAGCAAGCTCCGGGAGTTGGTGATGGACAGGGAGGCCTGGCGCGCTGCAGTCCATGGGGTCACAAAGAGCCAGACATGACTTAGAGACTCACCAACAGTAATAGCAATGGGATTCAGTTATACATCTATCTATTCCTTTTCAGATTCTTTTCCTTTATAGGCCATTATGAGTTACTGAAAATAGTTCCCTGTGCTTTTCAGTAGGTCCTTGCTGTTCATCTATTTACTATATAGCAGTGCACATTTGTTAACCCCAAATTTCCAATTTTTCCCTCCCCTTGCCTTTCCCCTTTGGTGACCAGAAGTTTGTTTTCTGGGTCTGTGAGTCTATTTTCTGCTTAGTAATCAAGTTCATTTTTCTCATTTTTTAAAAAAAAATTCCACATACAAGTGATATCATATGATATTTGCCTTTTTCTGTTGGGATTTAAAAGAAGAGAAAAAAAAATACTTTTGGTTGGAGAGTCAGGAGCTTCTTCAGGAATGAATGGTATTTGAAATGGATCTTGTATGATGGCTAAGTAGCAAAAATGGACAGCAACAGTATATGGATTTGGGCAGGATGAAGGAGGCGTCTTGGGAGAGACTGTAATTAGTGACTATAATTAGTTCTTCATCTGCAGAAGAACTCGGAGGGTATTCAGGAGATACTGTGTTGCCCTGTTTGACCAGAGGACATGGAAAACATGGAGTGGAAAATCGAAGCTGAAAGCCAGATTTATGTTCTGCTGTGGTAGAAGGTCAAGGCAGGACCGTGAGCTCATTTTTGGAGATTCATACGATTTTTTTGACATTTACAAGTAGGAAAGTAGATATTCTTAACTTTCAGAATTAGGGAATTTGAACAGACCCTAGTAGGAAGGCCAAATTGGACTGGTTGAAATAGATAAATCTTCATTATAGCCTTTTAGCCAAAGTGCCTCACCCTCTCACTACATAAATAATACAGTTCTGTTCTCAGTCCTCAAATGATCAGTTCCATATTCTCCAGGGATCACAGTCTTACAGTTGTTAGTGCACAGGTACTTCAAGGATAACTTAAGCCAAACTGCTCAAATCAATAATGAGAAGATGAAGCCAAAGGTAAGTGGGAGTAGCTTTAAATGGTATTTCCTTTTAAGCCTGTAAAATAAAAGCTTTTACAATATATAGCACATTCCACCTAGAGAATGTTGTCTGTGCTCTCTGGCCAGCATTTTTTTTTCTTTGCTCTGTCCACAGTATGGCCATAAAAAGGATGGTATCCCACTCCTTTTCTTGGGAAAATTAATTTATTGATGCTGCTTTGGCCAAAATGTGAATTTATTGCACATCTTATGTAGGTTTTAAAAATATACTTAACTGCTATTTATCTCTTTGGATTCTCTGACATATGTAATATTTCATAGTTTATCTAAACTCATAAAGATCAGGGCTTCCCCGGTGGCTCAGTGGTAAAGAATCTGCTTGCCAATACAGGAGTCACTGGATACATGCGTTCGATCCCTCTGTTGGGAAGATCCCCTGAAAAAAGGAAATGGCAGCCCATTCCAGTTTTCTTGCCTGGGAGATCACATGGACAGAGGAGCCCGGTGGGCTACAGTCCATGGTTGCAAAGAGCTGGACATGACTGAGCATGCGCCCATAGCAAAGAAGAGCAAGTATTTCATCTACATGTGTATGGTCAATAGGCTGACTCAAATTTTCACTTACCGTTTGTGTTGGTGTCTTGCTTGTGGTGTAGGCAGCCACTTTGGTACTTCTTCCTTACATTATGACACTGTGAGGAAAACTGGTGCTGTTAAATGTCTTTGAAGAAGTGTCCTCTAAAAGCCAAGGAAGGCATGATGCAGACAAAATTATGTGTGGATAAGACATGTAATTCTCTGTATTAAAAAACACCTGCATGGGGAGGGAGGTGGGGGGGGGGGTTCAGGATGGGGAACACATGTAAATCCATGGCTGATTCATGTCAGTGTATGGCAAAAACCACCACAATATTGTAAAGTGATTAACCTCCAACTAGTAAAAATAAATGAAAAAAAAAAAAAAAAAAAAAAAAAAAAACAGGCTTATCTACTGAAAAAAAAAAAAAAAGAAAAAAACACCTGCACCTCTCCCCTCTTACATAAAAACAATCTACATAAACCTCCCGGAGCAGAAGGAAACCTCTGGGCCAGAAACAGATACCACAGTATAGAAAGTATGATGCAACTGAAAATTAATGCTTCAAATGTGAAAGGTGTGTCAGGTCTCAGCTGAAAATTTAGCCAGATAGATGTGAGAAGCACAGAAAAAAAAAGGAGTGGTTTCTTTTAATGACACTTACAAGCAGCATTTTAGACTGGGCTTTTGAACCCTGACTCCTGTTCTTTCTAAGCCCCTGTTTGCTGTTCTTACATATATTCTACCAAGTCTCTGCTCTGGGTTGGGGGTGGAGGGTAGTGAGAGGCAACAGAAGGGATTCCATTTACTTGGAAGGTCATTAGAATCAGAATACAGGGTGCGTCCATCTGTGAGCATGAGCCAAAAGCCTGCTCATCCGGACCTCAGACCACAGTGTTTGGGGCTGAGAAATGTACACCTGGCAGACTTGATTTGACAGCTAATTATGTCACCATCACTGCCATTCTTCCTGCAATGCATCTACTATTACAACATTTTTTTTTTAAAGCCTACCCTGCCCCCGAAGTGAACATGGCAACTCAACCTCATTCAGGTGGGGAAACAAAGTGAAATATACAGGACACAATATAATCCTACATAGCCACCAGCCAGCTTCTAACCTGATGAGCAATTTATCTGCAGTCTCCCAATCGAGCTTATCATCACTCTTATATTCTAGAGTGATCCTATAATATTCATAATATTAAGAACAAATTATTTTATATCTTTTCACTGGAGGAAAAAAAATTAAAAAGAAGAACATTGTGCAAAAGCAACATCTTGTTAGCAAGACTGTTCTGAGAAATGAAGAATGGGCCCCAGAGGTAGGTCTTTAATTCTATATGTGGTCAGCCCCTCAGTCATATCCAACTCGTTGTGGCCCCATGGACATTAGCCCACCAGGCTCCTCTTTCTAGCAGTTAGCAAAAAGCACTCAATTGATTTGCAGCCTGGATTTGTCCCCAGAGTCTGGGGAAGAAGTGACATCAAATGTCAAGAAAAGACCTCAGTTCAGTTCAGTTCTTGGTTCTTTCCTGGGGCACTCTATGTCCTTGATGGGATGGGATTGAGTGAAGGGACTAGGCTGTTCAGTTGACCCATGGCCAACGTGAATGATGAATGAGGTGCACAGGGAATGCTTGGTTGATATTTTAATTTGAACTGCATTCCTTTGGATTCTGCACACAGTGTTTTATTTTATTTCACCAATTTGTAATTTACTATAGTGACAATATGAGTTGTCATATTTTGGCTTTTAATTACTGCAAAGAAGAAGACTTCCATAGAGTCAACTTTCTCTAGAATCAGGATTCAGTCATTCATGTCCTCACTTTAATCAACTTCCTTCTTCCTTAGGTTTCCTTGACAAAGAAAAATGTCAATCTTGATTTTTATGAAGTTACAAAAAGTATCAAAACTGCCTTCTCAAAACCTGTAGTACATAAAGGAACATACATGCTGTATTTTGGGGGAAATAGGAGCTGATCGGGTGTGTTTAAACCAGGTTGACTCTACTGTCATTCACTCCGACTGAGCCAACAAGAATCTGCAGAGTCATCTGCGGCTGCTCCTGAAAGCATTTTGAGAAACTACGCACTGGTGATCAGTTCAGTTCATTTCAGCTCATTCACTCAGTCATGTCTGACTCTTTGCAACCCCGTGGACTGCAGCACACCAGGCCTCCCTGTCCATCACCAACTCCCAGAGTTTACTCAAACTCATGTGCATTGAGTCGGTGATGCCACCCAACCATTGCACCCTCTGTTGTCCCCTTCTCCTCTTGTCCTCAATCTTTCCCAGCATCAGGGTCTTTTCAAATGAGTCAGTTCTTCGCATCAGGTGGCCCAAATATTGGAGTTTCAGCTTCAACATCAGTCCTTCCAAGGAAGATTCAGGACTGATTTCCTTTAGGATGAACTGGTTGGACTCCTTGAGGTACAAGGGATTCTCAAGAGTCTTCTCCAACACCACAGTCCAAAAGCATCAATTTTTCGGTGCTCAGCTTTCTTTATAGTCCAACTCTTACATCCACACATGACTACTGGAGAAACCATAGCTTTGACCAGATGGCCCTTTGCTGGCAAAGTAATGTCTCTGCTTTTTAATATGCTGTCTAGGTTGGTCATAACTTTCCTTCCAAGGAGCAAGTGTCTTTTAATTTCACGGCTGCAGTCACCATCTGCAGTGATTTGGGAGTCCAAAAAAATAAAGTCTGTCACTGCTTCCATTGTTTCCCCATCTACTTGCCATGAATAGATGGGACCAGATGCCATGATCTTAGTTTTCTGAATGTTGAGTTTTAAGTCAACTTTTTCACTCTCCCCTTTCACTTTCATCAAGAGGCTCTTTAGTTCTTCTTCACTTTCTGCCAAAAGAGTGGTGTCATCTGTACATCTGAGGTTACTGATATTTCTCCTGGCAATCTTGATTCCAGCTTGTGTTTCATCCAGTCCAGAATTTCTCACGATGTACTCTGCATGTAAGTTAAATAAGCAGGGTGACAATATACAGCCTTGACGTACTCCTTTCCCTATTTGGAATCAGTCAATTGTTCCACATCCACTTCTAACTGTTGCTTCCTGACCTGCATACAGGTTTCTCAGGAGGCAGGTCAGGTGGTCTGGTATTCCCATCTCTTGAAGAATTTTCCACAGTTTGTTGTGATCCACATAGTCAAAGGCTTTGGCATTGTCAATGAAGCAGAAGTAGATGTTTTTCTTAAACTCTCTTTTTTTTTGATGATCCATCAGATTTGGCAATTTGATATCTGGTTCCTCTGCCTTTTCTAAAACCAGTTTGAACATTTGGAAGTTCACGGTTCACATACTGTTGAAGCGTGGCTTGGAGAATTTTGAACATTACTTTACTAGTGTGTGTGATGAAGGCAACTGTGTAGTAGTTTGAGCATTCTTTGGCATTACCTTTCTTTGGGATTGGAATGAAAACTGACCTTTTCCAGTCCTGTGGCCACTGCTGAGTTTTCCAAATCTGCTGGCATATTGAGTGCAGCACTTTTACAGCATCATTTTTCAGAATTTGAAATAGCTCAACTGGAATTCCATCACCTCCACTATCTTTGTTTGTAGTGATGCTTCTTAAAGTCCACTTGACTTCGCATTTCAGGATGTCCGGTTCTAGGTGAGTGATCACACCATCGTGATTATCTGGGTCATGATAAATCTTTTCTGTAGAGATCTTCTGTGTATTCTTGACACCTCTTCTTAATACATTATGCTTCTGCTAGATCCATATCTTTTCTGTTTTATGTGCCCTTCTTTGTAAAAAATGTTCCCTTGGTACCTCTATTTTTCTGGAAGAGATCTCTAGTCTTTCCCATTCTATTGTTTTCTTCTATTTCTTTGTGTTGAACATTTAAGAAGGCTTTCTTATTCTCCTTGCTATTCTTTGGAATTCTGCAGTCAAATGGGTATATCTTTCCTTTTCTCCTTTGCCTTTTCCTTCTTTTCTTTTCACAGCTATTTGTAAAGACTTCTCAGACAACCATTTTGCCTTTTTGCATTTCTTTTTCTTGGGGATGATCTTGATCCCTGCCACCTGTACAATGTCATTAACCTCCATCCATAGTTTTCAGGCACTCTGTCTATCAGATCTAATCCCTTCAATCTATTTCTCACTTCTACTGTATAATTTTAAGGGATTTGATTTAGATCATACCTGAATGGTCTAGTAGTTTTCCCTACTTTCTTCAATTTTGGTCTGAATTTTGCAATAAGGAGTTCATGATCTGAGCCTCAGTCAGCTCCAGGTCTTGTTTTTGGTGACTGTATAGAGCTTCTCCATCTTTGGCTGCAAAGAATATAATCAATCTGATTTCGGTGTTGACCATCTGGTGATGTCCATGTGTAGAGTCTTCTCTTGTGTTGTTAGAAGAGGGTGTTTGCTATGACCAGTGCGTTCTCTTGGCAAACTTCTATTAGCCTTTGCCCTGCTTCATTCTGTACTCCAAGGCCAAATTTGCCCGTTACTCCAGGGGTTTCTTGACTTCCCACTTTTCCATTCCAGTCCCCTGTAATGAAAAGGAAATCTTTTTGGGGTGTTAGTTCTAGAAGGTCTTATAGGTCCTCATAAAACCTTTCAACTTTAGCTTCTTTAGCATTACTGGTCGTGGCATAGACTTGGATTACCATGATATTGAATGTTTTGCCTTGGAAAGGAACAGAGATCATTCTGTCATTTTCAAGATTGTATCCAAGTACTGTATTTCAGACTGTTATTGACTATCATGACTACTTCATTTCCTCTAAGGGATTCTTGCCCACAGTAGTAGATATAATGGTCATCTGAGTTAAATTCACCCATTCTAACCCATTTTAGTTTCCTGATTCCTAAAATGTCAATGGTCACTCTTGCCATCTCCTGTTTGACCACTCCAATTTGCCTTGATTCATGGATCTAACATTCCGGGTTCCTATGCAATATTGCTCTTTACAGCTTTGGACCTTACTTCCATCACCAGTCACATCCACAACTGGGTGTTGTTTTGCTTTGGCTCCCTCTCTTCACTCTTTCTGGAGTTATTTCTCCACTGTTCTCCAGTAGCATATTTGGCACCTACTGACCTTGGGAGTTCATCTTTCAGTGTGCTATCTTTTTGCTTTTTCATACTGTTCATGGGGTTCTCAAAGCAAGAGTACTGAAGTGGTTTGCCATTCCCTTTTCCAGTGGACCACGTTTTGTCAGAACTCTCCACCATGACCCGTCCATCTTGGGTGGCCCTACATGGCAAGGCTCATAGTTTCATTGAGTTAGACAAGGCTGTGGTCCATGTGATCAGATTGGTTAGACTTCTGTAATTGTGGTTTTCAGTCTATCTGCCGTCTGATGGAGAAGGATAAGTGGCTTATGGAAGCTTCCTGATAGGAGAGACTGACTGAGGAGGAAACTGGGTCTTGCTCTGATGGGTAGGGCCATGCTCAGTAAATCTTTAATCCAATTTTCCATTGCTGGGTTGGGCAGTGTTACCTCCCTGTTATGCCCTGGTGATGCTCCATCCTAAACAAGCTTCCATCCTTCCCCTCATTCCTTCCTCTCTGTGTTCACTCCTGTTGGCCTGGGCATCTTCCATTACTTAGCTTGCTTTCACCAAGTCTTCAACCTGGAACTCTCTTCTCCACTCCATCCTCCTCTCTGACAGCAAAAATGATTTTATAAAATAAAGATTCACTTATTTTTACCCACTCACCCTTCTTTGTGTCCATAGGATCAAGTTCTACCTCTTTGGCATGGCTGATAAGCCTCTTGTAAACTGACGTGGCGTTTTCCTTCACTAGCTTCTTCTGCACACCTTCTCCTCTAAATACCTCTTCACTGTTTCCCAAATCATCACATATTTCACAAATTTATGCCTTTGTTTTTGCTTTTTTTTTTTTTTTTTTTTGGCCTGCTGTTTTCTCTCTTCCTAAACTCAGATCCTCGCCTCTTTTTCCACGTGGTGAGTAATTATTTATCTTTGAGGACCGATCCACAAATGTGCCCTCTTTCTGTGATAGCCCATGTGAAGCTCTATGAACTGTCTTCCTGCAGGGCTTTGGGAGCAGCAGCATGTGTTGGACTCACTCTGGACTCACTCTAACAGACCTGGGTTTGTGTCCTGACTTGGCCTCTGTACCAGTCAGATGATCATAGCAATTTATTTATCCTTATTGGTCTCAGTTGCCTTACCTACAAAGTAGGATAATAATAATGGCTGTTTCTAGAGTGCAACAAGAATCAAATGGAGATAATACAAACAAAACATTTGCCTCAGCATCTAGAACAAGGCGAATTTCTAGTACACAAAACACATTGCCATTATATATTTCTATCATTGTAATTATGTCATATCTATCATTGTAATTATGTCATAGTATGCCTGTCTAACATGTCTCTTTCCCTGAACTTTCTAAAGGAGGAAATGTACTTTTTTCATCTTTCCATTTTTCTAGCACATAACAGCAGGTTGCTTACAAAGTTGGTGTTAAGATCACCAGATAAAGCACAGATGCCTAATTCAGTTTGAATTTCAGGTAAATATAGAATATGTTTTAGTATACGTATGTCCAAGATATTACACAAGGCATACTTTTAATTTAAAAAATAGTTTTAGATATCCGAAGTCCAAATTTAATCAGAAGTCCTGTATTTACATTTGCTAAATCTAACAACCCAAATTGATATTCTTCATCTAAATTGTCAGTTTTTGGAGATGAGGATTCATAAAAGACTCTCATGATGGTGTGAAGTGTCTATTTATGACAGGGTGAGACATCACTCATTTCCTGTGTGACTCTCCTAGGATTAGAAGTGCTTCCCTGGAGATCTCATCCTTGTGAAACTAACACAAAGAAGCCAGACTGGGGAAAAAATCTGTCCTTGGTACACATCCCCCTTCATCCAAATAGGGAAACTAACAAGATAAGGTGAGGACAAGGGATCATTTATCTTGAACCTCAGTTTCCCCATCCGCGAAGTGGTCTAATTATAACACCTGCTACGTATCTTAACATTGATAAAGAAGTCAGTTAAGTATAAAGAATAATGGAAGGAGAGGAAGGAATAACTACATACAGAATGTATTCTTGTTTTTTAGCATAACACATATTTAAGCCAAATCTTTCTTGCAGATTTGTCTGGGTATTCATATTTATGTTTTCTATATACATAAGAGTTTACTGTTGCAGACTAAATATTTGTTATGGTGTGGTGGATATAAGCAACACTGATTGTGGCATTTAAGAAGACAAAGTGGAACGTGAAGAGACGGGGGCAAAGATCAGGGCAGACTGGTTTAAACTCCAGTCCGTCCCTTATTGTAAGTGAACTGCTGAGACAGTCTCTTAGCATTGGATTGTCAGTTTCCTCATCTGTAAAATGGGGGTTGTAATACAGACCTCACCGCACTGATCGGAATTCAATGTAAAAGTGAGGTAATACGGAAAACGTCTAGAATGATGCCTGGCTCTACACAGACACTCACCAAAGCCTAATCTAGAGCTCTCTGAAGTCCAGAGATACAGATCGATTGTATTGGTTTTCTATTCACGCACAACAAATCACCTTAACATTAGCATCTTAAAATCAAACTCCTTCATCAGCTCACAGTTCTATAGGCAAGAGGTCCCGCACACTGTGGTCACACATTCTGCTCAGGCTATTGTAAGGATGAAATTAAGGTGTCAGCTGGGCTGAGGTCTTGTTTGCAGGCTCTGGGGAAAATGCATTTACAAGTTTATTTTCATTGGAGAAATTCAGTTTCTTGGAGGTGTAGAATGGAGGCCGCCCCTTTCCCTGTGGCCTGTCTACTGGAAGCCTTTCTTCTTCTTAGTGGTCACCTGAATCCCTCGCTATTCATCTCCTTCCCTCCTCAATCCAGCAAGCGGACAGAAATTTATTGTGTTCTGAATCTCTAACTTCCTTTTCTGCAAGTAATCAGAGGAAACTCTCTGCTTTTATTTTTTTTTTTTTAATTTTTTTATTTTTCAGTGGGTTTTGTTATACATTGATGTGAATCAGCCATAGAGTTACACGAATTCCCCATCCCGGTCTCCCATCCCACCTCCCTCTCCACCCGATTCCTCTGGATCTTCCCAGCCCAACAGGCCCGAGCACTTGATACATGCTGTTCTTTCGAAACTTCCCACCCTCCCCTTCTCCCACAGAGTTCAAAAGTCTGTTCTGTACTTCTGCGTCTCTTCTTCTGCCCTGCATATAGGGCCATTGTTACCATCTTTCTAAATTCCGTATATATGTGTTAGTATACTGTAATGTTCTTTATCTTTCTGGCTCACCTCACTCTGTATAATGGGCTCCAGTTTCATCCATCTCATTAGAACTGATTCAAATGAATTCTTTTTAACGGCTGAGTAATATTCCATGGTGTATATGTACCATAGCTTCCTTATCCATTCATCTGCTGATGGGCATCTAGGTTGTTTCCATGTCCTGGCTATTATAAACAGTGCTGCGATGAACATTGGGGTGCATGTGTCTCTTTCAGATCTAGATTCCTCAGTGTGTATGCCCAGAAGTGGTATTGCTGGGTCATATGGCAGTTCTATTTCCAGTTTTTTAAGAAATCTCCACACTGTTTTCCATAGTGGCTGTACTAGTTTGCATTCCCACCAACAGTGTAAGAGGGTTCCCTTTTCTCCACACCCTCTCCAGCATTTATTGCTTGTAGACTTTTGGATAGCAGCCATCCTGACTGGTGTGTAATGGTACCTCATTGTGGTTTTGATTTGCATTTCTCTGATGATGAGTGATGTGGAGCATCTTTTCATGTGTTTGTTAGCCATCTGTATGTCTTCTTTGGAGAAATGTCTGTTTAGTTCTTTGGCCCATTTTTTGATTGGGTCATTTATTTTTCTGGAATTGAGCTTCAGGAGTTGCTTGTATATTTTTGAGATTAATCCTTTGTCTGTTTCCTCATTTGCTATTATTTTCTCCCAATCTGAGGGCTGTCTTTTCACCTTACTTATAGTTTCCTTTGTTGTGCAAAAGCTTTTAAGTTTCATTAGGTCCCATTTGTTTATTTTTGCTTTTATTTCCAATATTCTGGGAGGTGGGTCATAGAAGATCTTGCTGTGATTTATGTCGGAGAGTGTTTTGCCTATGTTCTCCTCTAGGAGTTTTATAGTTTCTGGTCTTACGTTTAGATCTTTAATCCATTTTGAGTTTATTTTTGTGTATGGTGTTAGAAAGTGTTCTAGTTTCATTCTTTTACAAGTGGCTGACCAGTTTTCCCAGCACCACTTGTTAAAGAGATTGTCTTTTTTCCATTGTATATCCTTGCCTCCTTTGTCAAAGATAAGGTGTCCATAGGTTCGTGGATTTATCTCTGGGCTTTCTATTCTGTTCCATTGATCTATATTTCTGTCTTTGTGCCAGTACCATACTGTCTTGATGACTGTGGCTTTGTAGTAGAGTCTGAGGTCAGGCAGGTTGATTCCTCCAGTTCCATTCTTCTTTCTCAAGATTACTTTGGCTATTCGAGGTTTTTTGTATTTCCATACAAATTGTGAAATTATTTGTTCTAGTTCTGTGAAAAATACCGTTGGTAGCTTGATAGGGATTGCATTGAATCTATAGATTGCTTTGGGTAGAATAGCCATTTTGACAATATTGATTCTTCCAATCCATGAACACGGTATGTTTCTCCATCTGTTTGTGTCCTCTTTGATTTCTTTCATCAATGTTTTATAGTTTTCTGTGTATAGGTCTTTTGTTTCTTTAGGTAGATATACTCCTAAGTATTTTATTCTTTTTGTTGCAATGGTGAATGGTATTGTTTCCTTAATTTCCCTTTCTGTTTTTTCATTGTTAGTATATAGGAATGCAAGGGATTTCTGTGTGTTAATTTTATATCCTGCAACTTTACTATATTCATTGATTAGCTCTAGTAATTTTCTGGAAGAGTCTTTAGGGTTTTCTATGTAGAGGATCATGTCATCTGCAAACAGCGAGAGTTTCACTTCTTCTTTTCCTATCTGGATTCCTTTTATGTCTTTTTCTGCTCTGATTGCTGTGGCCAAAACTTCCAACACTATGTTGAATAGTAGTGGTGAGAGTGGGCATCCTTGTCTTGTTCCTGATTTCAGAGGAAATGCTTTCAATTTTTCACCATTGAGGGTGATGCTTGCTGTGGGTTTGTCATATATAGCTTTTATTATGTTGAGGTATGTTCCTTCTATTCCTGCTTTCTGGAGAGTTTTAATCATAAATGAGTGTTGAATTTTGTCAAAGGCTTTCTCTGCATCTATTGAGATAATCATATGGTTTTTATCTTCCAATTTGTTAATGTGGTGTATTACGTTGATCGATTTGCGGATATTAAAGAATCCTTGCATTCCTGGGATAAAGCCCACTTGGTCATGGTGTATGATTTTTTTAATATGTTGTTGGATTCTGTTTGCTAGAATTTTGTTAAGGATTTTTGCATCTATGTTCATCAGTGATATTGGCCTGTAGTTTTCTTTTTTTGTGGCATCTTTGTCTGGTTTTGGAATTAGGGTGATGGTGGCCTCATAGAATGAGTTTGGAAGTTTACCTTCATCTGCAATTTTCTGGAAGAGTTTGAGTAAGATAGGTGTTAGCTCTTCTCTAAATTTTTGGTAGAATTCAGCTGTGAAGCCATCTGGTCCTGGGCTTTTGTTTGCTGGAAGATTTTTGATTACAGTTTCGATTTCCTTGCTTGTGATGGTTCTGTTAAGATCTTCTATTTCTTCCTGGTTCAGTTTTGGAAAGTTATACTTTTCTAAGAATTTGTCCATTTCATCCAAGTTGTCCATTTTATTGGCATAGAGCTGCTGGTAGTAGTCTCTTATGATCCTTTGGATTTCAGTGTTGTCTGTTGTGATCTCACCCTTTTCATTTCTTATTTTGTTAATTTGGTTCTTCTCTCTTTGTTTCTTAATGAGTCTTGCTAATGGTTTGTCAATTTTGTTTATTTTTTCAAAAAACCAGCTTTTAGCTTTGTTGATTTTTGCTATGGTCTCTTTAGTTTCTTTTGCATTTATTTCTGCCCTAATTTTTAAGATTTCTTTCCTTCTGCTAACCCTGGGGTTCTTCATTTCTTCCTTCTCTAATTGCTTTAGGTGTAGAGTTAGGTTATTTATTTGGCTTTTTTCTTGTTTCTTGATGTAAGCCTGTAATGCTATGAACCTTCCCCTTAGCACTGCTTTTACAGTGTCCCATAGGTTTTGGGTTGTTGTGCTTTCATTTTCATTCGTTTCTATACATATTTTGATTTCTTTTTTTATTTCTTCTATGATTTGTTGGTTATTCAGAAGCGTGTTATTTAGCCTCCATATGTTGGAATTTTTAACAATTTTTTTCCTGTAATTGAGATCTAATCTTACTGCACTGTGGTCAGAAAAGATGACTGGAATGATTTCAATTTTTTTGAATTTTCCAAGACCAGATTTATGGCCCAGGATGTGATCTATTCTGGAGAAGGTTCCGTGTGCGCTTGAGAAAAAGGTGAAGTTGATTGTTTTGGGGTGAAATGTCCTATAGATATCAACTAGGTCTAGCTGGTCCATTGTATCATTTAAGGTTTGTGTTTCCTTATTGATTTTCTGTTTAGTTGATCTATCCATAGTTGTGAGTGGGGTATTAAAGTCTCCCACTATTATTGTGTTACTATTAATTTCCTCTTTCATACTTGTTAGCGTTTGCCGTACATATTGCGGTGCTCCTATGTTGGGTGCATATATATTTATAATTGTTATATCTTCTTCTTGGATTGATCCTTTGATCATTATGTAGTGTCCTTCTTTGTCTCTTTTCACCTCCTTTATTTGAAAGTCTATTTTATCTGATATGAGTATTGCGACTCCTGCTTTCTTTTGGTCTCCGTTTGCATGAAATATTTTTTTCCAGCCCTTCACTTTTAGTCTGTATGTGTCTCTGGTTTTGAGGTGGGTCTCTTGTAGACAGCATATATAGGGGTCTTGTTTTTGTATCCATTCAGCCAATCTTTGTCTTTTGGTTGGGGCATTCAACCCATTTACATTTAAGGTAATTATTGATAAGTATGGTCCCATTGCCATTTACTTTGTTGTTTGGGGTTCACGTTTATACAACATTTCTGTGTTTCCTGTCTAGAGAAGATCCTTTAGCATTTGTTGAAGAGCTGGTTTGGTGGTGCTGAATTCTCTCAGCTTTTGCTTGTCTGTAAAGCTTTTGAATTCTCCTTCATATCTGAATGAGATCCTTGCTGGGTACAGTAATCTAGGTTGTAGGTTATTCTCTTTCATTACTTTCAGTATGTCCTGCCATTCCCTTCTGGCCTGGAGGGTTTCTATTGATAGATCAGCTGTTATCCTTATGGGAATCCCTTTGTGTGTTATTTGTTGCTTCTCCCTCGCTGCTTTTAGTATTTGTTCTTTGTGTTTGATCTTTGTTAATTTGATTAATATGTGTCTTGGGGTGTTTCGCCTTGGGTTTATCCTGTTTGGGACTCTCTGGGTTTCTTGGACTTGGGTGGCTATTTCCTTCCCCATTTTAGGGAAGTTTTCAGCTATTATCTCCTCGAGTATTTTCTCATGGCCTTTCTTTTTGTCTTCTTCTTCTGGGACTCCTATGATTCGAATATTGGGGCGTTTCACATTGTCCCAGAGGTCCCTGAGGTTGTCCTCATTTCTTTTGATTCTTTTTTCTTTTTTCCTCTCTGCTTCATTTATTTCCACCATTCTATCTTCTACCTCACTTATCCTATCTTCTGTCTCCGTTATTCTACTCTTGGTTCCCTCCAGAGTGTTTTTGATCTCGTTCATTGCATTATTCATTTTTAATTGACTCTTTTTTATTTCTTCTAGGTCTTTATTAAACATTTCTTGCATCTTTTCAATCTTTGTCTCCAGGCTATTTATCTGTACCTCCATTTTGCTTTCAAGATTTTGGATCATTTTTATTATCATTATTCTAAATTCTTTTTCAGGTAGATTCCCTATCTCCTCCTCTTTTGTTTGACTTGGTGGACTTTTTTCATGTTCCTTTACCTGTTGGGTATTTCTTTGCCTTTTCATCTTGTTTAGATTGCTGTGTCTGGAGTGGGCTTTCTGTATTCTGGAGTTCTGTGGTTCCTTTTTATTGTGGAGGTTTTACCCAGTGGGTGGGGTTAGATGATTGGCTTGTCAAGGTTTCCTGATTAGCGAAGCTTGCGTCAGTGTTCTGGTGCGTGAATCTTGATTTCTTCTCTTTGGAGAGCAATGGAGTGCCCAGTAATGAATTTTGAGATGGGTCTATGTGTTAGGTGTGACCTTGGGCAGTCTATATGTTGACGTTCAGGGCTATGTTCCTGCGTTGCTGGAGAAATTTGCGTGGTATGTCTTGCTCTAAAACTTATTGGCTCTTTGGTGGTGGTTGGTTTCAGTGTAGGTATGGAGGCTTTTGGACGGTCACTTATTACTTAAAGATCCATGTAGTCAGGAGTTTTCTGGTGTTCTCAGGTTTTGGGCTTAAGTCTCCTGTCTCTGGATTTCAGTTTTATTCTTCCTGTAGTCTCAGGACTTCTCCAACCATACAGCACTGATAATAAAACTTCTAGGTTAATGGTGAAAAGTTTCTCCTCCGTTAGGGACACCCAGAGAGGTTCACAGAGTTACATGAGGAAGGGGAGAGGGAGGAGGGAGATAGAGATGAGCAGGAGGAGAAAAAGGGGGACTCAAGAGGAGAGAGACAGATCTACGAAGTTGTCTGATCGCAGAGGGTTCTCCGTAGCCCAGACACCCACAAAGATTCACAGAATTGGATTGGGAAGAGAAGGGGAAAGGAGGAAATAGAGGTGTTCTGAGGTAGAAAACAGAGAGTCAAGATTGGGAGAGAATAATCAACACACTCCTGAATAAAAATGGGAGCTGAATATTGGATTCTTAAATGTTCACAATTTATATCATATACTGAAAAACAAAAATTAAAAATCTAGAGTAGAGGTTAGACTCTTAAAAATACTATATTAAAAACAAAAACCAAAACATAAAAAAAAAAAAAAATTTTAGGAATATATACGAAGTTTGGTTTAAAAATAGGGCTTCTCTTCTTCTTCTTTTTTTTTTTTTTCCCCCCTGTAAGGTTATAGTGTATTGAAAATGAAAATTAAGGAGTAGTAAGAGGAGTACTAGATGACTTTAAAAGAAATGAGAAAAAGAAAAATAGAAAATAGAAGAGAAGAAGAAAAAAGAAAAGAAAAAAAAAGAAAAAGAAGAAAAAAAAAGAGAAAAAAAATTGTTTTACCTAATTAAAAAAATCGTAAAAATCTTATGAAAATGAAAGTTAAGGAGTAATGGGGGAGTAATAGGGAATTTTAAAGGAAAATAAAAGAGAAAAAAGAAAAAAAAAATTTTTTTTTTTTTCTTACTTAAAAAAAAAAAAGAAAAAGAAAACAGAAAAAAATATATCTAGGAATTTCTCTGGAGCTGTTTCGGTCAGTGTGGGTTCGGCTCAGTTTCAGATATCTCCTCGTTCCAGCTTATACTTCTCGATATCTATAGGTCCTTCCGATGAAGTCCGTGTTTTCTTCAGGGATTTTAATCTGTTGCACTGGTCCCTTCTGAAGAGGTTCCCTTTGTTTATTTGGCTTCTGTTGCCGGTTTCTTCCGCGCCTTATTTCCGCCCTGACACAGGTGGGCGGAGGTGGATTCTTATTCAGGTAGCTAGTTCCGTTGCGCTCCGGGGTGGAGCCGGCGCTGCAGGGAG
Organism: Muntiacus reevesi; assembly: GCF_963930625.1. Lineage (NCBI taxonomy): Eukaryota > Metazoa > Chordata > Mammalia > Artiodactyla > Cervidae > Muntiacus > Muntiacus reevesi. The sequence goes on from NC_089251.1 coordinate 16,681,961, forward strand.
GGGCTGGGGCTATTTTCTCCGTCTGGGCTGCTCAGGCTCCAGGCGGTTCCAGCCCTCGGGTGATTCACAAAAGCGCGGAACACAAAGCTGCGCCTGCGGTTTGTCCCCACGCCGCCCGAGTGGCTCAGGCAGCCAGGCGCTTGTCAGGCGCTCTCTCCCCGGGAGCGGCGCGCCTTCTGTCCTGCGCGATCCCAGCCTCAGTTTCCGCTGCGCCAGTCGGGTGCGTGCGCCTTCTGCCCTCCGCGTCCCCAGCCCCAATCCCGCCCGCACTGGCCGGGTGCTTGTACTGTGTCTAGTCGCGACCCTCCCGGCAGATGTCGACCATCCAGAATCCCCGGAGGTCTTTGATTAGAAGGCGGAGGCCCGTTTGCAGTGTGGCAGGGGATGTGGTCCTTGGGGCCGAGCCTGCCCCCTTCCCCTCCCCCCTGCCTCCTGCCTCTGGCGGGGCTGGGCCGGTCCGCAGCCTGCGAGCTCTTCTCAGGACGTTCTCGGTCCCTTTGTTCTGCGAGCGGCCGGCAGTGTGTTCGGGCCGGTTAATTTTCTCTCTCTCTTTCGCTCTCCCACAGTTCAGGCTGGGCACCCACAAAAGCTCCCTCCGATTGTCCTCAGGGCACTCAGGCCCCGGACCCTACCCCAAGCAATGCCGCCGGCTTCTCTCCGTTCCGCCCCCACTTGCTGGTTGCGGATGCGGGCGTCTGGGGTACTTTTCTGCTGGGAGTTGCTTTTAGGCTCGTAATCTGTGGGTTTTATTTATTCTATCCCTCCCAGCCAGATTCAAACTCCGAGATTCAAACACTTCCCCCAGGCCCGCCAGTGCGAGGGTTTCCCTGTGTCTGGAAACGTCCTCTATTAAGACCCTTCCCGGGACGGATCTCCGTCCTTAGCTCTTTTGTCTCACTTTTTATCTTTTATATTTTGTCCTACCTCCTTTCGAAGACAATGGGCTGCTTTTCTGGGCGCTGGTGACCTCAGCTAGCGATCTGAAGTTGTTTTGTGAAGTTTGCTCTGTGTTCAGTTATTCTTTTGATGAATTTCTAGGAGAGAAAGTGGTCTCCCCGTCCTACTCCTCCGCCATCTTGGCTCCTCCAACTCTCTGCTTTTAAAAGGCTCGTGTGATTAGGTCAGGCCCACTGAGGAAATCTTTCTGTCTTACAGTAAACTATGTCAAAAAGCATCACCTGATCATGAAAATGATAGACCAGCAAATTCACAGGAGTGGGGATTATGCAGAGCGTGTACACCAGGGAAGCAGGAAGTGAGGTGGTCTTTGGAATTTTACCAACTTGCTATTTCATTGTTCTTTTTGTTAGTTGCTGAGTTGGGTCTGACTCCTGTGACCTCATGGACTGCAGCACACCAGGCTTCCCTGTGCTTCACTATCTCTTGGAGCTTGCTCAAATTCATGTCCACTGACTTGGTGATGCCATCCAGCCATCCCATGCCCTGTTGTCCCCTTCTCCCCCTGCCTTCAATCTTTCCCAGCGTCACGGTCTTTTCCAATGTGAGCTAGTCGCCTTATGTGGCCAAAGTATTAGAGTTTCAGCTTCAACAGCAGTCCTTCCAATGAATATTCAGAGTTGATTTCCTTTAGGATTCACTGGTTTGCTCTCCTCTCAAAGTAAAGATACTATCAAGAGTCTTCTCCAGCACCACGATTAGAAAACATCAATTCTTCGGTGCTCAGCCTTCTTGACAAAAGGACTCCTCAGCTCTCATTGTTTCTGCCCCCTGCCATGCTTTACAAGTGGGATGGGTTGGAGTGGGGAGACCAGCCTATTTCAAAAGATTATTGTGGGTTCCAAACAAGAAAGAAGGTTGAGTATTTTGTAAGCTGTAAAATACCTTGTCTGAATCACACATTTCTCTTTGTTTAGCATTTTAAAATTCTTACATCACACTGCAAACATTTGTTTGCATATCTGTCATTCTCTCTTGAATCCTGAAATGGTTGGCAGCAAGGTTGTTGTTGTTTACTTCAGTATTTCCATTTTTAAAAGATGGAAATCATTGCTTATGTTATAGCAAGTGCAAAGTAGTTATAAAGTAAATGGACACCACATTTTATCCCTAGCTTTTTAAAACTCACTTGAGTACTCCAAATGGGAACTCCAAATTCTTTCTGGAAGTATTGAAAAATAGAATGTATACTTAGTATGGAACAATTTAATTTTTTTTTATTTAGTACTTTGGTAAAGATACTACCAAGTAGCATTTATCTTGAAATTTAATCAGTCAATAGATGTGATGCTAGTACAAAGTTCTAGGTTTGTAAATTTACATTAAAAATCCTGCTTTCCTGCTAACTTTTAATTTCTTACAGCATCTCAGAGATTGATGATAACAAGTGGTCCTCTTAAAGCGAATGCTTTAAATTCATAAATATTAATATCATGGATTCTAAAGGAATAATTACAAGAGAGCTTATTCTAATTTTTTCCTTCAATTTATCTTTTCTATGTTTCTAGAATTAAGGGTCAAGTCACATTAAAGACAGTAAAGATGTACAACACAATAAATACAACAAGTGTGGGTTTGGAATCCAGATAGACTGGTTTGGAATTCTATTATTTCCATTTGACTTCTTCTTGTTCAATCATTAAGTCATGTCCAACTCCTTGCAACCCCATGGACTATAGCATGCCGGGCTCCCCTGTCCTCCATTATCTCCTGTAGCTTGCTCAAATTCATATCCACTGAGTTGGTGATGCTACCTAACCTTCTCTTCCTCTACCACCCCTTCTCCTTTTGCCTTCAGTCTTTCCTAGAATCAGGGTCTTTTCCAATGAGTTAGCTCTTTGCATCAGGTGACCAAGTAATGGAGTTTCAGCTTCAGCATCAGTCCTTCCAATGAATATTCAAGGTTGATTTTCTTTAGGATGGACTGGTTTGATCTCCTTGCTGTCCAAGGACTCTCAGGAGTCTTCTCCAGATCCACAATTTGAAACATCAACTCTTCGGTGTTCAGCCTTCCTTATGGTCCAACTCTCACATATGTACATGACTACTGGAAAGCCATGGCTTTGACTATGAGGACCTTTGTTGGCAATGTGATGTCTCTTCTTTTTAACAACATCTAGGTAGGAAATGGCAACTCACTCCATTGTTCTTGCCTGGGAAATTCCATGGACAGAGAGCCTACTGGGTTGAAGTCCATGGGGGTAGCAAAGAGCTAGACATGACTAAGCAACTGAGCACACACATACAAAGTCTAGGTATGCTCTAATTAGTCATTCTATCAAAAGTCTAATGACACTATGAAAGAAAAAGCGATTTGTTCAAACAGTCCAGGGATTCATATGAGTTCAGATATGAAGCCCTTCTCCTTACTGATCAGCCAACCCGGGCAACCCACAGACCCAGGGCTCATTTCCCTTCAGTCAGTGTGGTATCATCGTTTGTGTAGTCATAAACTTTCCTACAAGTTTAAAAATGTACTTTAAAAAACTAGAACATGGAATCTTTTTAAAAGATATTTATTTTTCCCCCTCAAGCATCTTCCTGAAACAGCCAGCTAGAAGAGACACATCCCCCTACACAAAACCCACACAAGAATATCAAAATCTGTTTGATAATGAATTTAAATTAAAAAAAAAATCCATACGCTAAAATCATTTTTATTTTTAATTTTCCCTCTTTTTTTCAAATTCATGGACATAATGTTTCTCATCGCAACTCAGAAACATCCCAAAATAGCTGCCAAAATCTTACAAATAAACATAAAACCAAGGCTTTTGCAGTACAAAAATAGTCCTCACTTCTGCTCTAAAGGTTGGTTGCCCTTCTAAATCTTAGTTAGGGCTGGGCCTCCATCGGCAGCTTAGGCACGAAGCCACATTTAAATAAGGCTAACTTTTCTATCTGGAAAATTCATACATATAGGAGCATGTGCCTCCAATCTCAAATATGTATGTGCATTAAAAAATGCTAAAAAGAAAAGTGGATTACAGCTAGAAAATGGAAATGTATTGATGAAATAATTTCAATTGCAAGGTAATTCATGCAGGGTTATGTTACATTATGAATTATTGTCCCCAAAGTGTACCATGATTAATTGTAATTTTTAAAGTGCCAACAGAAATTATTACTCTTTTATTTAAATTGCTCCCATAATTAAATAAGGAGTTTCCTTCATCACAACTAACATTTATGATCCCTGGCACAAGGTATAATAGATCTTCTTTCCCACTCTCTGTCTTTGAGCTATTGAAATTCTATATCTGATTAATCTTCTGAAATGAAAAGACAGGTCATTCTGTTAGCATGTCATTGAATTCAAGCCCTGGAATACTCATCTTGATTTCCATTTTTCCACCAGTTTTTCTGCTGCATGGTAGAAGAATATCCCAGTTTGAATTTGAGTAAAATAAGTGAAAATTAAATTGATCACAGTTAAATTATTGGAATTTTATATGAGAGAGTAAATCTTTTTCAGCCTCTGCATTTAATATACAAAATGAAAGGCAGAAAATTAAATTTCTGTTTTTCCTTATGACTTAGGGCCTTCAAAGATAGTCCATGATTTGGACTCTGCTTCATTTCTGACCACTTGTCCTTTAGTTCTGGAAAGACTGGCTGCTGCTTATTCCTACAACATGCCAGTTTTTCTGCATTATTTAGTTTCCAAGTGTTCAGACTTGCTGTGCTTTTTGACATAAGGAAGGTGATTCTCAAAAGGTTGTTTGAATCATACATTTTTTGAGCGAGGCACAGACTGTCCTGGATCAGACCAACATTTCACAAATATTTGTGTTGCAAGTAACTCTGAAATGTAAAGAAAGTGTCTCTCTCTGGGGAAAATGGTAGGCATGTTTACTGCCCATTATAAAAGTGTGGGTTCCCTAAGATCAGAATTGCTCTTCTATAATTCAAGACAATGCATTTTCAGGTGTTCTCCACCCTTCTTTGCATTGTATTATGGGGATTGGAGCTTGGGTATGTTAAGTTGCAAATGAAGTATCATATCTTTCTGAGGGTTTAACAGTATCATTTATAAGAAGGAAGCTGACCATGATATGCAACCTTCCAGAAGAGGAAGGATAGTAACCAGTCAGCTTTGTTTGTCAAATGGAAATGGTGCACAGCGTTGAATAGCACAGCGGACCAGCCCCAGCAGTAGACACAGAAGTGGCAGCTCTCCATTCCGCACATAGATGCCTATAGTCTGGGCCTGCTCTTTGCTCATGATACTAACTGGGATGGTTTAGCTACTGGTCTAGGAAAGGCAGATTTGGTGCAGTGCTCCTGAGGTGGGAACATGCCAACACCGGGTAGGAATAGGGGAGAGAACGACTTCAGTGGCTTGTGTCCCATAATTGTACTTGGAACCTTCCTCACAAGGCAGATGACGATGTGGATCTCCCAAACTCTTACCTGTGCCTTAGATTTAAAAGATCACTGAGTCTGCCACCTTCCACTAGGCAGTTTTGATGACTGTAGGACTGCTGTTCTCCTCAGTCTGACTGAGAAATCTGTCAGAAACAAACAGGGGCGCCCCGATTCTGCATCGCTCAAGCAGAGCATCTGCCAACGCCTCCATTCGAATATCTTCCACACCCCTCATTCCCTTAGCCATTTCTCAGTCACCAAGAGCAAACACATGCCCTCTGGCAAACAGGACAAGCTAGACCAGCTTCCTTCATTCAACTGTTCCCCAGAAAAGCATCAAGCATGATTATTTAACTAAACTGGGCAGTGTAATGCCTTTGAGTTGGTGGGAAGGTCATTTTGGATTCATCCTAAGCTTCTGACTTATGGAAATGTCGGGGTTCATAGCAATTTTAAATAACACTTTCTTTCCAGGGACGTCATGTGCACCCCAGGCTATAGCCTTTATCTTTAAGAGTGTTGGTAATTATGCATGTGAACAGATGAGCCTTGAACAACAAACATTTAAACCACATGGATCTTCATACGCACAATGCTTTTTTAATAACAGTTCAGGTGACCCTCTGGATCCTCAGCTTTGGAACCAAGGATGTGGAGATCTGATCATAAGGGATTTCTGGTATCCATGGGGGGTCCTGGAGTCTGGATAACAAGTGACAGTTCTGTATTGTCTATCCCCTCCAATTGAATATATACTGTGTGAGGGCAGTGAATGTGAACTCTATGTCTGTTCAGTTTATAGAGTTCAGAATAATGCCAGATTTAAAGTAGTCATTCAATAAATATTGGTTGAATTTTTGTGGATTTCTTTAGAGAATCATGGGGATTTATAAGGCAAACATTTCATATGCTCTCCCTTTTCTGTCTGGCTGAATCACACAAGAAATAGATAAATAACTTTTGTTTCAGATATTTGCATTAGGTAACATTTAACTTACCACAGAAGGAGATGGCTTTATTAAAGAGGTTTTAACCAAAATATGAAGCATTTCTTATACCATAAAATGTTGAAACAATTATAAGAAATCAGTTCACAAAAGAAACTATTATTCCATAACTTTACCCTCAATCCTACAAATCCACATGGATACCCAATAACAGCATAATTTTTCCATTGAAATGACTTTTACTGGGAAAAAACATATAAATTTTCATTGAAGCTAAAACCCCTTATTGACCAAATAACTTGCTGGGCTACAATTACATGTTGTAATCAGAAGCAGAGGCTTGGATCATTTCAATGGAAAGAGTGGATAAAATCAGAGATTCACATCAAAACTAAAACAGAACAACATATTTGATCAAAATCAGCTTTACAGGAAGACATGTGCTGTGTAATAGTCCATGGCATGATTCAATTCAAGAAATAAAAATGTAGATAGAGTTGGATGAAGACCATTTTTATTTGACTGACTCTGCATTTAATTGTTTTTATCTCATCTTGACTTCTTAGCAATTATAGTAGTTTTGTATTTTGAAGAAACACAGGCATAGAACAAATAACAGATAGTTAATAATTATGTCTAATGCCAAACATATTAATTAAGACAAAACTCAAGTTATATGCCTTAAAAAAAAAGGTGACAGAGCCCCATCTTTTCAGTATCCAAACTGCACTGTAACAGGTCACTTGAAAAATCTAAAATAAATCTTTATTATCATGTTGATAGTTCTTCAGTTCACTCACTGGTTTGTTTTTCTTCATTAATAAACATTACCTCTTAGAGAAGTTTTTGATTTACAGAAGTATTTAATAAGAACAGAGAGTTCCACTTACTTTCACACCCATACACCCTTGCTTCTATTTCCCCTGTTATCAGGATCTTGTTTTGGTGTGGCACTGTGTTACACCTTATGAACACATATTGATAATTTATTGTTAGATGAAGTCTATGGTTTACCTTAGGCCCCCCTCTTTGAGTTTCTATTACATGAGTTTGCTAAATTGTACAATATCACATATCCATCATTACAACATCATACAGAATAATTTCACTGGGCTCAGAACGTTCTGAGCTACACCTGTTCCTCTGTTTCCATCCTCAATACCAGTCCCCCAGATCCTGACAAACTCTGACCCTTTTTTTTTTTTTTTAAACTCTGACCTTTTTAGTGTCTCCATTCATCCTTTCTCCAGAATGTTTGTACAATTGGATTCAAACAGTATGCAGCCTTTTCTTACGGGCTCCTTTCACCTAACAATATGCATTTAAGGCTTCTGTGACTCTGAGTGGCTTGACAGTCACTGTATTCTTTTCCAGTTTAAACAGGAATTGCATAATTCCAGGGAAATTTGTTCCAACTTTGTGTTATATATGAGTGGGAATACATGTATGTATGGCTGAATTCCTTCAGTGTTCACCTGAAACTGTCAATTGGCTATACCTCCATATAAAATATTAATAACCCATTTAAAGACATGTTCATATACCAATATGAGGATTCTCCTATACTAATATGTGAGAAGTTTTTAGTAGTATTTTAGCAGGAGAGAGCTTTGGTCTAATTCATCTTTTTAAAAGGTTGCTTGCTGCTGGTGAGGCTGGATAATCGGAACACTTATGTGCTGTCGGGAGGACGGTAAAATGGTGCAATCACTATGGAAAACAGTAGTTCTTTGCCTCAAAAAATTAAAAATAGAATCGCTGTATGATGCAGCAATTCCATTTCTGGTTGTATACCCCAAAGAACTGAAAGCAAAGTGTCAAAGAGATATTTGTGTTTCCCTTTTCATAGCAGCATTATTCACAATAGCCCAAAGGTAGAAATAGTCCAAGTGTCCCTCAAGTGATACCTAAACTAAATGTGGTTTATATACATAATGGGATGTTATTCAAGCTGACACATACTACAACAGATGAACCTCGAGGACACAGTGCTGAGTGAAATAAGCCAGTGGTTTATTCAGTGGATAGTAATTTTCCACCTATTATCCATATAAGTGGGAACACTATGCCTCCATTTATATGAGTTATTTAGAATAGTCAGAATTATAGAGACAGAAAATGGGCAGGGGCTTGGAGGAGGGGTAAATGAAGAGCTGTTTCATAGGTATAAGATTTCAGTCTGGGATGGCAAAAGTTCTAAAAACAGATCTCACGAAAATGGCTGCACAAAAATACAAAGAAAGTTAACCTTACTGCACTGTAGACTTGAAAATGGTCAAGATGATAAATTTTATGTTTCATGTCTTTTACCATAATTAGAAACATTTTTAAAACTGAAAAAATATAGGATTATTTTCTGGGTTTTGTTTGTTTGTTTTGGCACAGATTGCAAGGCTTTTGTGATGGCTTACATGAAAGAATAGAGAACTGATAGAAAGGAATGCATGCTTCATTTCCAGCCCAGATACAAGGTAGCCTGGGCTAGTATGTCTCCAGTAGCCTTGTCCAGACAGAAAATGCAGACAGAGGATATAGATGGCCCATCCTAGGTGCTTCTTCATAAAAGCAAGCAAAGAATTATAGCAGCATTTTAGCTAGTGTGATGCAGAGTGAAGCAATGTGTGTGTGTGTGTGTGTGTGTGTGTGTGTGTGTGTGTGTGAAGAGAACTATCTGAGCACTAAACCAGGGGGCCAAGTGTTGATGGGAGTATCCACTAGAATGATAAATCCTCATGCCTCAGAAAAGAGGGAGATGAATAAAGAAGCAACATATCTCATTGGGGATTTGGGAATAAGATTGAGTGAACATTTGGAGGATTTGTCCTAGAAGAGTGAAGATGAATGATCATTTAGGGTGAAATTCAGGGTAAAATATGAAGAAGTCAGAGTATGGGGGCCAGAGCTGTAGGTCAGTAGTTTGAAGTTCAGAAAGCTGATGTCGTTCTCATGAAGATTTTCTGCTTCTTTAGTGAAATAAGTAAGATTATTATTTGGGAGCAGAGAAGACAGCTTATTGTTGAAGCTTAAAGAGTAGAAGTATTGGTATACCTGTTGTCCTAAAGCACTGAAGAGCTGAAGCAGTTAACTGAGTCGGCAGATTGCCAAGCTAACTTGGAATATAGTGAGTTACTATCAAGTGTCTGGAAAGTCTGCTCATAGAAACCTGGGCCCAGATGGTCTTTGTAGAGAGCTTTCTCCTTTTTATTTTTTCTTTGTACTTTATAGGTGCTAATCTAAGTATCCAAACTCTTACTTCTCCTGGGAATAAGTCATTCTTTTAGTCCTGTAGATTATGTTTGTTAAATAAAATGTGCATTTCAGCCTACCAAAAAAAGCTGTCTTCTTTTGACGACTTCCCTGGTGGCTCAGACGGTAAAGCATCTGCCTACAATGCGGGAGACCCGGGTTCAATCCCTGGGTTGGGAAGATCTTCTCAAGAAGGAAATGGCAACCCACTCCAGTACTCTTGCCTGGGAAACCCCGTGGACAGAGGAGCATGGTAGGTCACAGACCAGGCGATTGCAAAGAGTCGGACACGACTGAGAGACTTCACTTTCACCTCTCACCTATGTGTAATTTGTTGAATTTTCTTTTCTTTCTTTTTTTTGCATATATCTCATTTTGAATTCTTTATATTTGGGCTCTTGCCCTATAATCTCTCTTAAGTCGGACACAACTGATGTGACTTAGCAGCAGCAGCAGAAAGTCAGCATCAACACAATGGCCAAAGTTTCTGTTTCCTCAACTAGAAAGTATTGATAGTCTATGTACTATAAATGTGATTGGAACAGAACAGAAGTCCTTATCAATAAAGTTTCCTAATCCATCCATCTTTCAAAAAAAAAAAAAAAAGAGTAGAAGTATGAAATTGTTATCCTGGTGAGTGAGGAAGGACATTAATTAGGAACATTCAGTAGAATGGTATAGTAGGCCTTAGAACACATTTGGAATTTATGAGAAATGAACATAATCCTCTTTGCTCGTAACATTTCTACAAGAGGGACACTATTTTGCTCAAATGTATAGGTGTGAAGCCTGAGGCCAATAGAGTAAGGTGAGCAGTAAATGCCACGTCTTTCCAGGCTCTCTCCATCTCGCCTAGGTTGCACCTCAAGGTACATTACTTAGGTTCTACCACTTGCCAGGCATCCAACTTTTGCTCTCATAATAACACCTCTGCCTCAGACAAAAGAGAACTTCAAAGAAAAGCCTAGGCCACTCCCCAAGGTCACAAGAAGCAGAACTTTCAACTAGTCCCAGCTCCAAAGCCCACCGTCTTTCGTCCGCATCCATGCCTTCTGCACAGAGCAACACCTTTCAGGAGAATCAGAGACCTTCAGAGGAATAACTCGGGCCAATGTCCTTCATCCTCTGAGGTCACAAAAAGTGGTTGTTACACCGTGTGCATTTAAGATTAGTGAAAGCATCAACTTTGGAAAGTTTGTAGATTAATGTTTCTCTACCATAAAAAGGAACAAATTTGAGTCAGATCGAACTGATGTGGATGAACCTAGAGTCTGTCACACAGAGTGAAGAAAAAAGAGAAAAACAAATATCGTATATTAACACATATGTATGGTATGCAGGAAAATAAAAGGTATATATGAACCTATTTGCAGGGACAAAATAGAGACCCAGATGTAGAAAACAGACTCATTGACACAGGGTGGAAAAGAGAGGGTGGGACAAACTGAGAGAATAGCATTGACATATATTCACTACCATGTGTAAAGTAGATAACTAGCGGGAAGATGCGGTACAGTGCAGGACCTCGACCCAGTGCTCGGTGGTAACCCAGAGGGGTGGGATGGGGTGGGTGGGAAAGAGGCTCAGAAGGAAGGGGATATGTGTATGCTTACAGCAGATTCACATTGCACAGTGCAAACCAGCACAACACTGTAACTCTCCTTATTTTAAAAATAGGCATTAAAAGGGGAAAAAAGGATTCTAGGGATGGTTAGGTTTTATTTCTTTGTTGAGAAATAAAATAATCTGAGGCCCAAAGTCAAGCACAATAAAAACTACTGCTAGATTTCTGAAGTTCTAGTTACATACATGCTCTTTTCTTGGAGCTCCTGGCAGAATGCATTTTATTTAAATAAATCATATTCTTGGGAAAAAAACCAATTTTAATATGTTCAAATCTAATGTTTCATCTACTGGCTTTCCAGACAAAAGGCAAGGTACCCAGTGTGTTTAAGGGTCAGTGGATTTCTGTGGCAGAAGTCAGAGTCGCTGGCTTCACTGCCGGTGGGTCTCCTGTTGAGTGTGACCTTGGACACACCTTGCTGCTCAGTGTGGCTTCCATCGCAGCTCCACAGCTCACGTCCCCTAAGCACTTTCCAATCTCCATACCTTGTCACAGCCTGACATGTGTAAATAGCTAAAGATTTCATCTCAAAAAGAAGCATTTCATAATTCTCCCCTGGTGTAGCTTTTCATATCGCTAGATCTAAAATTAAATTGATTTACCATTTGTAAGCATAACACCAAATGCGGAGTGATAGATCTGATTATGTTTTTTAAAGCCATCTATATGTCAAGACTACCATAAGCAAAGCTAAATAGAGAGATGTGAAAAAAATTGCAAAGTACACATAAAAAAAATCCATTCTATATGTGTATATATACATGTGAAAACTGAAGTAAAATTATGTAGAGACAAAGTATATAAAAGTAATTCACAATGAGAAATACAGATGATCAACAGATATATATGTTGTTCATCTTATAAGAGTGAAAAAATACAGATGTAATCATTATCTATCTGATTAGGAAAGAATAATGGTAAACTAAATGTAACTAGATCATTATTGTTGGTAATTAAAAGTGCTGAGTGATTTGTGATTGTGAACAGACTCTCTGTACTCACTGTGGCTAAAACTTTTATGGAAGCGGACTTCAATTTATACATAAGAGCATTAAAGACATCCTCACCTTTAAGACAGCAACTTTACTTCCAGAAATGTACCTCAAAGAAATAATTAGCTGAGTGGGCAAAATCAGACATATAAGCAGCTGTGTGGTAGTCATGCTAACACCACTGGTGATATGAGGATCTTGGAATGGAGGACATGGATGCTCTGAGTCCTAAAAAAGAAGGGACCATGTCTGTGAATCACTCAGAGACTCAGGACAGTGTTCCTTACATTTATTTAGTCAATATTTATTTGTCTAAATGTAAGAGACCTAACTAGCAGTGAGTCAAACAAGTTGGCGAATAAGAGACAAACAGTTCATTAATAAAATAAATTTTGGAAATGGCTATTAAGCTTTAAAAAATGTAGGAGATCTGCCTACAGGACTTGATAGAAATTATGATATACAATGAGCAGTTTATTCACTTTTCAATTTTTAAACTTCTCTGCTAGTTAGACTTGGTCCTTAAGTTTTTCAATTTTTAAAGCTTCTCTGCTAGTTAGACTTGGTCCTTGAGTTTTATAAAAAGTGTATGAAGATGTAAATTCAAAACTCATAAATCTATTAAATTAGAGATACATCGAGAAAATGAGGTGACACATAAAATCTCTAGCATAGTGCCTGCCACACTGTGGGTATTCAACATGCAACAGTTAGTACAATAAAATTGTATCAATGTTATCAGTTCAGTTCGATCACTCAGTCATGTCTGACTCTTTGCCACCCCATGGACTGCAGCATACCTGGCTTCTCTGTCTATCACCAACTCCCGGAACTTGCTCAAACTCATGTCCATCGAGCTGGTGATGCCATTCAACCATCTCATCCTCTGTCATCCTCTTCTCCTCCTGCCTTCAATATGAAAGACTGAAAGGAAATGTTATAGTTATTGTCAAAGATTCACATCAGGTTTCCTCAAATCATCCTCCCTTTCTTCCTGCTTTCCATCCATATTTTTTCTCCATTCCTGTCTCCTGTCTTTCATCCTTTGGTCTTTCCATTTTTCGTTTATTTCAACATTTTTTAGCATTGAATAGGAGCCATGCATTTCACTAGGAACTGGAGTTAAAAAAAAAAAAAAGCACTATGCTTTGCCTTAAAGAATTGGCAGCGTGGTTAATATAATTACCCTTGGAGTAAGCAACATCACACATGACAAGCAAAAATTTTTGGCAACTGAAGGAAGGGTGTGGCTAATTCTACAAGGAAAAAAATTGTAGACTTTTTAGGCTTTTTGTTTAAAATGGATTTTGAAAACCAAATAATAATAAATTAGGCTGAGAAGGCAAAGTAGCTTTCTCATGCCTGTGACATAAATTTGCACTTGAAAGGACATAGCCATTTTGGGGACCACATGGAAGGTAGGGGGGCCAGAAGACAGGTGGGGAGAGCTTCAGGGGGATGAGAATGAAAATGTGTCTGCATAAGTTTCAGAAGAGATGATAAGTAAGTTTGTGTTTGATCCTATATAGATGGTTTCAAGAACAGTGACCGGATCAAAACCGTTTATAAGACTAACATGCTGACTAGGTAAGGATCAACTAGCTCACTCTTAACACATCATTAGGAGAAGCACATTTTTCATGGGCACAGTGTGCTTATAAATTTTAGAGCTGGTGTCACGCACTTCTTAAATCACAAAGATAAATGTTTATTCCTCCAGTGGTCCCTTCTTTCCTCTGGAACCCAAAAGTTCACTGATAGACTAGCTTCTTAGTTATTTCTTCAATAAGCAACCTATTATGCTAAGTTGAACCAGAAGCTAGAGACAGAAAGATGCAAATGCTAGGTTCCTTCCTTTACAAATATTACAGGCTAATAGGACCGAAATATTTCAACCCCTAGCAATGGGGTATGATCTATGGTATGCTAAACCTATGGACAATAGAAAAAGAAAGTGGAAAGTAATTGACTCTTCTCAGAAGAAATTTTTCTCATGTGAAGAAAACTCTGTGAGTTTTACAGGATAAAATAAGACTTTACAAGAAAGTTGAAGGGAAAAATTCTCTCCTTTTTTTGGATGTGTCCTTCTTTTCATAATGCTTTGACTTCATCTGGCATAAGGGGAGGATTGCTCTCTTCTTTGGTTCCCGTGGCAATACTACTATGGCTGCCATATGCAATTTCTCTTAGGTAGGTTGACTTATGCCTGAATTTCACATATGCAGTCTTATTATATTTTCAGGCTAGCTCTTTGTAGTAAGCAAACCATTCTTAATTTTGTAAGCAAGATAAATAAATCCCAGGAAATGTAAACTCACGGTTATCACAACAATAATTGGGAAGACAGAAACAAAATCCTATTTATTCTGTTATGAAAACATATGCTATACACATAATTGGAATTCCATTTATGCCTCTGGGTTAAGAACATCTTGTTGAACTAGGATTGCATGCCTCCATGTGACACAGGGGCTCTGCCTGTTTTATGCTGTATCCCAAGGGTAGTGTAAAATATTAGAGAAATGAACACAGGAATTAAGGCATAGCCCTCTAAAAATATCCTTTGGGCCTTACCAAACTCTACCAGATATGAAGGTTTTTTAATTATATATGCTTTGCCTTGTGAACTAAATAATTTGCCTCTTGAGGGCAAAACTTCCATCTTAATTCTCTGTAAGCCCCCTCTGTAAGCATCTAACACAGAGTCTTGTTCAATGCGGGAGATCCTGATAGAGTTCTTTTTAGTGAATTACCCATTTCTGATAGATTTTGGAGTGGACTTTGTTCTGATTCTAAGTTTTGTGCATCAATGTCTCACTATCCCTTTTGGTAGATTGTTGCTCTCTCCTGCTATTCTGAAAGGCATCACAATCATTGCCCCGTTTTCTTCCCCAGAATTGTTTCACCTCTAGAATTTAAAAATACCTGTCAACTTTTGTGGCTAATATGACCCACTTGTGGACCTTCTTTTCTCTAGTGAAGTTAATAGAAAAAAACAGCTTTCACTCGAGCAAATGCTTAGATCTCAACTGGTTTCACTCTCATAAGAAATGTTAGCAAATTATAATTAGGGGGGGGGAAATTACAGAACCCCAAAAAAGGCAAAGAACTGTCTTGGCAAACTGTGATTGCAATGCTAGTCCATTTTATGATACTATTACTTTTTAATTCAAGGTTAATATATATTGGAAGTAAAATTAGATCTGTTTCTGCACTATTTAAAACTACAAATTCCTGACCATTGTTTTGACTTGAGATATTAGTATCTTTGGTAAGATTGAACCATCATTCTCCAAGGAGAGATTGGGCATTTTTATGCAACTATTATCCTGCTGTCCAATGGTTCTGGACTTGGAGTTCATGGTCAGGTTTGCTTGTGTAATCGTAAGTGCAAGGAGCTTCCCTATTTGCTTCAGTCCACTTGTGATTGCTCTCTTCTGAAAGAAGCCAGTGATTACAACTATTATGAGGATGTGGACTGCAAAATGACCACTGTATGCCCCTTTATTGAAATAGTCTATTTCTGAAGGAAGGGAATTAAATAGTGAGGTACTCCAAAGCCCAATCAACCAGGAAAGAAATTACTGGTAACCTAGGTTCCATAAAGAGCAAACCTTTTATATCCAAATGGCTAGTAAACAAGCCTCAAACCTTGGGCTCCCATCAATCTTCCCTCATAACTCAGTTGGAAAAGAATCTGCCTGCAATGCAGCAGACCCAGGTTTGATCCCTGGGTCAGGAAGATCATCTGGAGAAGGAAATGGCAACCCACTCCAGTATTCTTGCCTGGAGAATCCCATGGACAGAGAGGCTTGGCAGGTTATAGTTCATGGGGTCGCAAAGAGGTGGATGTGATTTAGCGACTAAACCATCACCAATCTTACCACTAGGAGTTTCTATTGATCACTACATATCTTAAATATCTCTCAAATCCACTTGTTCCCCTTCTTTCCCACACCATTGTTTTAATTCAGGCCCTCCACAACTTCCTCCTGGCAAATTTGTTTTGCTTCTTATCAGGGCATCGGGGAATGCAATGCCCTGATAAGGAGGCAGGAGTGGAGAAAGTCTTAGTCTGTAGAACTTAATGGCATACGGTTTTTACCAGCTGAAAGGAGATTCTAGCTTCAGTAGTAAGTTTTAATATCATTCTAAATGTTTCACTCCCTTCTTCTGTCAGTGGAGGATACATATTCTCTGCTCCATGGCTCACAGTCTTCTTCCTCCCTTACCATAGGAAGAATGTTCTCATTGTCCCATTCACAGGGGCTCAGTCACAGGCTTTGCTTTGGCTAAGGAAACACGTGCAGAAGTGACATGGATCTGTCCAGGAGATGTTTGAGAGTCAAGGCAAGGTGTTGTTGTTCAGTTGCTAAGTCATGTCTGACTTTTGGCAACCTCATGGATTGCAGCACACCAGGCTTCCCTGTCCTTCAACATCTCCTGAGTTTGTTCAAACTCATGTCCATTGAGTCAGTGATGCCATCCAACCATCTCATCCTCTGTCATCCCCTTCTCCTCCTGCCTTCAATCTTTCCCAACATCAGGGTTTTTTCCAATAAGTTGGCTCTTTGCACAAGGTGACCAAAGTATTGGAGCTTCAGCTTCAGCGTCAGTCCTTCCAATGAATATTCAGGGTTGATTTCTTTTAGGCATGGCATGGCTGTGGCATTGCCCCTCTATCAGGAGACCACCAAATCCCAGGTTAGAACTGCTCCTTCAGACGGGGTCCTGGAATGAAGACAGGACAGAGCAGTAGCTGACCTCAGACAATATATAACATAAGCAAAAAATAAACCTTCATGGGTTCATCCACTGAGATTTGAGGGTTATTTGTTACTCCAACATTTTATCACAAAACCTCATTAATAGAATGAATATTTCATTTTGTTGGCTATTTAATTCCTCATAAAAAATCATTCTGTATCAGTCAATATCACATCAGGATAAATCACCATTGGACTGATGAAATAGATCTCTTCTTTAGAGCATCTGATGAATATTGATTAAATAAAGTAATATATGGATGGTACATAGAAGGCAAAGTGCTGAACACTGACTGGATGATTTATAAATGTGGGTGTCCCTGCCTATGTCTGTTCTTTATTAATTTAAAAAAGACTCAGCTGTGTGTATTTAATGTCTTAGCTCATTCCAAACAGTGACATTTTCCAAAAGTCTTTTCCCTTAAAAAATAACTTTTTTAAAAAAGCAGAAATGTTTACCCTACTGGGACTTGTCTTCCCCACTGACTTGAGTGCATCAACACACACAGTGCTCACTGGTAGTTTAATTAACAATTAACCCTCACCGAGAGGGCAGCCAACCTTCGTCCTGAAACTGTTCTGTAATTCTGGTTAGAAAAAGGCCTTCTCATCATTAACAAGCATTCACTCAACCTCTATCAAGTGCTAGGCTCAGGGAAAATAAAAATATAATTTAGAGACGGGGCTGGGGAAGCATATGTAGCATCTCAGGAGGCAAAGTGTCCTTTGGGAGCAGGACACGGTGTCACAACCATGCAGGCTCTCCAGGGTGGGGACTGAGCAACGATTGCTCATGGCCGGGACCTCAGCTCGGCTCCAGGGCAAGGAGCAACCAGGCTTATTCCACAGACGGGCTCAGCCTGGGCCTTACGGCAAAACAAAAAAGGAAGAGGGAACTCCCTGGCAGTCCAGTGGTTAAAACTCCATGCTTCTGCTGCATGGGGTACAGGTTCGATCCCTGCTCAGGGAACTAACATCCCACAAGCCCTGGGGCATGGACCAAAAGAAAAAAAAAAAAAAAAGAGAGAGAGAGAGAGAACAGCACCAAGAATGATCAGTGGAGGGAATATGACTAGAATTACAGAAGCAAAGGGGGGAAATAACAGGGAAATATGAAGAAAAAGGACATTTACCAAGCACCTCCTATATGACGTAAGACTTACATTTCTCTCCTAATTTAATCTTTAAGGCAGATCTTAGGAAGCAGGAACTATCAAGCCCATTTTAAAGATAAGTTGCTCGGTTCCTCACTGCTCGTAAGTGCCAGGGCTGTGGGTTACTGTCCTGCCCCTTCCACTTAACCAGTGGTCTTGGCATGCCATGTAATTGTTCTGGTACTTGACCACTTTGTCCACACTGCGTAAATATCCCTTTTCCGCCCAGTTGGCTGTTGAAGGCTAAATTTGGAGATTATTACAGGACTGTAGCTACAGAATTCACACACTCTGCTCCTTCCTGCCCTCACATGTACTACAGTCTCTGCTCAGAACACTCTTCTACCCTCTTGCTACCCCAGTGCCCCAGGTATCATCCCCTTCCTGCCCTCCAAGCCTCTCCAACCTGGCTTATCCACCCTGTAAAGATAGCACTATGCCTTCCCCAACTGCCCCACGATGAGTCCCCAGGCTCTCTTATTCCTCTGCACTCATATATTAAAATCTCTGGTTTGTTTGTTTGTTTGTTTGTTTTTTCAGAAACCCATGGCTTCTTTAATTTTATTTTTTCAATATTTTTTTTAGTTAAATTAAGAGTTTACTTGGACTTCCCTGTTGGCTCGGATGGTAAAGAATCTCCTTGCAAAGTGGGAGACCTGGGTTCAATCCCTGGGTTGGGAAGATCCTCTGGAGGAGGGCATGCAACCCCCTCCAGTATTCTTGCCTGGAGATCCAAGGGACAAAGGAAACTGGAGAGCTACAGTCAATGGGGTCACAAAGAATCAAAGAGTCAGAACCACTAAGGGCCTAAGCATAGCACAGCAGCAACAGATAACTTATGATGCCGTGTTCATTTCTGCTCTGCAGCAAAATCACTATTTGAATCTGTCTCTTTTCTCCCCATCGCCACCATCCACTAAAAATGATGCACAAGTTGAGTGTTGCAAGTTAATTCTTATTCGGGGCAAAATGAGGACTGCAACCCAGGAGACAACACCTCAGACAGCTCTGAGAAACTCCTCCAAAGAGGTAGGGGAGGAAGGTTAATATATGTGATTTTGATGAAGGGAGGAGTAAAGCACTCATTATACAAATGGAGTATAATTGGCACAAGGAGCCAATGTCACCATGAAGGGATTTAGTGATTTTCTAGATATGAGGAGATACAAAGATTGGGATGATGAAACTGGTTCCTGAAAATATGTAACTATCTAAAGACCTGTTCTGCCAGTTTTCCTGAATCACCAAGTGCTTCATTCTCCACCCTGAACTGCCTTCAGGTCACGTCCAAGGTCAACAGCTGCAGCAACCCAGGATTCAGTCTCTGCAGAGGCAGATGCCTTTGGCAAGTGCCAATTTGTAGTTGACATCACCTCAAGGTTAAGTTCTCTAGGTCGAGGAGACTTTCTTCAAGGGTTTGTCCGGGGAAGCACACTGACTGAAACTGCCCACATCGGCCAGGCATCACAGTAAATGCTTACATGAGTTATATTAGGGCAGGAGGTCCTGGTAGAGAGCAGAGAACTAGGAAGCCACCACCAACTGGGGGGGTTTGGGAAGGGTCGAAAAGGAGACGCCAAGTGTCCTACCACCTTTCAGAAGTGGGTGAGCAATGCAGAAGCCACCAGGAAGGACTCTGCGTCATAATGATTGGTCAGAGAAAACCTGGGTTCTAAAACCATGCCCATAAAACGCAAGACTGTGAGCCACGTGGCGGGGCGGTTCTGCTGGGTTCCCTTACCCTCCTGCCTTCCGCCTCGGCGCCGCTTACCAATAAAGTCTCTTTCTTTGTCAGCTCGTGTGTCTTCTTGGACAATTCGTTTCCGAGTGTCAGGCAAGAGCCCACTCTGGGGCCCTGGAAGCAGTCTCCCATCCTGTAACAGCTTTATTGGCACAATGGTCATTTAGCGAACACTCACTGAGAGCCTGCCTTGTGCCATGTGATGTGCCTGGCGTTGGGGACACACTGATAGGCATGAACTGGTCTCTGTCTTCACCGGGCAATGCCACTAGGCATTGCAAATAAGAGTCTGGGTGTGCAAACAAGAGTCTGGCAGTTACAACAGGGGTCACGGCAAAGGTGGGCAACACAGAGGCTCCCTGAGGACCAGAGTGCGTCCCTCCCATGGACAGAATCATTAGGAACACTTCTAGCAGGAAGGGACACCCAAACTGACATCTCAGAGGGGAGATGAGGGCGGCAAAGTGAAAAGACAGAGAGCGAAAGTCCTGCCCCCGCCCCAGCACACAGCAGCATCTGAACCGAAGGGAAGGACTCTTTGAAAGTGCTCCGCCACCTTCGAGAGGGTATCCTTGGCAGTTATCACTGAATGGGTTAAACCATATCAGTAGTTATAAGCCAGTAGAGCATGCTTTCGTATACTTTGAGCGAGAATTCAACATATCTTTAAAAAGAATCCTATATATGTTCTGATTTATTATCTGCCATTGCCTGTTTATCTTATCTCACTTTCTGAAATCTCTTTTCAAGCTGGAAAGTACAGCTGATGGCAGAAGGTATGTTTATACCTCAGTGACAGAGAAAGGAAAGTGAGGCGAGCCTTGAATCAGATAGTTGGGGGTTTTATTGTGTTCTCGGAGCCACTTTTAATAAACTTTCCTGATACTCGGTAAAAGGATGTGGTCTCCATCAAAAGCCCTTTTCGGTAACCAAATCAACAAGAAGAGAAAAACACACCTACACAGTTCCAGGTGCAGCCGAACGCGGGGCAACCAGAGAGGTGCAGGCTGGCGGCTCCTCCTGGCTTACGAGGGGCTCGCGAGGACCAGCAGCTCAAAGTTCTCCTCTCGTGGTGGGAGGGTGACAGACGGATCCTCCCTCAGCTGACAGCTCGGGGACACCAAGACTGCACTTTTCTCTGCCCCCTACCTGCGAATGGCAGTGTCCTTCCCAACCTAGAACTTTCTGAGCCCCGACCTCCACCCCAAAGCACTGACCAAAAGCTCTACACATCCTGAGTAACTCTGACTTCATTTGCCAAATGCATACGCCCTGGGCTTAGCAGGCCAAGCGCTGGAGAGGTCCGGGGTGTAGATAAAAAGCTGGTTTGAGGACTGAGGGGTTACATTTATGAGCTCTGGGTGCTGGGACAAAAGTCTTGCAACTCTTGTACTAATCTGCACAAGGAACCCATTCCTCAGTGTTGTTCTGAGCATTTACTCATTTAGGTTTAGAAAATAAACTTTTACCTTCCTGCCTAAAGTACTCTCATGTCCAAAAAATAATAAATGAATGAAATATACAGTGATGCCTAGTGTCAGATTTGGGGAAATCCTTAATAGTTACTTTTTACAAAACTCTGACAGATTTTCTTATTTGTTTATGAATTCTCTTTACATATTTTGACATCTATTTTATTTTGTGCCTGTTATGTTCAAGGCTGATGTGAAGAGCTGACTCATTGGAAAAGACCCTGATACTGGAAAGATTGAGGGCAGGAAGAGAAGGGGGTGATAGAGGATGCGATAGCTGGATGGCATCATTGACTCAGTGGACATGAGTTTGAGCAAACTCCAAGAGATAAGAACAGGGGAGCCTAGTATGCCACAGTTCATGAGGTTGCAAAGAGTCTGACACGATTTAGCAACTGAACAACTACAATGCTCAAGGAACACTGATAGGCTTTGTAACGTGTTGCTTTGTTGTCTGTGTCTTGCTTGAGGTTTTCAGATTTCTGTCTCCTTACCATAGAATTGAGAAAAATGTTTATTTATAAATTTACTTTAAGAATTAAATGAAAGTAGGAAAAAGAATATGAGTACTTTACATATATTTTTAATTTTAAGCTTCACACTCACTTTGAAATGTATTGGGTTGGCAAAAATCTCAATCAGGTTTTTCCATAATGCTCATGGAAAAACTCAAACAAACTTTTTGGCCAACCCAACAGATCTCCCAACATTCATTTAACAATGAACAAAACTGGGGCAAAGAGAGTTCAAGTGACTCTACAAAAGGCTCTTTGTTTGTGTTAGAACTGGAATTTGAACCCAGACCACTAAGTGTAAGGTCAGTACAGTTCCCTGGGGCCATAGTTGCCTAACCGGGAGAAACATCAACTTGTCCACAGCTGAGGTTACACAACTGAGGTCAGCTGGTCCACTCCTGAGGTGACCACGGCCACAAGATGGTCTCTCCACCAGCTGCTGGTGA
The DNA here is from genome assembly GCF_963930625.1 of Muntiacus reevesi. Taxonomy (NCBI): domain Eukaryota; kingdom Metazoa; phylum Chordata; class Mammalia; order Artiodactyla; family Cervidae; genus Muntiacus; species Muntiacus reevesi. Next base: position 16,704,189 of record NC_089251.1, read on the forward strand.
ACTCAGTGATCCAGGGTCTGGCTACCTCATCCTCTACTTACTGTGACATTGATTCTAGGATCTTTGCCTGCATAATCCCAATCTTCTTCAAAATAACTCTTGGAGTTTAGTGCTAGCATCATAGCTGGACTGGTTGAGGCTTAGTTGGGGGAGGGTCAGAATTTTCCAGCCTCACCCAGTTTTGCCTCCAAAGCTTGCTCTTTGAATCACTGCTTCTCACACAACCAAGACTCAGCACTACACCCAGGTGCGGCAAGGAAGAGTAGTAACTTCTAAAGCTTGCCAGGGCTCTAGATAAACATTGCAAAATCAGATTTGTGCAAATGACAACATGGCTCTGATTGAACAATAGCACTAGCATTTCCTCATCACCACATACGAGATGTACCCGCTGCTGTTCTTAGCATTTAAACTCATTCAAATACACTTTTTTTTTTTCAACTGAAACCTGTTGATGATGTATAAAATGGTAAATCTCCAGCATTATCACCTTTTGAATAGTTAACAGAACTTGATCAGTATCTCATGTAAACATTACTTTGCTCAGCATTTTGTAATCACCTATTATTATAAGGCCAACCCACAACCAAATGGATAAATAAGGGCCCAGTTGAAGAAACCCTCACAGCAGAGAGAGTAGCTGAGCAGATGCATGAGTAAACAGATAGCTGGAGTGTACTGAGCCAAGTACCCTGAACGTGTTTGTACAACAAGGAGTGTGCCAAGGTGGAAAAGCCCACCTTCCTTGTCTCTTCTGAAGGGCTAATGCACAATATGGTCCTGCCATTGAATAGGTGGCTCAGGCAAGAGAAAAATAAAAGAGTTGGTATTTCAGACTAAGGCACAGAGATATTCATGAGAGTCTGTGATGGCAGAGACCAGTTTCATGAGACTGAGCAGGTCAGAAGTGTTGACAATTGACAGGCTTGGTGTCCAAAGAGATTTGAATTAGATCTCAAAGAATCTTGACTGCCATACTAAAACATAGCTTTGAATCCAACAGAAACACTTACCCAGCTTCCTCTGAGTAGATAAGATACTCTCTAGGTACAAGGGGCAGCCTCAAGTCAGTGCCCCCATGGATGAGGGTGTTGCAATCATGGGGCAGCTGGCAGCAAAGAGTATGGACCAGAAAATAAATTTTCATACTTCTTTTAACAATTAAAGTTAAACCTGATTTTTTTCATTTCTTAAAAAATTACTTAATCAACTTAATGAATTATTATAAACATTTTGGCAAACACAGAATAAAACAATGAGCACCTATATATCACTCTAAATTTATTAAACAACCACCCTCTGTCTTATTTGCTACAGAGGATCTGTGTGTGTGTGTGTGTGTGTGTGTGTGTTTATAAATATTACATAGCTAGCGAGATGCCTATGCACTGCAGTTTTCCCTGGTTCTCCCTTAGAGATGTTCACTAGCATGCATTTGATGTTTATGCTTCTAGGTAAGTGTTTAAAGGGTTACTAACTATCATGCAAATTTTAAAAATATTTTTGTTGGTTTGAAAAATTTTAAGAGATGATATCACATGGTATATGCATTTTCTTCCTATATATGTGTGTGTGTGTGTGTGTGTGTGTGTGTGTGTGTGTGTGTGTGTGTGTACATACATATATAGTTAAAGCAACACACTTAGAGATTATTGCTACTGATGAATGTAGCACTTCATTTAATTTTAACTGCTGAATACTATTTGATCACATTTTTTTTTTTTTCATTTCTTGAAGTTCATTTTTTTTGAGAGGAATTGGCCAGGAAAAATGCAGCTGCTTGGAATTTATTGTCAAAATTTCAGAACCAGAAGACAGAAGCTATATGCAACAGTGTGCATGACACCAAGGCTTTAGCTGGCTTTGGCATCAGATTCCGCAGGTCATCTGTCTCACTGTGTGATCTACAGTTTAAATTTCTCTCTGCAGAGCTGTACCAGAGTGGTTTCCTAGAACACCCACAGAGACCAGGAAAGCCTACTTGTTCAGTGCTTTCACTGACATTTTTTTAAATGTTTCTATCTGTGAGGCTCCGCATTCTTTTAGGGTATCAGGCCTACCTGTTGGGAATTCTACTTTTTTTGGCGAGCATTCACAATTCCAGTGGCTCTACTGCAGTTTATCTCATAGCAATTTCCGTTTAAATTATTTTTTAGGATTATCCTCAAAGAGACTGGTCATTTCAAGTGAAAGAAATGAGGAGAAAGAGTAATAAATAACTTGCCCAATGTCATACATATGGAACAACAAAAAATTAGTACAGCTTTACGTGTCTGAAATTTTATTTTTAACTCAATAATAAAATAAATGTCTCTTAATTAAAAAATAAATTTCTCTTCAGTGATTATTGTCCTCGTGTATCCTGAATTTTGCAGGCATCCTGGCAAGCTCTACAACATGGAGGACATGGTAAGACCCGGTGTGCCTTTAAACATGTCATCCAAACACTCTAGTTTTTCTGGAACTCGACTGGCATATTCTATACAACTAAGCACTCTGTTCTTTGACATTATTATTTTAAAAAGTTACCAAGTGTATTGGCATAGTTTGCATGTAGTATAGTATAACACATATAATATATGTAACATATATTTGGCCTGCAACAGCCAAAATGTATCACGAACATTAGAACCTTCAGCTTAACACCTCTTCTTTGCACATTTCCCTGACATCGTAGCCAGCCAACTCCAAATCTAAGCAACCCTGCATCAAGTGGAAGGTAGCAGAGAGAAGTGGTGTTTGCAGTTAGTTGCCTCTGAAAGGCAGCGTGATGGTTGGCAAACCAGATGTCTTGACACATCTGAGACTTCCGGGGCAGACACCCACCCACAGATTCTCAATTAGGGAAATCTACAATTAATGTGACAGTGAGGAGAAGGATTTGATGTACAATTAAAATATTTTGGCTGGTGCTTATTTTGCTGAGATATCCATGAATAGTCTTCCAAAATCCATATGAAATCCAGTTATTTGCTAAAATGTGAAACCGTTTATAAGGGAGCAAGCAGTCACTTGATAAACTTAGGCTAGATTTATTTTTTTAAATCTGTTTCGTGGCTTCAAATAATGGATCCTGTGGTGTGGTTTGGACCACAGAGTGCATAATGCCCATGGGTTCTAAGAAGACTCAAGCAGTGAACCAAAGGTGAAAAACTCCAACAACAATGAGCAAAGATTCTTCTAACAGCTTCAGCAACTCTAATGCATCTTGAGTCCCAGAAGGTTTTGGAGTCTGCAGCTGCAGATGACAATTCCTTTTCTTTCTTCCTTTCTTTTTTTTTTTCTTCTCAAACTGAATTTCAACAATGAGGCAAGTGATTGCACTGTGGCAGTAGACAAAAGCTGTTTTCAGAGGATTGCCTGCTTGCAGAAGCCTGGGAAACCCAGGCTTCCAAGTCACAAACAATAGGTCTTTTAACCTAACACATTGCCCCAAACTGGGTGGTAAACACAGTTCCCAAAATTGTCATGGTCCAACATACTAGAAAACCTACAATAAGAAAAGCTTAGCACAGATTTCTGTGCTCCAGTTGCAAAGCTGAGCCTTATGGAAGAGCCTCTTGCACAAGCTGGAAGCAGCTCTCTCCGATCTGGAATTGTGGTACGATTCTCATGTGTATCTTCAGGGTAAGGATACAAGTACATGTATATACATGGGGATATAGTACTAAACAGTTTGGGGCCCAGTGGAGGTGATACTTGGAATCTACAGGGACTAGAGAATATGCAGAATTTCACTCTGATTATTGTCTTTCTGCTCATCCATCCCACCAGTTAAGTTGTATTTTGAAATAAGTAAATGATTATTTTTCCTCTGCTCTGAAAACCCCCTATGTTTTAAAGCTACTGTAAATATATTTAAAGAGATGGAAATGATGCTTGATAACTATAAAGTGAAATTCCATGATGATTCATTCACTCTTTCAACCAACTGACTGATGATGGAAGGTCATGACATTGTAGTCTCTGTACATACAGAAGTAAGCACAGTGGGGCCCTTCCCTCGCTGTTTATCAGAAGACGCATATATTTTAACTCAGTTATATGTACTGAGTTAGGTGACTGACCACTAAATATAAACAGCTGAGACTCAGGGAGCTGAGACTGGATGATCAATAAGTGTTCCAGAGAAAGTAGGAGTCCAGTGAGTAGAAACTGAATACAGACAAAAAGTAGAAGTTTGAGGACTAGACAAGGATACACAGGTTATTCTACATAGTTCAGTCGCTCAGTTGTGTCCAACTTTTTGTGACCCCATGGACTGCAGCACACCAGGGTTCCCTGTCCATCACCAACCCCTGGAGGTTACTCAAACTCATGTCCATTCCGTCAGTGATGCCATCCAACCATTTCATCCTCAGTCATCCCCTTCTCCTCCTACCTTCAATCTTTCCCAGCATCACGGTCTTTTGAAATGAGTCAGTTCTTTGCATAAGGTGGCCAAAGTATTGGAGTTTCAGCTTCAACGTCAGTCCTTCCAATGAATAGTCAGGACTGATTTCCTTTAGGATTGACTGGTTGGATCTACTTGAGGTACAAGGGACTTTCAAGAGTTTCCTTCGACACCACATTTCAAAAGCATCAATTCGGGGCTCAGCTTTCTTTATAGTCCAACTCTCACATCCACACATGACTACTGGAAAAACCATAGCTTTTACTAGATAGACCTTTGTTGGTAATGTTTCTGTTTTTTAATATGCTGTCTAGGTTGGTCATAGCTTTTCTTTCAAGGAGCAAGTGTCTTTTAATTCCATGGCTGCAGTCACCATCTGCAGTGATTTCGGACCACAAAAAAATAAAGTCTGTCACTGTTTCCATTGTTTCCCCATCTATTTGCCATGAAGTGATGGGACCAGATGCCATGATCTTAGTTTTCTGAATGTTGAGTTTTAAGCCAACTTTGTCACTCTCCCCTTTCACTTTCATCAAGAGGCTCTTTAGTTCTTCTTCATGTTCTGCCATATGGGTGGTGTCATCTGCATATCTGAGGTTATTGATATTTCTCCTTGCAATCTTGATTCCAGCTTGTGCTTCATCCAGCCCAGCATTTTGCATGATGTACTCTGATATAAATTAAATAAGCAAGGTGACAATATAGAGCCTTGACATACTCCTTTTCCAACTTGGAACCAGTCTGTTGTTCCATGTCCATTTCTAGCTGTTGCTTCTTGACCTGCATACAGATTTCTCAGGAGTCAGGTCAGGTGGTCTGGTGTTCCCATCTGCTTAAGAATTTTCCAGAGTTTGTTCTGATTCACACAGTCAAAGGCTTTGGCATAATCAATAAAGCAAAAGTAGGTGCTTTTCTGGAAATCTCTTGCTTTTTCTAACCAGAAGGAATTGCCTGTGTGAGCTGTGTCTGACTCTTTGCGACCCCATGGACTGTGGCCCACCAGACTCCTCTGTTCATGGAATTTTCCAGGCAAGAATACTAGACCATATTGCCATTTCCTTCTCCAGGGAGTCTTCCTGACCCAAGGATGTAACCTACATCTCCTGTGTCTCCTGCATTGCAGGCAGATGCTTTACCATTGAGTCACTGGGGACGCCCAGAAGGAATTTCATTCAGACAGAAAGGCAAGAATAATAGTAATAACCAGTATCTATTCAGCACTAGTTACATACCAGGTGCCAGGCTGAACACTTTACAGGCACTATTTCAAATATTCCTTGTGAAAACCTCATGAGACAGGTAGAGTTGTTTTCCCCACATTGTATGTAATAAAACTGAGGTTTGAGAACCAAATATCTTGTTCAAGTCAAATAGCTAAAGAGTGATGGGGGTACAACTCAAACTCAGGTTCTTTTTTCATTCCAGAGATGAGTTCCTAATGTCGTAATGCCAAGGCATGGTAAGTAAACTGGAGCTGTGGAATCAAAACAAAAATCTTCAGTATTGAGCAGGAGCCAGTCATCTGGAAGACACAGAGATGTGGGAGTATATCTAGAACTTTAAACAGGGGAGGGACTTCACCCTACAAACATTTTTGAAAGATACCTTTTGTGACTATTGCACAGATCGAATTAGTTGGAAGGAGTTCAGAGGGATTGGAGGCTGAGAGGAGGTAGAATCTTTCAATTCTAATGAGAGATGATGAGGGCTGAAGAGAGGCAACTGCATGGAGATGGCATGTTGAGGATGGCTTTGCAAGATATTTGAGAATTTAAAATCTACATGATTAGGCCAAAGAAGAGATGCTGCAGAGAAATGCCAAGTGTCTGGGTGGAGAGCCTTGGTGAACTGATTCAAGTATAACCAAAATGCTAAAAGCAGAAGAGCTAACAACTCCCAGTGATGATCTGCTGTTTGTCACCATCAATAAGCTGTCTCCAACTACTGATGTTGTACAGGGAAGTGAGCACACACAGGTCAGCAGGGCTAACCTCCTGTGTTGCAGGATCCTCCAGAGAGCTTAGGAGAGAGCAAACCAACACAAACAATGCTATATCTAGATCTGACTCATGTCTACAGTGGAGTTGGAGAGCAACACTAAAAAGTATCATCATCAGCAATATCATTATATTACAATATTATATACATGTTCTATAATGTATAATATAATTATGGTGCTTCCCTGGTGGCTCAGATGGTAAAGAATATGCCTGCAAAGTGGTAGACCTGGGTTCTATCCCTGGGTTGGGAAGATCTCCTGGAGGAGGGCATGGCAACTCACTCCAGTATTCTTGCCTGAAGAATCCCCGAGGACAGAGAAGCCTGAGCAACTAAGCACAGCACAGTATAATTTTAATTATATAATATATCTTATAAACTAGTATAACAATATTTTCAGCAGCAACAATATCACAGATCAGAGGAGAAATGACTTTTCTGGGCTGGATTTGTGCAGCAGATGATGCTGAAGAACTACCTTAGAAGATGGGAGGATATCCAAGCAGGCATGGAGACAGTCCTGCACTCAACCTGCTCATGGATTAATACCTGGAGTCTAACTTCCTTATGGAATCTTTGTGTAACTTACAAGTCAAGTAACTTAGAGTCAAAGCTGTGGGTTTTCCAGTAGTCATGTACATATGTGAGAGTTGCACCTTCAAAAAGGCTGAGCACCAAAGATTTGATGAATTGATGCTTTTGAAATGTGGTGCTGGAGAAAGTTCTTGAGAGTCCCTTGAACTGCAAGGAGATCAAATAAGTCAAACCTAAAGAAAATAAACCCTGAATATTCATTGGAAGGACAGTTGCTGAAGCTGAAGCTCCAATACTTTGGCCACCAGATGCAAAGAGCCAACTCATTGGAAAAGACCCTGATGCTGGGAAGAATTGAAAGCAAAAGCAGAAGGGGCAATAGAAGATGAGGTGGTTGAATGGCATCACTGACTCAATGGACATGAATTTTAGCAAACAGAAGGAGATAGTAGAGGACAGAGAAACCTGGTATGCTGCAGTCCATGGAGTCGCAAAGAGTCAGGTACACTTAGCAACTGAATAACAAGTCAAATGAAAGATTCACTTCAGACTGCAGAAATCCTTGAAAGAGATCATTTAAATTGCTCCTCTAGATGGTGTGCATTGGAATCACATGGGGTGCATGTTAAAATTTAAATCCCTAGGTTCAGCTCAGGGATTCTGAGTTAGGATATACGGGATGGGGCATGAAGACATGGCCCTGTAACCACTACAACCAAGTGGTTCTGCTGCAAATATCTGGAGGCCACACTTTGAGAAACACTGCACTAGGATGTATCAGCCAGGGAGAGTTTTATTGGGATAGTGGCATCTAGGAAATTGTATATTAGAAAATATAAACAGTCAGGAACTTACTTTCTAATTATAGTGATGGATAAATGGCATACTATGAAATGCATTTTTTATGAAATGAAAACGAAAATCCCTATGAATATTCATAGGATTCCCTGGTTGGTTCAGTGGTAGGAAAAAAAAAAAACAAAACTATCTGCCAATGCAGGAGAAGCAAGTTTGATCCCTGGGTGGGGAAGATCCCCTGGAGGAGGTAATGGCAACCCATTCCAGTATCCTTGCCTAGGAATTCCCATGGACGGAGGAGCCTGGCAGGCTACAGTCCAAGGGTTCCCAAAGAGTCAGACACGACTTAGCAATGAAACAACAGCAACAGCATGAATATCCTACTCAGAGTCTTCAGATTCCCTGTGTGCCTCTTATCCCCCTTTAGCATTATTTTCTCTGATTTCTCTCTCACTGTTCTCTCTCCCTCCCACATTTTATCCCTCTAGTTGTCCTTGTCACTTGCTCAACTCTGATTTCTCTTTCACTTTCACTACATTCCTTTCCTTGTCCCTGACTCTCTCGCCTTCCATGTTTCACCTACTTTTCCATTCTGTTGTCTAATTTCTGCCTCTCCCTTTGTCACTGCAGAACCCACCTGATAGAGCTGATTTCACTTCTGATTTGTTTGTAGGTTTCCCTGGTGCTGAACTGTGTCAAATACATTTTTATATCTATTGAGAGGACCACATACTTCTTTATTCTACTAATATGGTGCATAGTGCTGACTGATTTTTTGATGTTAAACCAACCTTGCATTTCTTTGATAAATCTCATTTACCCATGACATTGTGAGTTTCTACACTTAATTTGGCAATATTTTGTTAAATGTGTGGTAACGGTACAAAATGAATTTTTTGGTTCTTGTAATGACTTAGTCTAGTTTTTATACAAGGTAATTCTGGCTTCATAAAATTAGTTGGGAAGTGTTTCCTCCTTTTTTTTAATGAAAGATTTTTTATGAAAGAAAGAAACATCAACTATTTCTTCCTTAAATTTTGGATAGAATTCACCAGTGATGCCATCTGGTCAAGCATTTTTCATTTTCAGAAGATTTTTAATTATGAATACAATTTCTTTAATTAATAAAAGTCTACTTAGTTTTTCTATTTCTACTTAGGTTACTTTTAAAAAAATTAATGTCCTTGAAGGAATTTTTTGCATTTTATTTAATTTGTCAATTTGACATAAATTGTTCATTCAAATTCTGTATCTTTTTTTTACCTTCTGTAGTATCTTTGGTAATGTACTTACACATGGCTGAATTCATGTGGTCCAGTGGTCCAGCCAGAATAAACCACAGCTTGTTCTGTGTGGACTTCAAAAAGGTTTTGCTTATTATTTATTTAAAACAATTATTAAAATCATTTAAAACAATTTTGAGATGCATTCTTACTTCACAGATGTTAAGCTGCCTTTGTTTTATAATCAAAGAAATTGGAGCATTATGAAAGAGGGAGAGAAAACACGAAAATAAGAAAGATACAGTTACATTCATAAATATAAAATAAACCCAAGGAAATGGTAAATAACATAGACTGATGGATTTCCACACATCATTTTTTTCCTTCCATGTTTTGCTAGAATAAATGCATTATTTGTACAATAAAATGTATTTTAACAAATGGTGCTGAAACAGCTGGAAATATGGGGGACAAATTCAATCCTATCTTGAACTGAACACAAACTTAAGTATAACTGGCTAAAAAAGAACTAGAAACCACAGAGAATACAATGTTTTGACCACTAGAATCAAGAGAAAGATTTGTGTTGTGAAGGTTTGTGCATATTGAGACTGGGACTTGGGAAGTCGGGAATGACTTTCTCTGAATGAGTGTGGGTGTTAGTTAAGTGGATAGTAGAAGAGAGGGACATTCTGAGCACAGCAAACAGCAAACACAAATGTACAGACACACAGTATTGCCTGGTTATTTCTTTGTGTTGAAGTGGAGTGTGTGATTATTCAGCCAGTTATTGAGAGTTTACAATGGCTGAGTGCTGTCATAAATGATTCACATACATCACCTTGTTTAAGCATAGGAATCACCCTTATTTTTAGGCTAATCATCTACCTACCTCAATCATCCCCTAAGAAAGTCTAGAGACTGATGCCAATTTCCAACAAGTCTTTATTACAGTTTCCTTAAAAGACATGAGACGCTTTTTTGTATTTCTCTATATAGATAGATATATAAATGTATAGGTAGGTAGATATACAGAATTTTCCTAGATTCTTATTTTATATTGTGAAGAGAGAATTACATAAATCATTGAATTTGACCATATTTCTGACTTGACTCTGCTATTTCATTTTTATATCTCATGTCACGGTCCCCTCTTTATGTTATCAGCCATCAAATTAAAAAAATGAAAACAAAAAAAGCAAATAAGACTTCTCAGATCTTTTGTGATTAATGGGAAAAGAAACACTGAAGCAGAGAACAAGACTAGCATGTGTTTGTGCCAAAGAAACAGAAGCTGCAGTGCCCCCAGCCATGCCTACCAGACGCAGCCAACACTCACCCAGGACTGGAACATTAGCGTCCCATCCAAGTCTGTCCCCAGGTCTCACTCAAGGTCATTATGCCAGGCTCACGTCTGTCCTCCACCCATAACCCCCAGGAGCTGCTATCAAACCTCCTCCAGTGGAGAGGCTGTCCAGGTGCGTCTTGGGAAAGCAAGATGAAGTTTGGCAAGGAGAGTTTCACCCACATAGAGGTTCTGGCCTCAGACTGGAGCCTTTACAACAGGCCATCTGTCTCGAGTTGTCAATCCCTAAACTCTTCAGGGATCAGAGAAATGGGCTGCTTCGATCTGAGTCTTATGCTAATGTGTCTCCTGACACATGGTTTGTAAGAGCAGAGAAAAACACAATGTAATATTAACAATGGCAAGCCTCTGGTGACAGGCTTTGTAAATTGTTTTCTGTATCTGCTTAGAAAAACTAAAATCTGTTTTAAGCTATGAATACTGTACTGTTTCTGCCCTCTTCATTTTATTCCTATTCCATTTATTTTATTACTTATCACATGTACATTGACGTATCACCTTAAAACTTTGAAACTTTGTCTTCATGATTTTACTCCAAAATATCACTAAAAAAGTTATGACTTGACTCTGGGCAGGCTCAGTACCATTCACAGTATTATTGAAATTTGTGATCTTGTTGAGGACATTGTCGCTTGTCTGTTTTCACTGCATTAAAAGATCTATAAAGTAAATATGCCATAAAAGAGAAGCTTGTTTGCCGACCAGTATTCCAGAATACTGTGTATCCATGAACAATGAGTGATGTTAAGGGGACCATTTTCTTCTCTGCTGTGCATAGGAACAGAGCCGGGTTGCTGTATATTATGAGGCTTGTGGCTGAGACAAAAAAGCACATGGTTTAGACACTATGACACATAGGTTGCTACAATACTCAATTTAAAACTAACATTGACAATGATTCTATAACTTATCCTGTGTGAAAATCTAAAAATACACTTTCTATCTTCAAGAAATGCATAATTAACTTTCTAAGAAACATTGGACTGTCCCCCAAACATACCCACTTCTTTTTGTTTGTTTTTGTTTTTTATTTTGTTTGTTTTTTGTTTTTTTCTTTAATTTTTATTAGTTGGAGGCTAATTACTTTACAATATTGTAGTGGTTTTTGACATACATTGACATGAATCAGCCATGGATTTACATGTGTTTCCCATCCTGAACCCCCCCCTCCCACCTCCCTCCCGATCCCATCCCTCTGGGTCATCCCAGTGCACCAGCCCTGAGCACTTGTCTCATGCATCCAACCTGGACTGGTGATCTGTTTCACACTTGATAATATACATGTTTCAATGCGGTTCTCTCAGATCATCTCACCTTCGCCTTCTCCCATAGATTCCAAAAGTCTGTTCTATACATCTGTGTCTCTTTTTCTGTCTTGCATATAGGGGTATCATTACCATCTTTCTAAATTCCACATATATGCATTAGTATACAGTATTGGTCTTTATCTTTCTGGGTTACTTCACTCTGTATAATGGGATCCTGTTTTATCCATCTCATTAGAACTGATTCAAATGAATTCTTTTTGATGGCTGAGTAATATTCCACTGTGTGTATGTACCACAGCTTCCTTATCCATTTGTCTGCTGATGGGCATCTAGGTTGCTTCCACGTCCTGGCTATTATAAACAGTGCTGCGATGAACATTGGGGTGCACGTGTTTCTTTCAGATCTGGTTTCCTCAGTGTGTATGCCCAGGAGTGGGATTGCTGGGTCATATGGTAGTTCTATTTCCAGTTTTATAAGGAATCTTCACACTGTTATCCATAGTGGCTGCACTAGTTTGCATTCCCACCAACAGTGTAAGAGAGTTCCCTTTTCTCCACACCCTCTCTAGCATTTATTGCTTGTAGACTTTTGGATAGCAATCATTCTGACTGGCGTGTAATGGTACCTCATTGAGGTTCTGATTTGCATTTCTCTGATAATGAGTGATGTTGAACATCTTTTCATGTGTTTGTTAGCCATCTGTATGTCTTCTTTGGAGAAATGTCTGTTTAGACCTTTGGCCCATTTATTTTTCTTGAATTGAGCTGCAGGAGTTGCTTGTATATTTTTGAGATTAATTCTTTGTTTCTTCATTTGCTATAATTTTCTCCCTTTCTGAAGGCTGTCTTTTCACCTTGCTTTTAGTTTCCTTCAAATATACCCACTTAAAATACTATGTGGTTCATCCTGATTTTAAGGTAAATCTAATCTTTCATGTTTGTCCCTATTTCAGTGAATTTGTTACTCTCCCTTTTCAAATTTTTGTTTTGTATTATATAAAAATAATTCTAAAGCATTTTCTCCCAGTAGTTTTGATTTCTACTATTGCAGGGCTTCCCTCATAGCTCAGTTAGTAAAGAATCTGCCTGAAATGCAGAAACCCAGATTCAATTCCTGAGTATGGAAGATCCTCTGGAGAAGGAAATTGCAACCCACTCCAGTGTTCCCACCTGTAGAATCCCATGGACAGAGGAACATGGCAGGCTACAGTCCACAGGATTGAAAGAGTCTACTTACTTAGCGACTAAATCACCACCACCACCACTATGGCATCATAGGAAAATGACCTCTGAGCAGAATTTTCATAAGCTCAGTAAAGCTACATATTTGAATTAAATTTTCCTCTGTTCTTGTTGCATTCTAAATCCTCTAAACAGATTTCCAAGAAAAGAAAGAGCAAAAGAGATAGATATAGAGAACTGATGGTATAAAAAGAGGAGAGATAAAGAAAGAAAAGCAAAGGTAGGGAAGAAAGGAAGGAAGAAACAAAAGGAAAGAATAAAGATGAGGCTAGAATAGCAAAGAAGGTGCATGGTGCAACCAATGATAAAGATGCTTCAAGCACTGATGAAGTCATAGCCTATTTTTTTGTCTCCAATCTGAAATATAAGACATACAAGAAATTATTATGTTTTTGAACATGTGGTGTTGGAGGAGACTCTTGAGAGTCCTTTGGTCTGCAAGGAGATTCAACCAGTCCATCCTAAAGGAAATCAGTCCTGAATGTTCATTAGAAGAACTGATGCTGAAGTGGAAATTCCAATACTTTGGCCACCTGATGCAAAGAACTGACTCATTTGAAAGGCCCTGATGCTGGGAAAGATTGAAGGCAGGAGGAGAAGGGGACGACAGAAGATGAGATGGTTGGATGGCATCACCAACTCAATGGACATGAATTTGAGTAAACTCCAGGAGTTGGAGATGGCCAGGGAGGCCTGGCATGCTGCAGTTCATGGGGTCACAAAGAGTCTGAGTGACTGAACTGAACTGAAATAAATTATCCTAGAAATAAAGATAGATCCTTTTTTTTAAAAATTCTCTAATCTGTTCAATCATCTGTATAGTTTGATTTTCCAAAACTGCTGGATCCCACAAATCACTTCACTTATCAACTCTACATGAGGTTAAAAAACCTTTCCGGCACCAATAGATATCATCCTCATCTTCAAAGAAGACCAGAGAAACCATTTTTCCATCATCTTAATGAGCTGAAGGACCACAAGTTTAGGGCCAACAGAATCACCTCTAGATTTCAGGTAAGCCTTCCCAAAGATAAACAGCTGGTGAGCCTGCAGTCTGAGATGACTGAGACTGATACTCATCTTAATAATCAGTCCTGGTGATTCTGTTCCCACAGCACATGATGGGAATTTTACCTGAATGTCATCCCTTCACCTTCAAATTTTCTAACTCATTTAAAAAATTTATTTTTAATTAATTGATTCATTTTAACCAGAAGACAATTACTTAGCAATATTGTGATGGCCTTTACCATTCATCAGTATGAATATGCCGTAGGTGTACAGGTGTCCCCTACATCCTGAAGCCCCCTCCCGCCTTCCTCTCCACCCCATGCCTCCAGGATGTTTTACACAGCTTCAGTTGTACTGTCTGAATGCTCGCCCTTATACCACCATACTTCCTGGAATATGGGTCACACACTTAAACTCAGGGCTTCCCTGGTGGCTCAGAGGGTAAAGAGACTGCCTGCAATGCAAGAGACCTGAGTTCAATCCCTGGGTCGGGAAGATCCCCTGCAGAAGGGAGTGGCTACCCACTCCAGTACTCTTGCCTAGAGAATTCCATGGACAGGGGAGGCTGGTGAGCTACAGTCTATGGGGTCACAAAAAGACAGATACAACTGAACAACACTCACTCACTCACTTAAGCTGAGCTTTACCTCTGTGTGTTATTTTTTTGTTTGTTTCCAATGACCATCATGGCCCCATGGTTCCTTCTAAAGTAAAAGTTGCACTTGCCTTTTCTGTTTACCCTTTGTTGTTGATTGAGCACCTACTGGGTAAGAGAAACTGTTGTATCTATAGGAGACACAGAGATAAGTAAAGTCTCTGACTTTAGGAAATTCACAATTCAGTGAGGACGTGGGACATGCCTAAGTGCCACATGCATGTTATGCCTATTGGTGATCAGAGAAAGAATAACCACTTCTAAGGTAGCTATGAATGGGAGCTGGTAACTCTAAGACATCATATTGATCACAGATTTTAATCTCACTAATGACATATTTCCATACATTTTTTTCATGTTTCTTTACTAGTGTTTCAGAAATAGCTCAGCATATGTCCCCTATCTAAAAGTTTACTTGAGATATCCATCATACGAAAGTTTCATCTTCTAAAAAAGACCATAATAATAGCTGCTCAGTACAAGCTGGCATTACTCCTTAGTGAATCCAGCTTCTTTACTGTGTAAAGAAACTCAAAGTCAAGGAGTTTAAATTCAGTCCTGTATGACCAAAGAATACCAGGAAACTGGTTAAAGAATATTTCCCTTTCCCTTAACATATCAAATTTACCAACAGTTTTTGCATCTTCCCACCTCCAAATTTATTTTTAAAACATTGTGCAAGTACAGTGATTTACTGTATATGAAGGTGTAGTGTAAACTGTGAAGAGCCAAATCAACTGTGTGATTCAATGGGATTATAATGCACAGAAAAACTAATTAAAGCCAAGGAAACCAAAAACAAGCAGTTTAAGGAAACAGCTTCCCCAGAGTCAGAGTGGTAAAGACACTATTGATACTTTATATTTGGGTTTTTTTTTTTTTTTTTTTTTTGGCTGTTATTTTCCCCTTATAAAAGAAGGTGTATTTAATCCTATTTCAGCCCTTGCAGGGTTTATAAACCAGAGAAATGCGAGTCTTTTATGGGAGTAGAAAGTAGATGTATAGAAGAAAGATTTCAACAGTATGTCACCAACTGTAACATGCACCATTCGTAATGAATTGCCTGCAGGGTCTCAATATGTTGCTGAGAAATGTGGACAAGACAGATAGCAGTAGGTCCTAATTTAAAGCAAGTGTAAGTTTAAGACAAAGCCCCTGAATCATGGCAACCTTATTCCAAGAAAATGCATTATTTTCGTGGAGATGGTTGTACTATCTCAAGACTTCAGTGGTGGTAAACTATTGTATTTGATCTCTCTGTATTTTTTTTTTCTCTATAGAATCAAAAGTTTGAACAAGGTACCCAATAAGGGACAAACTCATCTCTAAAAGTGATCATGAAACATCAATCCTGCAACTAAGTTATTCCCTCTTTTGGTGTCTTGCTGATACTTAATCACAGTCTTGGTGAATGGGAAACAACCATGAACTCTTCATGGGGTGCTTTTAGAAAATTGTATTCAATTTTTCATAGAACCCAATTACATGCACAAGCTTTAGGTTCCACAGACAACTGACCTGCTTCCACTCTAAAGCTAGACTTTTATTTCTTTACATTGATTTCTTGATCTTAACTCTTTAAAGAGGCTTGAATCCTTTTAAGTAGCTGAAGTCCTTGCCTGTCCCTCTTTGTGTGAAAATCAGGCTGATTTCACATTCATTCCAACTCCATCTACTTTAAGACACCTCCTTTCTGGAGTAGCTTACAGCCTTGCACTTGTGGTCTCCCCTTTCCTATATCATCTCCTCTCATAATTCATCTCCTCTCATTTCTTTTCATCTCATGGTCATAAGCAAGTGGTATCCTCTCCTTGGAATTTCTGAATTTCCTGTTTAATAAGAGCTTGTTGTTTCCATCCATCATGGCAAATTTCTATCATTATTATTTACCAGTTCTGCAACCTGGATTCTTGCAGAGCAGTCATAGTAATAGTTTAAACCACTGTCAACATGGATCACATAGAATTATACATGAATATCTTCCCAGAATTGTATGTATGCCTATCATTTCATATAGGTTCTGCTGACATTCCTGGGGTTTTGTTATATATTCCTGGGTTCCACTGACATTCCTGCTTTTTCTGTATTAAGATGTGCCATTTTAATACATCATCATGTAAAATCAGAGCTCAACAGAAATACCATCATCTCTAATGAAAAGTGAAAGTTGCTCAGCTGTGTCCAAGTTTTTGAAACCCCATACACTTTAGCTCACCAGGCTCCTCTGTCCATGGAATTCTCCAGGCAAAAATACTGGAGCAGGTAGCTATTCCCTTCTCCAGGGGATCTTTCCGACCAAAGGATCGAACATGGGTCTCCTGCATTGCTGGCAGATTCTTTACTGTCTGAACCACCAGCGAAGCCCCTGGAGAGAGTCCAAACAACATTCTCAATCTTCTAAAGAGTGTTCTCAGAAGGATGAAGAAGATCTATTGTTGTTGGACCAATTTTGTGTGACACATTTCTAAGGTCAATAGCACAGACCTGGGTTGATTTTTTTTTTTAATGTAATTATACAATATTAATATAAGACCCCAGATTTCTTAAATAAAATGAACACATGCATACCTTGAAGACAGCTTTTCACTGCCAGCTAGAGGAGGCTACAAGATGAGCTTCAGCCTTATGAATAGAGCTGGGTAAAGATGTCTTCTTGGATCACATGCACTACGCTATGTACGCACTTCTTTGTTTAGCTATTCATTTCCATTTGTTCCTAATTTCTGCCTATAAACATAGGGTACATGGGATCTGATGGGAAACTTTGTTTCTGATCAACTACAAAGAAGTTTTCCAGCATCTGTTGAGCTCAGCTAGTAAGCACGATTTATAAAACAGTGAATGACTAACCCCTGTAACCATTTTAATGACCCTAAAATAAAGTGCTTAGAGCAACATCTGTCCGAGCAGCTGGGTTCTCTGCATGAGTGGGCAGAGCGACACACTGGGACAAATTCTGTTCTCCCTTTTGACAGAAACAATTGCAGCAGATCATTTTTATCGTAATCAATTTAGGTACAGTTTCTTGGAGACCATCTGTGTAGTGTTCATAGATTGTGTTTAAGAATTTAAATGTGTATATTTTTGGTCGCTTGATGTAGCATCTGCTAATGGCCACATAAGTTCCACTTTTTATGCAGAAAGCTGTTTCCTTGTAAAGGGATTAGTAGAATGACTACTTGATTTTTTCCTTTTAACTACCCAGTAAACTTCTGCCATTTGAATGACATCCATCATAGAGTGTTAGTTGTAGAATAAATGGTTCAGTACATTAAACCTGGAGTTAAAGTTGTAAGACAAAGATTCAGTAAAACATTTTGTGTTTCTGTATTTATGTCATCAACACAGTTAATATGGTCGTGTATAAGCAACTAAAACTAAGGAAAAGTAGCTTTTGATAACACTTTTTTATCCATTTTTGTCCAGTTTCTATTAACTTATGGCTTTAAGCTATTAATTAGATAATCATACTCAGAAATCAAATATCTAAAGCAACCGGCATTAACTTTAGTTTTGAGAATAATTTTGGAATCATATTAAAAGATAATTGCTTTTAAAATACTTGATAATGAAAACTGAATGGCTTTGGTGTAGAAATTAAGGATTTGCCTGAAAAATGCTATTAACTATATTTTGGGGATGCAGTACATTCTGTAATATAATTGAATCTTAATAACACATTTAGAGTAGAGAGATTCCTTGTCTTACTTGAGTTTTCCCCTTGAATTTAGCAAATATAGCATTATCTGATAATCAAAGATATCTGAGTATGTTAAGATATCCATGGTTTGAAAAGAAAGAATTTATTTTTCTCTAGTAACAGACATTTCTGGGCTTTTCTCTATCCAAATGTTTTGAGAACCCACAAATCTAACTGGTTAAGTAGATAAAATAAAGTAAAAATTCAAATTCTATGAACTATGATACACATAAGGTTGCATCATTTTTATTTTCATAAATACTAAAGTAGAAATTTAGGATCAGTGTGGGGTTTGTGTTCATTCTTATAAACACACATTAGTGTATATTAGATGGAAGAACCGAGGTTACAAGATGCATGAGAAGTAATTCTAAGTCGGAGGGGCTCCCTGGATTAGTGGGAAGGAACTGGAGTCATTTCCTCCATGTTCTCAAGATGCTATTACAGACATATCTCAATTTGGTACAAAACTTGAGTAGTTTGTTCAGCAATTAACCTGGTCAGTATCCATGTATTTCCCTATTGTTCCCCTGTGGTCACCAATCTTGTTTGTAAAAAAAAGAGTAAGCAGTGAATTGCTTGTAATAGTATGCAGGTGAGTCTAATCATCAATCATTACTTATTAAATGGGTTGTATGGCTTTGCATTAGTTAATTGAGGCACTAATAAAATTTGAAATTAGAACTGCTTATAAAAATGTTTCATTGTTCATCTCTGTCCCTGAAATTTGCAAATTGTTTACTCTAAAAGACATGAAAAAAGAAATACAGTGGTTATGGAGGTTTGCATTCATAGCAAGCATACTAGAGGTGATGGGATAAATTTTCAGTAAAGTTTCTACTGTAGATAATTCAAGAACATTTCAGGAAACATATCAGCAGAATTAATTTATGATAACTACTAAAAGTGGCAGGAGGTGAGATACTTAAAGCATGTGCCATTTTTGGCTCCCTAGTCTAGAGAAGTTCTTTCTACCCTAACTATCAATCAGCTAAATTATCTTCAAACTTAATTAGATGAAAGAATTTGGTACTATGATTCTATGTGCTGGAAGATGTCCAGACTATTAGAAACGTCATTTCAATAATACTCTTTCATGCCATCTGTAAGAATCACACCAAACAGACTTAATGCAGATGAACATAATACAAAGCAGAACTTACAGCCAAAGAAAGGTACATACACACACACACACACGCACACACACACACTCCTCAAGCCTCATATAGGTACAAAAATACACATAGAAGGTTGTGGTTCAGAAGCAGAGGAGAAAATAAAAGATTTCCTCCATTTTGAGATCCACATTCCTCCAAAAACAGCTTTGCACATTAAGCTTCCAATTACCTGCTTTTTTTCCCCCTCAGATTGTCTCTTAGGATGGGGTCCTTTGGGAAAGCATGTTTTTTACTTTAGATATGTGTGTGTGTATGTATACATGCCTGTGTCTATGAGGTTTTGAGCATGTAATATCAATACTCAGCCATAGGTTAATGAGGTTTTTCTTTTTTCAGGTACTTAAATCAGAGGTTGTTTTGTTTTTTGTAGAAGATACATGCTGGTTACTCTCTCAGACTTGATTACCCAGCATCTTTTAGGGTGTAGAAGGTGAAAAATGTAATGTATATAATGTATGTACACATGTACCAAGATTCCAAGATAAAAAGAGATGGCCATTGAGAAAAGCAGTTTCAGGCTGAGGAATTCCAGGGAGAGAAAGATTCTTTTCTATTGGAGGATTGGAAAGTTGATGGCATTTTGGGAAGCCTTCCCTTGGCAAAGCACCATTTTATTTGAGATATGCGAGGTAGATAATTTTGGAATTGCAGGTTAACAGAAAAATACGAGCAAAAGCTAACAGTTGTTGTATCTTCTTGTCTGAATTTCAAGATCCCTTGAGATGGCCATGTTCATGACTTTTAACTGCTCGTGGCTGGAAGCACCAAATAGATTCAGGGAAAGGGAAAGTGAAAGTCACTCAGTCCTGTCTGACTTTTTGCAACCCCATGGACTATACAGTCCATGGAATTCTCCAGGCCAGAATACTGGAGTGGGTAGCCTTTCCCTTCTCCAGAGGCTCTTCCCAACCCAGGAATCGAACCCAGGTCTCCCACATTGCAGGCAGATTCTTTACCATATTAGCCACAAGGGAAGCCCAAGAATACTGGAGTGGGTAGCCTTTCCCTTCTCCAGGAGATCTTCCTGACCCAGGAATCAAACTGGGGGTCTCCTGCATTGCAGACAAATTCTTTACCAACTGAGCTATGAGGGAAGCCAGACTCAGGGGGTACAGTCCAATTAGAGGTCCCCTGTGGGCTAGACCCACCAGATTCCTTGCTGTGCAGGGTTTGGTTTAATTCACATTGTACAAGGCAGTGGTCCTCAAAGTGCAATTCTTGGATAAGCAACATCGATAACACCTGGGAATTTTTTAGAAATGCAAATCTCTGGGCCTCACATTTGAGGATCCTAGCATGAAGTGAGGATAATTAAACCTACTTTGAGCTGGTGGCACTTCTCCACTTGAGCTTTCTTTCTGGTAAACTACTTGGCTGGGTTTTTCAGTCTTTCTTGTGATTCCACAGAGAACTTTGGTAGTTGCTCATCAATGACTATTTTTAGGGAACTTTTGGTAGTTACTCTTGCTAATGATTTGTCTGCTTCTTTGCTTTACAAAATCACACACAGTTGCAATCCTGTGGGCTCATTCATGCCTGGAAGCCAGCCGTCCCTTTGTTGCTCTGCTGAGCTCTTCACACACCAAACTTCAAGTGCTACAGGGTAGGAGAAAGGGGTGTCTGGGACTTTCGTTCCCAAACAGATGTGACTCATAGGTTCTTTTCAGAATATGTGGATCATGAAAACTCTTTACAGTCACATCCCTTCAAGTCATCTACAGGATCCTTGGTTTCATCTTTAAGTCACGTCCAACTCTTTGCAACCCCATGGACTTTCTGTCCATGGGATATCCCAGGCAAGAAAACTGGAGTGGGTTGCCATGTCCTTCTCCAGAGGATCCTTAGAATATGGTTGCCTTGTGTGGTGTAGTTAGGTGAAATCAGTGGCTCTTTTAGTTCTGTTAGAGACCAAAGGATGCATTTATGCAGCTGTATATTGATCCAAAGACTATTTTTTTAATTAACGAATTATTTTATTGAAGATAATTGCTTTAAAGACTTTTGTTCTTCTCTGTCAAACTTCAACATGAATCAAACATAGGTATACATATATCTCCTCCCTTTTGAACCTCTCTCCCATCTCCCTCCCATCCTATCCCTCTAGGTTGGCACAGAGCTCCTGCTTGAGTTCCCTGAGACATACTGCAAATTCCCGTTTGGCTATCTATTTTGCATATGGTAATGTAAGTTTCCAGGTTACTCTTTTCATATATCTCACCCTCTCCCCATGTCCATAAGTCTATTCTCTATGTCTGTTTCTCCATTTCTGCCCTGTAAATAAATTCTTCAGTACCTTTTTTCTAGATTCCATATATATGAGTTAGAATGTGATATTTATCTTTCTCTTTCTTTCTTCACTCTGTATAATAGGTCCTAGGTTCATCCACCTCATTAGAACTGACTCAAATGTTTTTATGACTGGGTAGTATTCCACTGTATATGTGCACCACAAATTCTTTATCTATTCATCTGTTGATGGACATCTAGTTTGCTTCCATGATCTAGTTGTTGTAAATAGTGCTGCAATGAACAATGGAATGCATGTGTCTTTTTCAATTTTGGTTTCCTCAGGGTATATGCATAGGACTGGGATTGCTGGACCATATGGTAATTTTATTACTTTTTTTTTTAAGGAATCTCCATGCTGTCTTCCATAGTGGCTGTATCAATTTACATTCTCACTGACAGTGCAAGAGGATTCCCTTTTCTCCAAACCTCTCCAGCATTTATTGTTTGTAGACATTTTGATAATGGCCATTCTAACCGGTGTGAGGTGATATCTCATTGTAGTTCTTTTTTTTTCATTAATTTTTATTAGTTGGAGGATAATTACTTTACAATATTGTAGTGGTTTTTGTCATACATTTTGACATGAATCAGCCATGGATTTACAAGTATTCCCCATCTCGATCCCCCCTCCCACCTCTCTCTCCACCCGATTCCTCTGGGTCTTCACAGTACACCAGGCCCAAGCACTTGTCTCCTGCATCCAGCCTGGCCTGGTGATCTGCTTCACGCTAGATAATAAAAGCAAAAATAAACAAATGGGACCTAATTAAACTTAAAAGCTTTTGCACAACAAAGGATACTATAAGCAAGGTGAAAAGACAGTCCTCAGACTGGGAGAAAATAATAGCAAACGAAGCAACAGACAAAGGATTAATCTCAAAAATATACAAGCAACTCCAGCAACTCAATTCCAGAAAAATAAATGACCCAATCAAAAAATGGGCCAAAGATCTCATTGTAGTTTTGATTTGCATTTCTCTAATAGTGATGCGAAGAACTAACTCATTGCAATAGACCCTGATGCTGAGAAAGATTGAAGGTGGGAGGACAAGGGGATGACAGAGGATGAGATGGTTGGATGGCATCCCTGACTCAGTGGACATGAGTTTGAGTAGGCTCTGGGAGTTGGTGGATGGACAGGGAAGTATGGCATTTGGCAGTCCATGGGGTTGCAAAGAGTCATACATGGCCGAGCGACTGAACTGAACTGAATAATGAGCAATGTTGAGCATGTTTTCATGAGTTTGTTAGCCATCTGCATGTCTTCTTTGGAGAAATGTCTGTGTGGGTCTTTTCCCCACTTTTTGATTGGGTTGTTTGTTTTTCTGGTATTGAGTTGTATTAGCTGCTTGTATATTTTGGAAATTAATCCTTTATCAGTTGTTTCATTTGCTATTATTTTCTCCCATTCTGAGGGTTGTCTTTTCACATTGCTTATAGTTTCCTTTGCTGTACAAAAGCTTTTAAGTTTAATCAAGTCCCACTTATTTACTTTTGTTTTCATTTCTGCTACTCTAGGAGGTGGATCATAGAGAATCTTACTTTGATTTGTCCTTGAATGTTCTGTCTATGTTTTCCTCTAGGTGTTTTATAGTTTCTGGTCTTACATTTAAGTCTTTAATCCATTTTGAGTTTATCTTTGTGTGTGGTGTTAGTAAGTGTTCTGATTTCATTCTTTTACATGTAGCTGTCTGTCCAGTTTTCCCAGCAGTCTAAGGGCCCGTTGCTCTCTCTGTGGTTCTCCCACTGATCTCTGGTGCCCATGCCTTTTAGGACCAGCCCTATTCACCATGAATGCGATTTACTGATGGGATTGACACAACTCCAGTTGAAATCAAAGAATCATAGTGTTCCCACCACCAGCCTGTTGACTAGAAGGTGAGAGAAGTTCTCCAAGGTCACCGAGTGGGAAAGTGCTCTTCAGAGCTCCTGTCCATATGCCATCCCTGCCAGCGGAGGCAGTGCCGATAGCGACCAGCGAGGGACACAGTTGCTTCCAAGAGCAGGCTGGTGACAGCACTGAGCATGTCACGAATGGGTTGGGGGGAGGTTGGGGGTGCCTGTCCTCCTAAAGCAAGCGCCAACCAATGATTGCCACATGAAAACCTAGGCCCAGTGTTGGCGGATCAGACTTTCTTATGTGCAAACTCCCAATTTTTAGAAGTTGCCTCAAATGAAAAATGATCATGTGAGATAAACAAACATGTTTATAGGTCTGAAGGGGGCCATGGGCCACCAGTTTGAAAGCTCCACCGTTTCCAGTGAAGTCGTGCCCCACACTGATTTTTCTCATTTTTTTCTCAGTTCACTTAGTTTGAAGTCATCCCTTTTCCAGCCCTCCCGCCTAGAGCAACATCTGCTCTTATCTCTCTGACCTACTTTTGTTCCTGCCATTCTTTTTGCCTGTTATGTATAATTGTCTCTCCCATATCCAGTTCAATTTAAATGTCTTTCAAGATCAAAGTCAAGTCACACCGCCACCATGCAGCCTTCCTTGGCAACCCTAGCTAGCCAGGATGGCTGGTACCCTTAATGATCAAGGCATTGGGTAAACAAGCACATTTGGTGCTCAGCTAACAGTCTATGGCAGGCGGTGGGTGAGTAATCAACTCTGGTTGATTCTAATTTGCCAGAATGGAAAATGGTGGAGGCGGTTAATGATAACTTATTCAAGGACATGTTTTGACTAATCAGCTTATAATTGATTCTTTTTTTTAAGCAAGGAGGGGGATTATATTTACTTTTTTCCCACAAAGGAAAGATGAAGAGTATTTCATGGAATAGATGGTCCATAGATACACATAACCACCAGCAATCTGCTAGTCCACAGACTGCCAATGAGTGTGCATTTCTACTAGATCTCTTTATGTTTGGTAACTTACTATATTAAGGGTTCTTGTGAAGCTTATGGCATGCTTGAAATGGTCCATAAAAAGGAAATGGGGTCATTTTGGCCAACACTGTTGCTGATCTTCTCTCTGTGTCCAGATATTTGCTGATGACTATGGTCAGAACAGCCTTAGATGAACACAAATGGGGCACGGAAGGCATGAGCGATGGGATGGGAGAACCATGACTGTATCAGCAGTACTTAAAGTATTTCTCTCCTTTCTGAGACAGTAATTTGAGTCTCAAGACTCAGTCTAATTATAGAATACAAAAAAACTAACTAATACTTATTATACATAAACTTTTATTATGCTACTGAATGATCAAAAAAAATTAAAGAACACAAACATCGAAATCTCTATGGTAAAATACTGTGTATGTAGCCATTGAAAATATTTTACAGTCCCCATTGGACTAGCATGGAGGTTGAGTTCATTTTATACTAATAAAATAATTTATTTCTTTATCCTTTCAATTAAACATATATTTATTGAAATCTACTATATACACAGCATCAAGATAAATGTACATAATTGACATTGTATACATGTGAAACATTATAAAATTTTGCTACTCTCGTGAAGGTATCTTTTTGTTTTGTAAATTAATTTATTTATTTTAATTGGAGGCTAATTACTTTACAATATTGTAGTGATTTTTGCCATACATTCACACGAATCAGCCATGGGTGTACTTGTGTCCCCCATCCTGAACCCCCCTCCCACCTCCCTTCCCATTCTCATGAACTTTTGAACTTTTTCATCATGTTTTCCAAGTAGTTTTGAGGAATTACATTGGATTTCTGTATGTATTTTTCATTTACTTTAGCATTTCATGATACTTAAAATAGTTTAAGTTTCTTCAGTAGGTTTTTTGTATGGGCAAGTTCCCCCTCAAGAAATAACTTGGCCTCTTGGATAGTAAAAGATAATATTTCTTATTTCCATTTAATGTGTTGCTTGACAAGAAATTGACAATGATATAATTTGGGGAACAAAGGGTATTTTGTCTATCATCTGGTTATAATGGGAGTGTCTTACTAATACTCTCGGTTTTAATGGTGTCAGAAAAAATAGAGATGTGTGGACAAATTTAGGAAATATTTTGGAGGTGAATTCTATAGGGCATGTTGATAGTTCTGATGGCTCAGAGAATCACTGCTAAGTTTCTACCTTGAACTACTCACTAAATGGTGAAAAAGTTTGAGGTATCTGTAGGACACCCAAGCTAAAATATCAAGGAGGCAGTTGGCTTTATAAGTATGAGTGAGTGAAAGTCGTTCAGTTATGTCCTACTCTTTGCGACCCCATGGACACTGCAGTCCATGGAATTCTCTAGGCCAGAATACTGGCATGGTTAGCCTTTCCCTTCTCCAGGGGATCTTCCCAACCCAAGGATTGAACTCAGGTCTCCCGCATTGCAGGCAGATTCTTTACCAGCTGAGCCACCAGGGAAGCCCAGCTTTATAAGTATAAGTGTAGAAAATATCAGTTGATGTCACTAGTTCCATATCTGGTGCCTGAAACCCAAGGAAATATGTGAGATGACATTTGCAAAAAATGTGACAGAAGCTATTAGACAAAAGGGAAAATAGTTTAGGAAAGAGCACCAGAGTCTTCCAAAACTTAATATTTGGGAAGAATGGAGGGAGATGTGAAATTTCTCATTTATCTATCTCTCTACATATATCTATATGTGTGTTTATATATATAAATATATGTATATATTTATATTTATATGTACACATAGATTATATTGTAAAGATCATATATATGTGTTTATACACCCCTTTGTACATTACTGTAACAGTGCATACCTCTCATCATTTTGTCTTTTTCTTTTTACTTAGCTATGTCTATACTAGAATGTAAATCAGTGGATAGCATCTTTCCTACCTCTATATTCACAGTGTTGGTTAGTGAGCTGGATGCTGAATAATGGATGGATAAATGATTGAATTAATGAATAAAAGAGGATGCTATAAAAAGTCATAGCAAGTATTATTGGTTAGTGCTATGAACTACATTTTTTGTTTTCCTCTAAAGTACATGCATAGAAGCCTAACCACCAATGTGATGATGTTTAGAGTTGGAAACTTTGGGAAGTATTAGGTTATGAGAATAGAGCTTATGAGTGAGTTAATTCTCTCTTTAAAAAATGAGGAGATAAGGGATCTCTCTCTCTTTCTCTTTATTTCTCTGCTTTCTACCCTGTGAGAATACAAGAAGATGGCCATCTCCAAACCAGAAAGTGAGTCCTATATAAACATAAAATTTGCAGATGCTTTGATCTCAGACATTCCAGCCTTCAGAGCTGTGAGAAGTAACTTTCTGAAGCTTAAATCACCCATTCTATTATATTTTTGTTACAGCAGCCTGGACTGATTAAGTAATACATACAAACATTTTCTTGGACTTCCAGGTTGTGCTAGTGGTAAAGATCTGCCTGCAATGCAGGAGACATAGGAGATGTGGGTTCAATCCTTGGGTCAGAAAGATCCCCTGGAGGAGGAAATGGAAAGCCATTCCAGTATTCTTGTCTAGAGAATCGCTATGGACTGAGTAGCCTGGCAGGCTACAGTACATGGGGTCACAGAGAGTTGGACAGGACTGAGGTGACTTAGCATGCATGCATGCACAAAGACTTTCTTAACCAAGAAGTTATTTTCCTATTAATACAATCATCATTCAACTTAAGAATAAGCACCGTTGTAGTTTATTATATTTCATAATATTATAGATTAAATGATAAAGGCAATATGGTCATCTTACAGAAGAAATAAAACCATTTGGGGAAAATCATAATTTATTTAAAGAAGTATTGATAGAAGTCCAAGAGTAGAAGAGAATCTCCTTAAACTGATAAAACATAACAACTCAAAATACATGTCAAATCTTACACACATGGATAAAATTTTAAAAGCATTCTCATTTAAATCAAGATCAAAATAAACTTGTGATTCCATCACTAAAATTCGGTAGTCATAGCCAATGAAATAAAACCAAAAAATGCAAAAAGAGCTATTAGAAGAGACAAAATTATTTTCTTTTTCTTTTTTCTTATTTTTTTAAATTTTTTTTCTTTATTTTAATTTTTTTTATTAGTTGGAGGCTAATTACTTCACAATAGAAGAGACAAAATTATTTTCTACATAAAAAGTCCAATAAAATTTACAGACTATGAGAACTAAAATATAGAATACAGTAAGATATTGGGTAGTATAGTCAATATAGGATATAGTCAATTTCTAAAACCAGTGTTTTAATTCACAATTCAAAACTAATTATAGTTATTATAGAGAAGAAGTACTTTTAAGTGATGCATCCAGCATGAGTCCATATATGCAAAATCTAAAAACAGGCAAACCATCACTACTACTACTATTATTGTTTTTAACAACAAAAATAGATGTGAACAAGTCTGAAACAAGAGGTGAAGAAATACATTAAATCTGTAAGAGAAGCTGTTTCCGGGAAGAAAGGTAGTAAGTAACTGGGAGACTTACATGAACTACAAAAGTATTTCAACTTATTTGCAAAATTATATTTTTAATTAAAATCAGTTCAGTTCAGTTGCTAAGTCGTGTCTGACTCTTTGTGACACCATGGACTGCAGTATGCCAGGCCTCCCTGTCCATCACCAACTCCGGAAGTTTATTCATGTGTTTCTCTCATGTCCATTGAGTCAGTGATGCCATTCAAGCATCTCATCCTCTGTTGTCCCCTTCTTCTCCTGCCCTCAATCTTTCCCAAAAGGGGATTTTTCAAATGAGTCAGCTCTTTGCATCAGGTAGCCAAAATTAGAGTTTCAGCTTCTGCATCAGTCCTTCCAATGAATATTCAGGACTGATGTCCTTTAGGATGGACCGGTTGGATCTCACTGTAGTCCAAGGGACTTTCAAGAGTCTTCTCCAACACCACAGGTCAAAAGCATCAATTCTTCGGCGCTCAACTTTCTTTATAGTCCAACTCTCACATCCTTACATGACTACTGGAAAAACCATAGCTTTGACTAGATGGACCTTGGTTGGCAAAGTAATTACAATAATCTGAGCCAAAAGTTAATGTCTATCATTTCTGTGTATAGTACTTTGTTATAGTATCTTATGTAGTTTTTTTTTAAAGTTGAGGTAATATTGTATTTTCAGTTCAGTTCAGTCGCTCAGTTGTGTCTGACTCTTTGCAGAATCAGAATCACAGCACACCAGGCCTCCCTCTCCATCACCAACTCCCAGAGTTTACTCAAACTCATATCCATCGAGTCAGTGATGCCATCCAGCCATCTCATCCTCTGCTGTCCCCTTCTCCTCCTGCCCCCAATCCCTCCCAGCATCAGGGTCTTTTCCAATGAGTCAACTCTTTGAATGAGGTGACCAAAGTATTGGAGTTTCAGCTTCAGCATTAGTCCTTCCAATGAACACCCAGGACTAATCTCCTTTAGGATGGACTGGTTGGATCTCCTTGGAGTCCAAGGGATCTCAAGAGTCTTCTCCAACACCACAGTTCAAAACCATCAATTTTTCAGTGCTCAGCTTTCTTCACAGTCCAACTCTCACATCCATACATGACCACTGGAAAAACCATAGCCTTGACTACATGGACCTTTGTTGGCAAACTAATGTCTCTGTCTTTTAATATGCTGTCTAGGTTGGTCATAACTTTTCTTCCAAAGAACAAGTGTCTTTTACTTTCATGGCTGCAATCACCATCCGCAGTGATTTTGAAGTCCCCCAGAATGAAGTCTGACACTGTTTCCACTGTTTCCCCATCTATTTCCCATGAAGTGATGGGACCAGATGCCATGATCTTAGTTTTCTGAATGTTGAGCTTTAAGCCAACTTTTTCACTCTCCTCTTTCATTTTCATCAAGAGGCTTTTTAGTTCCTCTTCACTTTCTGCCATAAGGGTGGTGTCATCTGCATATCTGAGGTTATTGATATTTCTCTCAGCAATCTTGATTCCGGCTTGTGCTTCCTCCAACCCAGCCTTTCTCATATGTACTCTGCATAGAAGTTAAATAAGCAGGGTGACAATATACAGCCTTGATATACTTCTTTTCCTATTGGGAACCAGTCTGTTGTTCCATGTCCAGTTCTAACTGTTGCTTCCTGACCTGCATACAGGTTTCTCAAGAGGCAGGTCAGGTGGTCTGGTATTCCCATCTCTTTCAGAATTTTCCACAGTTTATTGTGATTCACACAGTTGAAGGCTTTGGTGTAGTCAATAAAGCAGAAGTAGATGTTTTTCTGGAACTTTCTTGCTTTTCGATGATCCAGCGGATATTGGCAATTTGATCTCTGGTTCCTCTGCCTTTTCTAAAACCAGCTTGAACATCTGAACATTCATAGTTCACGTACTGCTGAAGCCTGACTTGAAGAATTTTGAGCATTACTTTACTAGTGTGTGAGATGAGTGCAATTGTGCGGTAGTTCATGAATCAAGGCAAATTGGAAGTAGTCAAACAGCAGATGGCAAGAGTGAACACCAACATTTTAGAAATCAGTGACCTAAAATGAACTGGAATGGGTGAGTTTAACTCAGATGACCATTTTGTCTATATTGTGGGCAAGCATCCTTTAGAAGAAATGGAATAGTCCTCATAGTCAACAAAAGAGTTCAAAATGCAATACTTGGGTGCAATTTCAAAAATGACAAGGCAAACCATTCAGTATCACAGTAATCCAAGTCTATGCCCCAATCAGTAATGCTGAAGAAGCTGAAGTTGAACAGTTCTATGAAGACCTACAAGACCTAGATTAACAACAACAACAACAACAACAAAAGATGTCCTTTTAATTATTCAGGGGAGTGGGATGCAAAAGTGGAAGTCAAGAAATACCTGGAGTAACAGGCAAACTTGGCCTTGGATTACAAAATGAAGCAGGGCAAAGGCTAACAGAGTTTTATAATGCACTGATTATAGCAAACACCCTTTTCCAACAACACAAGAGAAGACTCTACACATGGACATCACCAGATGGTCAATACTGAAATCAGTTGATTATATTCTTTGCAGCCAAAGGTGGAGAATCTCTATACAATCAGCAAAAACAAGACTGGGAGCTGACTGTGGCTCAGATCATGAATTCCTTATTGCAAAATTCAGACTTAAATTGAAGAAAGTAGCTAAAACCACTAGACCATTCAGATATGACCTAAACCAAATCTCTTACGATTATGCAGTGGAAGTGACAAATAGATTCAAGGGATTAGATCTGATAGAGAGGACCTGAAGAACTGCGGGCAGAGATTCAGGACTTCCCTGGTGACTCAGATGGTAAAAGCATCTGCCTACAATGCAGGAGACCAAAGTTCGATCCCTGCATCGGGAAGATCCCCTGGAGAAGGTGATGGCAACCCACTCTAGTACTCTTGTCTGGAAAATTTCATGGACAGAGGAGTCTGGTAGGTCACAGTCCATGGGGTCACAAAGAGTTGGACATGACTCAGCCACTTCACTTTCTTTCTTTCATGACATTGTATAGGAGGCAATGATCAAGATCACCCCCAAGAAAAAGAAAGCCAAAATAATATAATGGTTTTCTGAGGAGGCCTTACAAATTGCTGAGAAATGAATAGAGGCTAAAGGCAAAGGAGAAAAGGAAAGATATACCCATTTGAATGCAGTGTTCCAAAGGATAGTAAGGAGAGATAAGTCTTCCTCACTGATCAGTGCAAGGAAATAGGGGAAACATTAGAATGGGCAAGATTAGAGACCTCTTCAAGAAAATTAGAGATACCAAGGGAATATTTCGTACAAAGATGGGCACATTAAGGACAGAAAAGTTATGGAAATAACAGAAGCAGATGGTATTAAGAAGAGGTGGCAAGAATACACAGAAGAACAACAGTACAAAAAAAAAAAAAAATGTTCATGACCCAGATAACCACAATGGTGTTATCATTCACCTAGAGCCAGACTTCCTGGAATGCAAAGTCAAGTAGGCCTTAGGAAGCATCATTATGAACAAAGTTAGTGGAGGTGATGGAATTCCAGCTGAGCTACTTCAAATCCTAAAAGATGATGCTGTGAAAGTGCTGTACTCAGTATGTCAGCAAATTTGGAAAACTCAGCAGTGGCCACAGGACTGGAAAAGGTCAGTTTTCATTCCAATCCCAAAGAAAGGCAATGCAAAAGAATGCTCAAACTACCACACAATTGCTCTCATCTCATACACTAGCAAAACAATGCTCAAAATACTGCAAACCAGGCTTCAACAGTACATGAACTTCTAGATGTTCAAGCTGGATTTAGAAAATGCAGACAAACCAAAGATCTAATTGTCAACATCCTTTGGATCATTGAAAAAGCAAGCGAGTTCCAGAAAAGCATCTACTTCTGCTTAATTTACTACACCAAAGTCTTTGACTGTGTGAATTACAACAAACTGGAAAATTCTTTAAGAGATGGGAATACTAGACCACCTGATGGGCCTCCTGAGAAATCTGTATGAAAGTCAAAAAGCAACTGTTAGAACTGGACATGGAACAACAGACTGGTTCCATATTGGAAAAGGAGTATGTCAAGTCTATATATTTTCACCCTGTTTATTTAAATTATATACAGAGTACATCATGCGAAGCACTTGGTTGGATGAAGCACAATCTGGCATCAAGATTGCTGGGAGAAATAGCAATAACCTCAGATATGCAGATGATACCACCCTTATGGCAGAAAACGAAGAAGAACTAAAGAGTCTCTTGTTGAGAGTGAAAAGGGAGAGTTAAAAACTCAACATTCAGAAAACTAAGATCATGGCATCTGGTCCCATCACTTCATGGCAAATAGATGGGGGAACAATGGAAATGGTGAGAGACTTTATTTTTTTGGACTCAAAAATCAGTGCAGATGGTGATTGCAACTATGAGATTAAAAGATGCTCGCTCCTTGGAAGAAAAGTTATGACCAACCTAGACAGCATATTAAAAAGCAGAGGCATTACTTTGCTGACAAAGGTCCATTTAGTCAAAGCTATGGTTTTTCCAGTAGTTCTGTATGGATGTGAGAGTTGGACTTTAAAGAGAGTTGAACCCTGAAGAATTGACACTTATGGACTGTGGTGTTGGAGAAGACTCTTGAAAGTCCCTTTAACTGCAAGGAGATCCAACCAGTCAATCCTAAAAGAAATCAGTCCTGAATATTCATTGGAAGGACTGATGCAGAAGCTAAAGCTCCAATATTTTGGCCACCTGAGGTGAAGAATTGACTCATTGGAAAAACCCTGATACTGTGAAAGATTGAAGGAAGGAGGAGAAGGGGATGACAGAGAATGAGATGGTTGTATGGCATCACTGACTTCATGAACATGAGTTTGAGCAAGCTCTGGGAGTTGGTGACAGACAGGGAAGCCTGGCATGCTGCAGTCCATGGGGTCACAAGGAATGGGACATGACTGAGCGATTGAACTGAACAGAGTGATAATCGATCTGCCAATGCAGGGGACATAAGAGATGCAGTTTTGATCCTTAACTCAGGAAGATCCTCTGGAGGAGGACATGGCAACCCACTCCAGTATTCTTGCCTGAAAAATTCAACAGACAGAGGAGCCTGGTGGGCAACTGTCCATAGGGTCGCAAAGAGTTGAACATAACTGAGTACACCTAGAGAATGATAGTCACTCAGTCATGTCTGGCTATTTGCAACGCTATGAACTGTAGCCAGCCAGGCTCCTCGGTCCATGGAATTCTCCAGGCAAGAATACTGGAGTGAGTTGCCATGACCTTCTCCATGGGATCTTACAAACCCAGGGGTTAAAGTCAGGTCTCCGGCACCGCAGGTGGATTCTTTACTGCCTGAGCCACCAGGGCGGCCTGAGTACCCCTAGTATTGGCCTTTTCCCATTTAATTTATTTCACTTAGCATTATCAAGTTTTATCTACATTGTCACAAATAGCAAGATAGTATTATTTTTGCCTAATATTCTTTTGTGAACATATATACATACACGCACCATTCTCATCCATTAGTAAGCACTTAAGTTGTTTTTGTACCTTGGCTGTTGTAAATACTTTTTTGATGAGCATAGAGATACATACAATTTTTCAAAGAGGTGCTTTTGCATTATTTGGTTAAATATCTAGAAGTGGAATACCTTGATCATTTGGTAGTTTTACTCTCAATTTTTTAAAGAATCTCCATACTGTTATCCATAGTGACTCTATAAAGTAACATTCCCACCAACAGTGTATGAGGATTCACTTTTCTCCACATCTTCTTCAATACTTGTTATTTCTTGCCTTTTTGATAGTAGCTATTCTGTCAAGAAGTGATGTTTCACTGTAGTTTTAATTTGCTTTTCCCTAATAATGAATTATGCTGAACATATTTTCATGTAATTATTGGGCATCTGTATGTCTTTGGGGAAAATGTCTATTCAGATCCCCTACCCATTTTTAATCAAGTTGTCTCTTCTTTTTTGTTGTTACTGTTGAGTTGTATGAGTTCATTATATATTTTGGAGATTAACTGCTAAGCAAATACATGATTTTCAAATATCTTCTCCCATTTGGAAGGCCATCTCTTAATTTTGCAAACATTTTCTCCCATTTGGTAGGTTGTCTTTTTGTTCTGTAGTGTTTTTAAGCACAAAGAAAGAAGCAGAGATAGGGTTGCTGGGTATAGAATGTCAGGGGTCAGCATAAATGCAGAGGAACTGGGGCCAGGGTTTGAGTCACCACTGAGAAATGACATGTTTTATCAGGAAGACAGCCACCAGCAGAGAGCATGTTGGAAGCTAAGATGTGCCTGGAGGAGAAGACTGGCTTGTCCCCCTTTATGTTGTAGAGAAGGTCCCCCATGAAAGGCCATGGACATACAGCTGACTCCAGTGGTTGGTTCAGGAGTTGAGCATAGGAAATTCTACACATAGAGCACATTAGTGACTCTACTTTCTAAATAAATAAATAAATAAATAAACAGCTTCCCCATTTCTAAATGTTCCTAAACACAGAAAAAATTCTATATTAGAAAGTGCCTATTGGAAATATTTGTGAGGGACCATCCAGGAGCTATCTGGATTATATAAAGAGTTCAAAGTTGCTATCAACTCTCAATACTTACTGATAACTGTGTCGGGGCCTTATCTCCCAAGAAATAGGCATTCTTGACTTTCCCTCGGCCAAAGCAGATGGTGAATCATTTAGAAATTTGATTCATCTAGAGCATTTCTTTTTAGAGCAGTATGGTGAGTTTCATTTATGACTTTGACAGGTAAGGTGTAATAGCCAGTCTTGATACAAAGCTTTCTCTGTGAGGCATGGATATCTGAGCAGCAGTGTCTTGTAAGCACAGTCCATGGGTAGGAATGGTACATGGGTAAATTGAGTCCTTCTTCCTTCAAAAACCTTTCTGTTCTACCTGCATTTCTGAAGACTTTGGACACTGCATTCCAATTTAAGGAATGAGATCACTGTGCAATTTGATAAAAAATTTTAAGTCTATTTGTCCCTTGTGAGTTTGCAGTTCAGCCTTCATATCTAACAATATTTGAAATGAGCAGGCATGTCAGATTTTGCCCACAGAGTAAAATTATGTCCTCGGCTCTCAGTCAAGGGTGCTAGGAAGAAGCTGCAGTATCAGAGAGATCATCAAACAATTTTGCTTGTTCTACACAAAGAAGCAAGTTAGATCCCCCCCCCCCCAAATTCCTATGCCATAAAATGTGCCTGAAGAAGTAGCCGTTTTGTTTTCTTTAGAATGTTTTGCTCAGAAGTAAGTGTTCATCTTTTGGCATCGGAAAGCATGAGTTGGGATGCCACCAGCTGGTCCTTGCTGTGTGTCTGAGAACAGCTTCCTGCCTCCTGTTGTACCCCAGGTTCTCATGGGTACAACAGCATCACTAACAGTGTCTTCAAATCGGGTAATGTTGAGGATCGAGTGAGTTACGACTAGTGAATCGCTCAGAACAGAACCGCTCTTGGAGCAAGCATTCAGTAAATAGCCATGGTCATTAGACAGAAGGTGACTCATGTAATGGACATATTTCTTATTTTTGGTTTGGCTGAGAGGAAGCTCAGAACTAAACTTACAAGCCAATAGAAATGATTGTACAGGCTTCATAGTCTGAATATTTATGTGGTAGATTTCCCTTTCACTTTGTATTTTCTAAGACTTTGCTCATAGTCTTTTACTTTTCATTTTCTGCTATAAATTCTTATCAGGTAATCTCAGTTATTTTGAAGAAAGATTGAAACAGAGAATGTGTGTGAAGTGTGTGTGTGTGTCTGTGCTGGAAGTACCCTAAAATGAAGGCTTAGTAGCCAAATTACCACTTTCTGCTCATTTTGTGAGTGAACAAGGAGATCCCAGCCAAAGCACCAGAGGAATGCCTTTGGATACAGGACACCCGATTCATGCTTAAAAATGATGTCTTCTTGTGGGGCCATAGCAACTCTGATTGGATGAGAAAAGGGTGACCAGAGACCAAGGCTCGGTTGGGCAAGACAGTGGGGACACCAGTGGACAGCAGAGGAGATGATATTGTATCTCTCTAGAAGCAAGTTTACAAACTTACATAAAATTAGACTGTAAGGAAATTCTCTTGGGAAAGTCCCAGGATTAGATTGAGAAGGTCTCCGGGGAATGCATTTGGTAAAAATTCAGCCCTTGGTATTAAACTAAGCCTTAATAGAACTCAGACCTTCATCCAATCACTCCATTTATCCAAGCCGCCGTTTTCTAGAAATAACACTGGCTATTCAAAGGATGAGGGCTTCCCAGGTGGTTCAGTGGTAAAGAATCACCTGCCAATGCAGGAGAGTTGGAGAGCCACATTCAGTCCCTGGGTTGGGAAGATCCCCTGGAGAAGGAAATGGCAACCCACTCCAGTATTCTTGCCTGGAAAATCCAATGGACGAGGAGCCTGGCGGGCTACAGTCCATGGGGTCACAAAGAATCAGACACAACTGGCTCAAAGCAGTAACAGCAGCATCCAAAGGATGATTGAGGACTGAATGAGTCCAGGGTACAGATGTGGTTTCCAACTCAAAAGCATCCCCGTGTTCGAGCTGTCATTGTTATTTCAATTTCTTCACAGAGGTTGTCTTCCAGAGGGTGGTCCCTTCTCATCTGGAGACAAGCTGAGCCTAAAATTTCTCCCCGGAAGGCAGGTAGCAACAGCCTCCTCCAGGTACCAGAGTCAGAGGAATAAAGCAGAGAGAAAAGAACACTTGTGTAGGAAATTGTGCAGTGGGAAGATCCACAATGATCCTTGCCTCTGCTCGCTCACAGCCAGCCTGGCGAAGGGTCATTAGCTTAATGAGCTATTGTATTTTTTTCTCTTTCTCTAAAAAGTCTGCTGAAACATCCTCCCAGGAGCCAAATGAGGAGGCGAAGAAATAAACAGCAGCTGATGGCTGAGGGAGCTTAGCCAGAGAGCCCTTCAGCTCAGGACGCCTCTGAGTCTGCTTGTGTGTGTGTGTGTGTGTGTGTGTGTGTGTGTGTGTGTGTGTGTATGTGTGTGTGTCAGGGTGGGGTGCAGGGGAGGGTAGGCAGGTAGGTGAGGGAGAAGTCTCACAGTGTATGGGGTGTGAGCAGCTCTCCAGAAACTTGCCCCAGAGGGGGCTCTAGCTATCGAGAAAGTAAGCCAAGTGAATAGGTAACATGAAGGTGGGTTGTTATTTCCTGCCGGAAATGATCAAGGTGGGCGTGGCCCACTCCCTGTTAACAAGTCTTGATTTTAGACATGAAGGCCCAGGCACAACGAATTACTGGACACAGAGTTCCGTAAATGCCCAGGGAAGGACTAAATGAGCCTGCTCACTGGTGCCAGTCAGAGCCTCGGGGCTAGAGGCAAGAAGAGCCAGATGGGTCCCCCTCCCCTCCCAGATCTCCACCAACTCCCCTTCCAAGACCAGCCCTGCAGGACCTTCTCTGAGTTCCAAGGAGCAGGTTCAGTTTCAAAGAGGTGTTAATTAGGGAAGGGATGCAGAGACTAGGCGGGTGCAGTCAAAAGAAACAATAGTGCAGCCTTGGGGCGAGATCTAGGTCCCTGTCAAGGGATACGCCTAACAGTATTTTTGAAGCTCCCCGGGTGGCTCAGACAGTAAAGAATCTGCCTGACACTCAAGAGACCCAGGTTCAGTCCCTGGATTGGGAAGACTCCCTGGAGAAGGGAATGGCAACCCACTCCGGTATTCTTGCCTGGAGAATCCCAAGGACTGAGGAGTCTGGTGGGCTGCAGTCCACGGGGTCGCAAAGAGTCGGATACAGCTGAGTGACTTAAACACACCCAGATAATGGGGGCAGAAGTTCACTGTGTGCTGCCCACAGGCATGGAGACCGCAGACCAGTCGGAACAAGAATGTCAGCGATGCTGACTCCCACTTACCTCACCACCAACTCGTCAGAAGACTGTCCAAGAGCTGATCATGCCCTCGGTGAGCCATTTCCATAAAACTCCTCCCACTACCCTCTCCATGACTGGACACACCTTTTTAAAAAACAAAAACTATTTAATTTACTTTAGACTGTGCTGGATCTTTGTTGCTGTGTGGGATTTTCTCTAATTGTGGCAAGTGGGGGCTACTCTCCAGGGGCGGTGCGCCGGCTTCTCTTGTCCTGGAGCTGTTATAGCCATGCGTTCCGGAAGCAAACTCACTCAGAAGGACAATGCAGATAGTGGAGTGCAGTTTATTACACTGGCGGGCCCAAGGCAGAGTCTCCTCTTAACCAAGGACCCGGACGAGCATTTGTGAAAATCTCTTATACCCCATGTGTACGTGTCCAAACCCACCACCCCAATTCCCTTGAGACTTACATAAACAAAGGAAGGGTAAAAACAACTACAATAACCCCATCATTCACGTGTTATGTGTTCAGTCAATAATCAATAAGCCCGCAGTTACATTCCAAACCGTTAATAATCAATAAGCTTGTGGTCACGTTCTAACCAGTTAATAATCGATAAGCCTGTGATTCATCCCGATAGATACGGAAAAAATTTTATGACCTGTCCGGAGACAGGGGTGATTACGGTATATTTCCTCTTAGGCGATGAGTAACCTGGATGTGATCTTCAAGATTCCTCTGTCTGGAGGGGGTCTTATCCTTCCATTGTCGTTCCCACAGGCACTAAGCAGAGAGTTCAGAGTCCACTGGAGAGGCCACAGAGCATGATCAGCACAGACAGGCCTGAGATGGAGTCCTGGCCCTATGAATTCCTTCTTCAGAGCCTGGACTCTAGGGCGTGTCAGCTTCAGTAGTTGCAGCATATGAGCTCAGTAGCTGCAGTTCCCGGATCTAGATCACAAACTCAGTACCATGGCCCACAAGCTTAGTTGCTTCACGGCATGTGGGATCCTTCTAGATCAGGGATCAAACTCACGTCTCCTGCACTGGCAGGCAGATTCTTCACCGCTGAGCCGCCAGGGAAACCCTGGATACACAGCCTTGAGAGCATGAGACTACTGTGGCCCCCTTTGCCTGGCAAAGCAACGCAGCTATTATTTTCTGCTTCACCCAAAGCTCTATCTCTGAGACGTAATTCAGTGTCGGGATACAGAGACCTGATTCGGCTTCAAGTGTGTGGTGCATCCTTGAACAGGGATGGAGGGCTCAGAGTCCCCCCAAGGCTGCACCGTCCCCCTAAGAGAGTTGTTGGGATCACTTTCTTGGGGAGCCGGCGCCCTGCAACAAGGAGGGACTCGCTGGGTGCGGGCTTTGCAGGGGCCGTGTTTCCCTAGGCAACCTGCTCTCTCTTTCAGAAAGCCTCTCTCATCTGCAGTTCTGGGGCCTGCAACTTTTGCCATATGTCGGTTGTCTCTGCCTTCATGATCCCAGCCATATTAATGTTATAATTAGAGCCAGTATTTATACAGGCTTTCTTCTGAGCAGTAACTCCTCGTGTTTGCGGGAGAGATTTACTTCATCTTCCCTGCATGGCTGGTTCAGGGTTTATTATTCCACTTTATGTTCGAGGACAGATTGGGAGGAAGAGGCAGGGAGGGGGGAGAAAAGTGGCAGAGATGGAGAAAGAGAAGGGCCCAACGCATCCCACTTCCAGTTCCATGAGGCTGACGGAGGGTGGTCAGGAGCACCACGCCGACCTCTCTGCTCCAGCCGTCTTGGTCTTCCTTCCATGAACAGTGCCCCGGCAGCCAGATGGAGCCTCATGTCATATAACTAGATCCTAGACTCATCCACCACTCACTTACCGGTTCAGAGCAGCTTCCAGCACTGGGAGGTCCTGCTGTGGCCGAGCCCCAAACTCCAACCTCAACACCCACGACCCCTCCTGGGAGTCTTGGGGGCTCACTTGCTGACCCTCAAACAAAGCCTGGGCAGTCCTGCCCCTGAGTTGACCGCGCTGTGCCTGAGAATCCGCATGGCCTGTCCTTCCTCTGTTAGGTCTCCTCTCCAGTGTCTCTCGGAAGTGGGAAGTGTCTTCTGAACCTCGGCCCCAGCTGACACCATGCACTTTCCTGCTGGGTCACAGGCCACCTCCTCTGCTAAGATGCATGTCCACGAGGGCAGTAACTTGGGCTCTCTAATTCACTGGAGCGTCTCAGCATCAAGAACGCAGGCACCTAGGACTGTTGCAGGAGGGCATCCTCAGGGCTGAATGTCCAGGTGACGCTCAAGCTGGACCCGGGCAAGGAAGCTCCTCACTCCCTCCCCGTCCCCGGAGTCTATGATCTGCCCAGTGTGCCCACACTGAGAGCCATGTCCGAGCCCTGAGAAAGCACTTCTCATGCCAGAAGAGATGGAACTTCTGCCCCAGAACCCAGCTAAGGCCTCTCTATAAACTTAAGATTCTGGCAGAGGGTGAAGAGGTCTACTCACTTTTCAGCTTCCCCAAAACCATCTTGTGCATTGTCTCCTTTGCTTATTAATCCCGCCACCCACCCATCTTCCTTTAGTCTTTCCTTGATCTTTGTGTCCAGGGCCGAGTTTGCAAACCAAAAAGTATGCTCTCAGGAGATATTTATTGAAGAAAAATGAATAAAGCAAGAGCATTTCTCCATTTCCACACCCTTTCTTTTCTGCTGATTCAGTTTATTTTGGTTGAGCCCAAAGAGGCAAAGTACTAGCTTCTGTTTGAGGAGCAGTACAGTTAACACAATGTTTTATGTCTGTCCCCACAACGGATTCTCTCAGCCAGCCTTAGCCACTTTGTCAGGTTGGCAAGGAAGGCAGATTATAGTGCTCAAGGTCTGGGCTGGGACCCAAGTGTCTCCTAAGTGCCCCAATGGTCAGAATGTGCTGCATACGAGGGTGCACAGGAGGACCAGCTTCTGCCCTTTGTTTACAGATGATGTGAGCATCACATTCCACTCTCCTCCTGGCGATGACCTCTCCTCTGTCCATCTCCACTTTCCCCGTTGATGTGATCTAATACACGTTCACAAAGCTATTAGCATTCATACTGTTATTCCGTGACAGTCAGTGTAAATAAGATTTTCACTCCCAGTTCTTCCTGCTATAATCGCTAATTCCTACACCCCGTGGGCGAGGAGGAAAGGGAGATACTTTTTCCTGCCTTTGAAGCACTCGAGTTCAGTCTTGGCACCAACCATGTCATGTGAGATCTTACACATTTTTAAGGTTACCAACTGCTTCGTGATCTTCCTTCACATTATGCTCCGAGTCTCAGAGTTCTCTCCCATCAAGTTCAAGTTGCTTCCACCCCTCTTGCTTCCATGTAAACTCCAAAAATCAGTGCTGCTCGCTTCAAACTTATTTCATCCTTTTGCCATCAAAATGTCCAAAGTGGTGACACTAAAGCAATTTATCTGATCTGCAGCTGCGGGTCTATCCAAAAAAAATATGGATTTGTATAAAGACAGTCCTATTACTTTGTTGTAAAATTTTGAGTTCAGGGGCCCTCCAGTCCCAAGGCCTTCCCCACCCATACCCACATGGCATAAAAAGCAGAGCATTTACATTTGGGCAAATTGAAGACAATCCCCCTCGCAATGGATTGCTGTCCAGAAAGCGTCAGCTACCCACTCTCTGTATTAATACATTTTTGTGGGTCACTCTTCGAGCGAGGAAAAAATAACAGGAACATTGTATATATTTAGCTGAATAACTGGCCGAGTCCCTAAGGGGTGGGTGTGGTCATCTCCAGTTTACAGACAACTTCTGAACCGATCACACACCCAGGGTCTCCACCAGCTCAGACTTGAGGGCTCAGTTTTCCAGTGCTAAGCCTCGTTCCTCATCTTCTTCCACCAAAGGTAAAACTGAAAGTGTCAATTGTTCAGTTGTGTCTAGCTGTTTCTGACCCCATGGACTGTAGCCTGCCAGGTTCCTCTGTCCATGGGGTTCTCCAGGGAAGAATACTGGAGTGGGTTGCCATTCCCTTCTCCCGGGGATCTTCCTGACCCAGGGATCAAACCCAGGTCTCC
Source organism: Muntiacus reevesi (assembly GCF_963930625.1). Lineage (NCBI taxonomy): Eukaryota > Metazoa > Chordata > Mammalia > Artiodactyla > Cervidae > Muntiacus > Muntiacus reevesi. Next base: position 16,746,081 of record NC_089251.1, read on the forward strand.
TGCATTGCAGGCAGACATCCTCTAAGCAGGTGTGTGTGTCCTGAGAGGATTAAGGCAACAACCTAAAGGTGTCACAGAGATTTTGTGGGGGATAGCTGGTAAAAACTGCGAAAGCTCAGAAGTGTAGCTCTTTCTTATAACCAGCTTCTGCAGATAACAGAATAAAGGTCTAGCCTATTCACTAGCAAATGATTCTGTGTTCATCAAGTCCAAGTGTGCCACCCTTGAATTTTGTTTAGCTTATGAAAGAAATAATCCTCAGAAATTCATATCTTGTTTCATCACATCAGGTCAGGAAATATGGGATTAATCAGTGCTAAAAACTCTGTCTTAATTCACATACTTAATCGTGTATTTTATAACTGAGAGCAACATTAAGGACACGTTGATGTATAAGGATAACCTCGACTAAAGAGTGCACCCAATGTGGTATTTTTTTCCTAAGGATTCTGTATTCTTCATTAATTCAGCTAGCAAATACCACCCCATCTGAAACCAGGTATCTCTGGCAGATGGAATCAAAGTAGTAAACGAAAAGTATCAATAGTGTAGGCAGGCTGGGGAATGTTCACCGCCTGAGTTATTTTTGGGTGGTTCAGCAGATTTCTTCTTTCCATAATAAGTGAATTTTCTCCACAGAATTTTAAATTTAACTGATTTTTCCTCAACAAAATAAAGTTACTCCAAAAAGGAATGTCTATTAACTCTTTACTATGAGTTACTTTTATGATCAAACTTCAAAAAGAGAAAAAAAGAGTCAAGTCTCAGTTTTGGATTTTATCTAATACTCTGTAGTCTAGTATATTATTCTGACTTTAAAATTTAAAAAAATACTTAATGTAGAAAAAGGGTGAAAAGTAGCTAAAGTATTTCCCCCTTAATAAACAAAAGACAGCGCTGTCACCAAAGGGGGGGAAAATGTATTATCTATTATATATTATGTATTATTATAAGATGTAACCATCATTAAGGGCTGAGGAACTGGCACTCTTGATAAAGCACTTTTAAAATATGTTATTAAAGGTTTATGAGTTGGAAGTGATGCCCTTGATTTGACTTTAAGTGTGTGAAGCTGCTGGAACGCTAGCAGGGGCCTGGGGATGAGAAAACCTGGTTTTACCTTGCAGCTTTCACTCTTTCATTCTGCGATCTTGGCTGAATATTTGTCCTCCACCCCATCCTCAGTTTTTCATCTGCAAAATGAGAATAAAAACCTTCCTAAATATTTATACAGCTCAGATGAAAAGAGATCACCCCAAAACACAAATCAGGCTGATGCCGTTAGTATGTGTTCACTGTCTTTCTGTGTGTGGTTTTCTTTTTTCATAAAAGACATAACTTGCTCTCCCTGGTTGGACCCCGGGCTGTGGTCTCCATCACTGTCTTTGCTTCTCTCCTGTTCTGCAGTTGGCATCAGCCATGTGAACCAAGTCCCGATTCTGGTAAGGACCGTGTTCTGTTGGGCTTTTTTGTCTGTGCTCTTTGCGGTGGGAAGGATCTGGTAGGGGGCAGGTGCTTTTCCTACGGCTTTCATCTCCAGTCCTCCGAACCCCTGCCCATCACCTGCTGCAGAGCAGGTGGCCCTGCTTCTGCCCCGAGAGTGCACTGGGAATCATGTTCAGGAACCCAGGGAGTCTGAGGGGAGATTTGGAAGCAGCAGTTTCTATGTATAGTTAGACCACACAAGCGGGATAAATTCACTTCCATAAAATACCTAATGTCAGCATAAAGCTTTGGCTAAAAATGGTCATATTAGATGTGGGCATTTTTTCTTGAAGGAAAACTCCCTCTAATATTAAAAATGAATCACATCTCCAAAGATGGAGTCTAACCCCCACTCCAAAAAATCAATGGGGTGTCTTCCCTCTCGGCAGACAGGGCAACTACACAGGACAGAACCCCACCAGGAGAGGATTCACGGTCACAATCCAGGGTCCCAGCCTCCGTGGGCCTGTCCACACGGACGGCACCCAACTAGATGGGTAAGGGCCAGGGAGGACAGTCCTCCTCCCTGAGTTGCAGGACAGGCATTCCCACCACCTGATTTTCACACGCGAGCTCAGAGCAGCCTGGGGTGGACTTGCCACGTGGTGGGGGCAGGGGTTAGTCCTTCCTTCCTTTGCTGCGAGGGATCAGCCCAGAGCCAGTGGGCTTAAGCATGCTCCATTTCCTCCAGGTTTCCTGCTCCCTGCTGGACAGCGAAGGGTGGATGGCCCATGAAAGCAGCTCCGTAGAGAAGCCACGGGCTCTACCCAAGGCTTACACTCACCTGCATCTGACACAGAGAAGACGAGGAGTTCCCTTTCCTGGGATGGCTCTTCGCCTGTGACTCCACACACATTGCAGCTCTGCCCCCAAGATATGTAAAGTGTGCCGGCCATGTGCCCCCAGAGCTCCAGGTATGTCCCAAAACACACCGTTCATCACACTGATTGTCAGGACTTGTTTGGCTTTTGCCTTAAGTCACATGCTTCCTGAGAGGAGAACACACGTGTTGCCTTTACTATTACAGGTTTACTATTACAGGTAGATAAAGTATTGATTTGCGTGTCTTTAATGAAGGAAGGAAGAAAGGAAGGAAGGAATGCTCTGTAGCAGTCCTCAGTCTTTTTGGCACCAGGGACCAGTTTCACGGAAGACAATTTTTCCATGGACTGGGGCCAGGGGGATGGTTTCCAGATGATTCAAGCACATTACATCCACTGTGCAGTTTATTTCTATTATTATTACAACATGTCCACCTTGGATCATCAGGCATTAGACCCCAGAGGATGGGGACCCCTGATTTAGAGTGATTTGGGAACTCTGACTGCGTATACAAATATGTGCGTGCGTGTGTGCTAAATCGCTTAAGTCGTGTCTGATGATTTGCCACCCTGTGGACCACAGCCCACCAGGCCCCTCTGTCCAAGGGATTCTCCAGGCAAGAATACTGGAGTGGGTAGCCAAGCTGCTGTTTTGAATCACACAGATTAAAGTTCTGCAACTCTCTCTCATATGAAGCAAACAATAGGATCGATGTTGTGTGAGGATTTTAGATAATTCACATGTTTGATCTTGAGGACGAAAAACCTGTGAGTTTTGTTTTTTGCTGGTTAGTGACTGTATTGAATAGACTTGCCTTGATAATTGGATGGCCACTTTGCTTGCTGACCAGGGAACACGGGTTCATTTACACAAACTCCAGTTATCCCCATATGCAAATTTAATGCCAGAAACTATGCATCACACATCAGCGCCATACTGGCTGTCCCCGGTGACCCCTGAGAATCAAAATTCTATTGCCGAGGTTGTGTGCCTGCTCAGATGTCAAGCCCCCAATTGAAAAAAAAAAAAGGATTCATATTCTACGTTTTAACTTCTCTGTGGCAAATAGACACGGATTCTTTGACACAGCTGAGCCAAGAACGGCTTTCTACCATATGAAAGGAGTATTTGGTTTTGACATTTTGAGAGCACAGGATCCAAATTACCTTTGAAAAATAAGTAAAAGAGCCATCAAATCAGTCATTACATTGAAAACCAAAAATCTGTGGCTCCTGGCATCTGCGATGCCCGTTTCCTTCTCCCCTGCGAGCGCACGCACAGTGCCGATTGTTCCAGGAAGCACTGAGGCATGTATTTTGCAGAGTTCCAGGCAGCTCATCTCATGGCAAGTTGTCTCCCACTGCAGCCCTAACCCAGAGATTCCGAGCGCTGCTTGAGTGACTAAATTGGCCATAGATTTCCCCCACACCCCTAATATTATTGCAGAGTTCCATTATCATGTGGGCAATAGCTGGTGGGGAAGCTTCAGTTACAGCCTGGCCAGAAAATGTTATATCCACAATACTTTATGTCTTTAAAATAGAGGTGGGGGGGTGGAGAGAAAACTCATCTCTGAGTCACTGGCACTTTCGTCTAAGCAAAACGTGGCCCCACTGCTGTGTAATGCATTATGCATCATCAAACTGGTGTTGCAGCTTCAGCATCGTGTTGGCTGCACTGCACCCTTTTATGAACGTTTGAAAGTCGAATCCAGCACAGAGTTTGAATGTGTCTGTTCTGGAAGGGAGACAATGCTGAATGGGAAACAGGAGTGCCAATGGTGCTGTGAGGGGCCATTTCCCTCTGCAGTTATAGGAGAGAAATGTACACATGATGCTCTTCCAATTGCTCTGGGTCACACAAGGCTGAGGAATTTTCCAGCTCAGCACAGGGGAGAATGCAGAGGGCCCTGGGCTTGAAGAAAGGGATCGGGGTCACTGAGGACATTGCGTCTTACTAGGAAAACATTCGCAGAGTTGGGAACACAGTCTAGTTTCCTACTCTTTTGGAAGTAAGTGGCATACCAGACCTCTTCATCATGTGCTTGCTGAATGGGGTAAGACTCTTCTTGGGAGCCAACGACACCAATCAGAAATGGGCTGATCAGAAAATATCTTCACTTAAAAGGAAAAGAAGAAAATAGAAAACATGCTGAGTCACAGAAAGAGGGAACATTTTGGGACTGGTGATACCTTCCCAGTATCTTTAGTTCTCAAACAATGTAACAGAAAAATTATTGAAATATCATCATCCCCGTGTTAACCATGCCCCAGGGAATCTTTCTAGTGAGGACCGCACCACTGAAGAATAACTTGCTTCAGAATCATGAAGAAGCATCATTGCAAAATTCTTAGAGTGACACTTGTAGCTGGCAATTACTTCTAGACAACAACATTCATCCAATAACAAAACGCTGAGCACTTACAAAGCACCACGAGGTGATGAGATGGTAGGCATGTAAATTCTGAGCTGATATGGTAGCTTTAGGTTTCTTTCCTTATCATATCCTTTACGATGTGTCCAGCCTCAACCTGTAAGCTACTTTGGAATATCAACACTGCAGTAAGCATTATCAATAATAGGAAACGTGTTGATCCCGACAAAATGGGTAGATACTTAAGTGAATAAAAACTGAGCAATTTAGCCAAAGTCAGTGGTAAGACATTACTGAATCATTTTTGATAAGTGAGTAGATTGTTTGAGCTGTCCACTGAAGTCCCTACCATATCACTAATTCCCTTATTACTTTCAACCAATGAACATTTGAGTTTCAGAGAGAATATAAATTAAGAAAACATTGAGAGAACAGAAAAAGGAGTGACAAAAATGATTATTAACTAGCACTACTCATGACACCCTATTCTTATGGTATAACATTATATATTCTGTTTGTAGCAAAAAAATTATAAGCAGCAACTTATGGGATTAGTTGTTATATGTTTTATATACTAGAATCTAAGGTTCACTGACGTAGCGATAACATGTGCCTCGCACACAGCAGTTTTCCTGGTGCTCCACACATAATTGGCGCTACCCATATATTATTCATCGTTTCATTTTCTGTCATCTGCTAGGATGCTCTGCTCAGCACCACTTACTATTATTGTGAATAGCCTTTCTTTGGATCATCAACTATCTCTGCGAATTTCACTGTGTGCAGATATAAATTGTATATGAATAGAGTTCAGAGATGTATGTGACTCATCTCTCGTTATTTCCTCATCTTGTTATCAATATGGTGGACAGATTGATTCACAAAATAAATACACGGATACAACTCTTGGCTCATCTACATTTCCTAAGCATTTGCAGATAGAGCCATGTGATTAATTTTGACTAGTAATATTTCATAGAAATAGCAGGTGTCATTTCTGCAGTAAGGGGCTTCAAAGCCGTGTGTGATGGCCAGCTTCTCTCCCTGTGATCATGATTAAGAAAGATCTCCAACCATCTGGGTACCTGGGTGACTGTGTGGAGCAGAACCATCTGCTAGTCCACAGGGAATGTCATGTAAACCAAGAGCAAAGTTTTGTCATTAAGCTGCTAAATTGTGTCCGACTCTTTTGCAATCCCAGGGGCTGTAGCCCACTAGGCTCCTCTGTCCATGGGATCTCCCAGGCCAGAATACAGGAGTGGATTATTTCCTTCTCCAAGAATAAAACTGGTTTATGTTTTTTTAGTATAAACCCACTGAGATGTTGAAGTTGTTGTTACTTCCATATGATATAGCCTTGTCTGTCCTACATGGGCCCTGACACTATTGATTCTTCCTTTGCAAAGTCCAGCCACTTTACATCTCATGTTTTTACCGTGGTCATCATCTCCCTGCTATCATTCACTCCTGTTCCAAACCAGCCTGCTCTTGTTGCTGAAAGGATCACTTAAACTGTATTTGATCACCTCATTCCTTATCTCAAAACTTTCAGTGATTCCTATTTGACCTTTAAGCTACAGGTATAAACTCTTTACTTAAGCGAGTTGTTTCAACATTTGGATCAAATTATAGATCAACCTCCTCTCTTTAATCTACTCTGTGTGATCCACTTGCTCTTGGAAACTGGTCCATTTATTCAACCAACAAATGTTTATTCTCAAGTTTTACCTTAGTGTACTGGAGGTATGATGGTATACAGAACAAAAGTCCCTGGATCTCATATTAATAGAACTTACACTCAAAAAGAGAGGTGCCTACAATGATAGAGTGTTTTATATCTACATTTTGTAATACCATAACTACTACATACATGTGACTTTTGAGCGCAGGACATCTGGCTATTGTGACTGAACCAGAAATTGTACTTTTTCACTCTAATTAATCTAAATTTATCTCTAATAGTCAGGTTTGTCTAATGTTCACTGTATGGGCCAATGCAGTTCTGCAGGGAGGGAACAGATATTCAATCAAACAATAAATAAGGTAAAACTATCAGACAGTGAGAAGAACTATAAAAAGAACTAAAGCAGTAATAGAGGGTAGGATTAACTGTGAGTGCCATTGAAGGAATAGCCATTTCAAACTGTTGGGTGAGAAAAGCCCTTCTGATCAGTGACGTATGATTGGCAAGAGAGAAGACATCAGAAAGAAGATGGTCCAGGAAGAGGGGATGATGCAAAAGCAGAAACGGGTTGGAAGTGGAGGGAAAGGGAATGGATTACTGTGAGTAGACTGTGCAGACCAGGGAGATGCTAGATGAGACTGATGCTCTTGGTAGTGAATGAACCCTACCTGTCATACTTACCATTCTTCCATTTTTTCTGTTCCTAGTCGCAAATTATTTATTCTTCACAACCTCTTCTTGTATGAAAACTTCTCATCTAAAATAAAACAAAGAAAGCTCTTTCTTACCAAACCTATATGTTTTATTTTCTGGGACCCTATGCAGGAAATTTTAAATTTTGGTAACTCTTCTCATGTCTATTGCCATTTTATTTAATTTCAGGTTTAAAAAAAATGATTCTATGTTTTGTTTTTGTGAATTTATGACTCTTCTCCTGAGCACATTTAAATACGTTGAGATTGAGGCCCATGTTATTAATGGATTCTGGGTTGGGAAGATCCCCTGGGGAAGGGAATGGCTACTCACTCCAGTATTCTTGCCTAGAGAATTCCACTGACAGTGGAGCCTGGAGGGCTACAGTCCATGGGATTGCAAAGAGTTGAACATGACTGAGCAACTAACACTTTCACAAAGTATCTAATAGAGTCACGTTATATAAATACATAGACTGTAGCTTAGGTTTATGATAAACTGTAGTCTGTTAAAGTTAGGATTCATGTATTTTTGCGTGACCACTATTTTGTGTTAAGTTTCACTGACTGGAACACATGTTTATTTTAATTATTCTCAAATATTGAGAAGAGGACAAGTTCCCTTGACAGACTGTGAGCAACATAAAGGAAGCAATTCATTTTTGAATCCTTAGCACCTGGCACAAAATAGATAATATTTGTAGAGTAATATAATGAAACCATGATGTCTTCAATAGTATTATGAAAAACATACAAATTTTGGCATGCAAATTAGCAAGTTAAAATGGAGATGTGGCTTGATTTAATAATCATGGCACCACCCCAAACCAGAGCTTTAACATATTGTAGAAACTCTCAATATTATCTTTTTTCTCTTCACTCACAGCAGATGAAGCATTTTCTCTTTGTGAAGAAAGCCTGAAGGATCTGGCATCCTATGACTGCCTAGTCCACCAGCTTTACATAGTTCCATTCTAGGCTAGAATATTTTGCAAAAATCCCAGCACACAAACTTAACTTTCCAAGTAAGTAAGAGTGCTTTTGCTTCTGAAAACGTTCTTAGATCTTTATTATCTGATATTTCTAACATTTCTTTTAAAGGCTAGAAAAGGCAACTCTATGGCAGTGTGAGATGATGGAAAGAATATTAGATGACAAAGCAAAAATTAAATGTGCCTACAGAGTAGACAACAATACACCCGTGACAAAGTTGGCAGACAACTGATGGTGAGTGGTGTGGGTACTAAGTGGGAGGGCCAGCTAACCACGTGGCTGTACTGCTGTTGATCATGTTTTAACTAGAATCAATCGAAGGGCATAAAGAAGACTGAAAGACGGAGAAAGTGGCAGCTGGTGACTCGGTAGCAGGCCCCTCATGCCTCCAAATCTTTATGCCCCCAATATTCCTGTTTCCACTAGTCAGCTGTCCCTACCTAGTCAGCCCATTCCCAACCCCTGACCCTCACTCTCATAAGAAGGCTTTCACGTGTTTCCTCTGCCAGCATTTGCCGTCTTGTCTAAGAGGAGTAAGGTCGGGTTGAACACAAAAGAGGTACATTCTTACTCGGAGCTTCACCATTTTTATCTATCTCGATCTGGATTCCATTCAACACCTCCATTTCTTGTCTTCTTGGATCACAAGACAGAGGAAATATTCCAAGCTTTGCCCATATAGTGTTGTGATAAGTGCCACAGATAACGCTGGGTGGGTAGTTTGTAAACTACTGTATTGATCTGAAAGGTAGTCATGTCTTCTAAAGTGTGTGCTAAAATCGTTCATTCTATAAGTGTTGACAGACATTATCAATAGAAGATTCTTTGTAAACCAGGATGGGAAGTCTTGGCATGAGCAACTTCAGGAAGGTTCTTCTTATGAACAGTTCCTCACTGCCTCTCACTCCAATATACCCTGCAAGCAAGTATCAGAGAAGAAGAAATAGAGGCACTTTTCAAAGTTGTTGAACAATAAAAACTTGTGATTTTGTTGAACATGTCACATCCCTGGCATCTTGGGTTTCACTGAGTGTGTTGCCTGGAATATATGCTCCAGATGCCTGTGAAATTCTTTGCATCTACACAGTGAAGTGTAGCCAAAGCCTCTATCACTGGTGAACAAGAGGTGTGTGGGGTGGCTTGCGGGCAGGATGCTGGCCCTGCCCCAGTGAGAGCGATCTGTTTATGACTCCAGGGAAGAGCAGGATGGAGGTGCTTGGGGGCCTGTGGGGTTGGCCATGCAGGTATCGCTGGAGTCTTTCCATCCCCAGGTCTATCTCCCCAACCCATCCCACTGGCTCCAGGTAGAACAGTCTTGCTTCCCTGTTTGATTTAATAGATAGTTAAAAATCAACTCTAAATATAGTGGAGTGTAACTGTGTAATGATATGTTTATGTTCAGTGAGGGGGAAAAAAAGGAAGTGAAAAGACTAACAGTTAACAGTGTCACCTCCTGTTGAGCCCAAACTGTGAGATGTAGAAATTTGATACAGAATGAATAAAATCGAATCGCTGGTCCTTTGCAGCACATTTCTTTCTGCAGTCCTTGGCTGTTCTGCTGGAGAACTCAAGCTGTCCCTTGCCAGGACTTCTGAGGAGAGAAGAGAAAACTGGATCCCTGCAAAATACCTGTTTATGCCTGGACCACATACCCCCACCCCCCGACCCCCAACACATGCATGATCAGCATCTGTAATAACTTCCTCCTCAACTACAGGAATGCCAGGAGACCTACAGAAACTCAACTTTGGGCAAATTAAGTCTATGATTCCTAGCCTTGACTCGTCAGTTATATGTTGATGATCAGAGATCACTATAGATCCTTGGAGTGGTCACCATTAGGACCATGATGCCTTGTGAAACCCCCCTGAATTCAGGAAATTCAGTCCTGAACAGGCCTGGTCAAATGGGGTTTTCAGACTGTGTCTGTAGCCCATAAGAACAAGGAAGAAACTTCTACTGTACTTCAAAGGCCATAGTTAGTTTTCCCTCCAACGAAATCCCTCTCCTTGGTATTGAAAACAAAGCTTTCCCTAAAACGGCTTCAGTGTCTCCTCTGCCCTGTGTCCTGCCTCCCTCCACTCATCAAGCATCTTCTGTTTGCTCTGTCTCTAGCTGCTCCTCTTTTTCCTCTCCAATTCTGTCTCCTTTACTCATTTCTTCTGTCTGTGTTGGGGTGCCCCCAGAGGTTTACCCTCTGCTCTTGTCTCATTTTTATTAACATTCCCCATCTTGATAAGTTCCTCAATTCCCATGGCATTTCATGCCATCTCTATGCAATACTTCCCAAATTTATATCAGCCGATCTGAAACCTATACCAAGAGAGTCTTCCTACTGAAAATGTAACAAGATTCCCAGACTTACCAAGTGCCCAACGGAGCCCCTGATTGCCCTTCTATAACTACTCTTCTTGCCATTTCCTCTGTCTCAAGAGTCAGCAACTCTAATTTTCCAGTTGTGAAGGCCTTGAGTTATCATTGGGTCCTATCTCTATCACACTCATTCTCACATCTGAATCCATGGCCTTTCAATTATCTCCAGAATCCAATCACTTTCATCACCTCCACTGATGCTACTCTTCTGAAAACCACTCTCATCTCTCACCTACATAATGCAACAACCTCTGTCTCTCCAACAGTTATAGAACAGCCATAATCTACAATTCTCCCTGTATTCATGCTATTTGCAATATATCTTTGCCTTTGCTCAAAGAGGTAAAGTTCACTCCTTACACACATTTGAATCAAGCTGGTGACTTGCTCAAAATGTGTCCACATGCTAACTCAAAGCCTCAGCTTGAGTCCACAATTCCCCTTGAAATCCTGCCATCACCGCATGAATAAGCCAGGCCAGCCAGCTGGATGAGAACTTGGTTTTCCTGGCCAAGGCTGGCTCGGCCAGCCCACAGCCAGTGAACTGTAGACGTGGGGCTGAGCCTGTCCGAGGTCAGCGAGGAACCCACCTGTCCCAGAGCTGACAGCGTGAGCCCGACCAGACTCACAGAAGGATGCTGCATGCTTGTAGAGTCACACTGCATGCTATTGGTTCAGCTTCTGTGTGTTTATTATGCAGCGCTAACTGATACAACCCTTCACTCACCTTCCTGGTTCTTCCTTTGCTCACTTACAATCCATTCTCAATCCCACTCTGTGAATTATTTTACCATATTATAAATTACATCATCCTACTCTTTTTTCTTTTTCCCCGAAGCCCTGCGATGCTTCCCCTTTTTCACTTGGAATAAAAGCCAAAGTTCTGAAATTTGACAATAAGGCTAGCTTGACTGACCTCCAGCTCACGTGCTACCACTCTAAAATTGTCTGCTATTTTCCTCTGTGTTCCCATCATGTCGGCCTTCTCACTATCCCTAAGACACCAAAACATGTATCTCTGTAGAGCCTTTGGGATCACACTGTCTAAAACGTGCTCCCCATGAAGATGGCTCAACCCTGCTTCTTCAGCATTTCAGTGAGGTCTTCCCCAGGCTACCATCTACAGTGGAAAGCACCCTGATTTACCCTAACATCTTCAGTCTCTATTTTCTGCTTTATTTTTCATCACATTTACTCTCCCACCAAACAAACATTTGTATTACTGTTACTTTCAGTACATGCCTGTAAGTTCTGTTGGGGAAGGAATTTCTGTCTATTTCTGTCAATTTATTCATTGTTGCCCTCAAAGAGCTTATTGGAATGGACTGAGTTGGTGTCCAAACTCATGGCAATCAAGTCAGTGATGCCGTCCAACCATCTCATCCTCTGCCGTCCCCTTCTTCTCCTGCCCCAATCTTTCCCAGCATCAGGGTCTTCTGCAACATAATTATTGGAAAGGTTAAAATTCTACCTCCTTAAAAAAATAGTCCCTGGTCTCCTGCAATCTTTTCCTCTAAAGGAAACTTGCATTTGAAATGTTTAATGCCTATTTAGATTAGTATCTTAGCTTATCATCTGGTTTCCTCCACTGGTTGCTTCCAGTTGGGCCAGATTTGGTAAGCTATTCACTACTGTTTGATTCCACTTACACAAGGTACCTAGAATAGTCAAGGTCATAGTCAGAAAGCACATGGACGGATGCCAGGCCCCAGGGGTAGGGGGGTGGGAATGGGGGATGGGGACTGTGTTTAATGAAAGGGGAAATTCAGAAGCTGGGTGATGGTGAGTGTATGCTATGGTGAGTAGTCGCCGTGTATGGTACCTGGTTTGGTATGTATGGTAAGTACAATGTGAATGTACTTAGCGCCACTGAACTGTACAGTTAAACATGGTAAAAAATAGCATGTTTTATGTGACTATTACCTGAATTTTAAAAAACATTAAAAAAAAAGAAACCAAGCTATTTGTGTGTTTCTGTGTCCTCCAAGGTGGTTTAGACAGTGCTGACTGGTACAAATCTCTGATATATCTTTCACAAAAAGGTATTGTGATAAACAGGAATACTGAAAGAAGAAATAATAAGAAAGTCAATATGGCCTGAATAACTCATTTTTTAAAGTTATTCAGTATTTTCATGAATGAAAGCGGCTTCCTTGGTGACTGAGATGGTAAAGAATCAATAACTTTGTTGAAAATACAGAAGACACATCATTTAGATGTGGGAATATTAAACAGCAAAGGTGCAGAAGGTCGGAGAGTTCAACACATGGAGTTACGGGGCAAAACGCGATATGAACTGTAACAAGGACATATATGAAATCCTATGTTTAAGTCCAAGCAACCAATAGTACAGGGACCCAAACGGGGAAAAACTGAGGCTGTTTGTGGCATGGAGGGGAAAAAAAAGGTCCGTGGCTTTAGGGGATTTCAGGATCAGAAGTATCTCCAGCATGAAATAGCGATTAGAGAAAAAGCAGTAAACAACATTAGGAAACAACATGGTCCAGAACAAAAGAGGAAATGATTTTGTGCCAATCAAGCCACATCTGGAGCATTCTGTTTAATTATGGGTGTCGCATTTTAAGATGTTGAAAAACTGGAGCACATTGAGAGGAGGGGGGAGCCTACGAGGTGGTTTGAGAACTGGGCCATTGGCGGATTGGTTAAACAATTTGGAGAAGCAGTGTCTGGAGAAGAGAGGAAAAGAAATTTTTCAATACCTAGAGGAGAAAGGCTCCTGCTGGGCAGGTAGCCAGGAATGATCTAGAGCCCACAGGGAAAGGAAGAAGAAGCAGCCTCCTGTGGTCACGTGGAGGAACCACCACCTGCTAGACAGGTAAAAACCTGAGCCCCATCCACAGTCAGCAGAAAGGCAGAAGGGGCTCTCCCCCAAGAGGCAAGGTGTAGTGGGGGTTCTGGAGTGTAGAAGAGTCTGGGCAAGGTGAACACTCAGAAACACTACGATATCTGAGATTTGATGTTGTCGTTGTTCAGTCGCTAAGTCATGTCCGACTCCATGGACTGCAGCACATCAGGTTCCTCTGTCCTTCACTATCTCCTGGAGTTTGCTCAAATTCATGGCCATCCAGTCGGTGATGCCATCCAATCTTCTCATCCTCTGTCGTCCCCTTCTCACCCCGCCCTCAATCTTTCCCAGCATCAGGGTCTTTTTCTAATGAGTCAGCTCTTCGCATCAGGTGGCCAAAGTACTAGAGCTTCAGCTTCAGCAGCAGTCCTACCAATGAATATTCAGGGTTGATTTCCTTTAGAATTGCCTGGTTTGATCACCATGCAATCCAAGGGACTCTCAAGAGTCTTCTCCAACACCATCATTCAAAAGCATCAATTCTTTAGTGTTCAGCCTTCTTTATGATCTACCTGTCACATCTGTACATGGCTACTGGAAAAAACATAACTGTGACTATAAGGACTTTGTTGGCAAAGTGATGTCTCTGAGATTCAGTGGTTCTGAATATTTTATTGGGAGTGTTTAGAACAAGCCTAACTGATGGCTGGACTCTGTCTTGTGACAGTTTGGGGCTGTAGCAGTAGGCAGTGGGTCTGAAGTCAACTGAGTATTGGAAGAGAAATTGAGGATGTGGTGGGATGCAGGCAGACTATTTGCCAGTCAGAGGATTCTGACTCTGGTGGTGATGGATCAACAGCACCTTCAAATTTCTCAAGTCAAAAAAGGCACTTAAGGACGGGGAATGCCTCTCTGTCTTTAAAGAGTTGCTGTGAGTTCCATGTGTATATATGGGTGTATGACCATTTTAGGGTAAACATAACATACAGATCATGTTTATGTATGTATGAAGTGATAACTGTATTTCTTTTTCTTTTCAGAATTTTAAACAGGTATTTCAGGGAAACTTGATGGGTCAGAACTTGAGCATTTTGCAGGATCTCCAGTGATATTTCAGCCTAAATATAGGTGGCTCATCTGGATGATGGTAAACTCAGAAGGATTTGTAACTGAATGAAAAGCTCTGCCCTAAAAGATGCTCATTTATAGATCAATGCCAACGCAAATAAAGTTTAATGACAGGCCTCTGTCTCCAATCCCTGCCCTGAGTCACAACAAGATCAAAACATATGGAAATAAAGTTTAAAAATTAAGGTTAATATGGTGGAGGATCATGTATTATACTTGATTCTAAGAAAGCACCTTAATCTCAGAAAGGTGAGGACTATATTTAAAAGTGTGATCATGAATTTAGTCAGTAGAGTGTAAGACAACATTGAAACTTGGTGACCAAGGAAGATGACATATTCTCAGGCTGTGTTAGTAGAGGGATAATTTCTAAAATAATTGTGAAGGTCATCATTGAGTTCTACTTTGTATTTGTTGAGCTGACTATTCATATGTGCATGCTGGGTCATGCCCGATTCTTTGCGACCCTGCGGAAAGTAGCCCACCAGGCTATTCTGTCCATGGCATTTCTCAGGCAAGAATATTGGAGTGGGTTGTCATTTCCTCCTCCAGGGATCTTCCCAACTCAGGGACTGAACCAGTGTCTCCTGCGTATCCTGCACTGACAGGCAGATTCTGAGCCACCTGAGAAGTCATTCACTTATAGGCATCTCAATGTCAAAAGATTTTTGATCATTCAGAGAGTACAAACTCAAAGAAGAGTAGCATAATATATATCTGAGACTCTTAGCATTAAGGATAAGGGGGAGAATATTTATCCTCCAAAACTAAGACTTAGAAGTTGCATGAGCACTGTAGTTCTGTCTCCAAGTCTAGATTAAGTCGTGTTCTTTCACTTCTCTTTCCAAATTGTTCTCTTCAGGTATTCACATTTGTTAAGCCATCTTGGAGATCCACTACTCTTAACTTTCCAAGCGCCAATATTTGCACACACACAAAAATGGCACACACATACACACATATAATCTCTTTTAAAACTAGCAATAATTTTCAACTTTCAAGCAAAGGTCCTTTGTCTTAATCTGGACTTGGGAAAGAAGTGTTCTTTTCAAAGAGAAGGTACCCACAGAAATGCAGCTCTGTCCCCTAGGAACAGAGCCTTCCACACTGTTATTCGCAGCAGTTTAAATCCATTCCAGAAGAGAGTCTTTGATCTGCATTTGCATATACAAAGGTCCTTGGGGTGGTTTTCCCAGAAGAAAGGAACAGTCTTCATCAATGTCTGGCATCCACCTGGTAGGAAGCACAGACCTGTTTGCAAATTTTAAAGAGAAAGAATTGCTATCTGTCTTTTCATCTGGGTTCAAAGATCTCGAGGTCCATTCTCAACTGGGTCGTCTTGTCACCTGTGACCAATGTGGAGGAAAGAGTGGGTGGTTGCACTTGAGGCAAGCTCATTGCTTCACAACAGGTGATCCAGTGGCCAAGCCTCTGTGCATTCTAGCACCAGCTTACCCCTCTGCTCACCCTCACTCTGCTACATGGGTGGAAGAGAAGGTGGTAAGCAGGGAGATTTAACCGTGGATGAACTAGAAGATCATCCACACTGAGCCTGTGGTCAGGTAAAGAAAGAGAGGCACCTGTCGAAGTAGAAAAGGTGTGGACTGAGACCTTGGCCCAGGGTCTGGAGAGAGTGGGATTTAGCAGAGAAGGTGGTGATGTCAGCCGGTGGGGCAATGCTGAGGGGAGGTGGCCAAGCATCCAAGTGGGGGTGGAAGCTACAGCCCAGGGCACAGCATCTGCTCCCACTGGTTGACTTGTTGCTCCCGATCCTTCAGGCATCCTGGTGCAAACTCCAGAATGAACGGAGGCAGCGTTGCTGGCTTCCTTCACACCAGCCTCCTCCCAGATTAAGGACGGTTCTTAGGAGCCCGTTTCCCTGTTGACATGATGGTAACGACAACAGGGAGTCATCTTTTGGGGAGTGGAAGGGGCCTGGTGTCTCCAGGCCGCCTTTCTGGAATCCCACATGGATAGCTGTATTCACAGCACAAGCTGCACTCATAGCCCCACACTTATGGGCTATTGAGGGCAAAGATCCCCAAGACACCTGCTGGCCATTTAACACTGAGGACTTCTGCTCTTCACATAGACCTCGATTTCTCCTTGTTTGGACTACAGTTATGGTATATTACTTAATTTTTTTTTTCTCCGAAACTACTCAAGTAGGGGACCTCTACTGAATTCCTTCATTTGGGTTTGGAGAGCTTATCCTTTTGGCTGGAATCAGGCTGTGTTTCGGGTCTTTGATGGATCAGCACCCTCTCCTTCATCCTTTTCATCATCCGTTACTCCTCCCAGGATTCACTTCACATCTGCCTAGTTCTTTTTACTGTTACTGGGGTGGTTGTGAGTATGATGGAAAACAGCATCCTCAGCTAGGTACTGAGAAAGAAAAGGAAGTAGCCACTAGTTGGGGGGGAGTTGTGGACACCAACATTCCTAGCAAGGCCCTTCAGCCCCTTACTTCACCCTGTATATAATATAAAGCACTTTGACATGTAGCATCTCATTTTATCCTGTGAGGATAAGTAAGGTAGAATTTTCTATTGTACTCATAGTACCAATGGAGAAACTGAGGCCTAGAGAGGCTAAGGAAGTTAAGTAAACCAGACGTCTAGAAAGACTGGACTTGGAGTCACATGTCTCTGGAGACTCACTCTCTTACCTTCCTGCTCCACATCGCACCCAGTGGACAAAGTAGCAGAGACAGTGGTGTTGGGAGATTAATATTTCCACATCAGCAACTTTGTGAAAAACCCTCTCCTGTGTACTTTTTACTTCTATAGTGTCGTCAATCCTCGCCAAAATATGGCCTATTTCTTCAACCCCCTGCCCCATTTACAGACTTTAAGAATTAAGAATTAAGACTCAATAGGAGGGTGTGACAGCCACTTCAACATTCTTGCCTGGAGAATCCCACGGACAGGGAGCTCGGTGGGTTACAGTCCACAGGGTCGCTGAGAGTCAGACCTGACCGAAGCAACTAGGCACACACGCAGGTCAGAGTAGCTTATCCAAGGGCACATTGTAGGTTTAGAATCAAGAAGCCCCAGCCCTGCTTCCCCCTTCATCCCGTATCACCTGCCCAGGAGGCAGTGGAGTTCAGGGCCCCGGGGAGCGGTTCCAAGGGGAAGGGCGGCAGGAGTCCAAGGCCCCCGCCAGGCGCAGACTGGGCAGCTGTCCCAGAGAAAATGGGCTTGACCCTGGCAGCCTTCCAGCTCTGACAGCTACGTCTCCTGGGGGGTCAGGGTTGGAGAGAAAGAGCACAATCACTGCTTATTTCCTGGCTGGCTGCAAGAACAGGGCCTCACAAATTGATTTCACCTAAAGCCGGCAGGAGGGATGAGTGTCTAGAGGGGCGTGCCTCTCTCTGTCCTGAGGGGCGTCCTCCGGGCAGGGGTGGGTGGCTCCTGACCTCAGTTGACCACCGTTAAAGGCAGCCCTGGCTGAGCCTCAGATTTGGCTGAGAGCTCCGCAGAGCAGAGCTCCTAATATTAAAGGTACTGATGTTAATCAATTAAGTGAAAAGGAGTCTTAATGAAACCTGCCCCCACCCCGCCCCAGCCCTCGTTCTTCTCTCCTCCTTCCCTCCCCCCTGCCATCACCGTAGCTTGTCATCTTGCTTCCGAGTGGCTCCTGAGTTGCCACCACACCGAGTGTGATTCACAAAAAACCGTGTGTTTAACACAGCCACGGCGATACCTATAATGAGAGAGAGGGTGGGGGCGGGGAGACGGCATACTTCACCATCTCCATCTAGATGAGGAGCAAACAAAGAGATAATTATAAACTGTTTCTCTTATTGTTGCACTCGCATTAGACATGTGCGTCTCTCTCTCTCCCTCTCTCTCTCTCTCTTTTTTTTTTTCTCTCCACTGAAAAGTAATTCTGTTGTGGAGATGGTACCAGGTGCACGGGGTGACCTCACACACACCAAATCGGGAGCTGACATCCATCACACTTTGAAATTTTGGATTTCATCATTTCCTGATCTTTCTAAAGGGATCACAGCACCTGGCCCTCACAGCTGTAGTTCATTTAGAAAGCAATTTAAAAACCGAGAAAAAAGCAAATGACATCTTGCTGTCTCAGCCTTGTCATTAAGTGCAGCAGAATGGCCTTCATTTATGAGGCACATGGCTAAGAATTAATATCTTTCAGGGCTTTCTCGAGCAGAGATTACAAAAGGTTTGAAAGACCACTAAATAATTAGTGGTATGACTGAGGCAAGCAAAAAAAAAGGGGGGGGAAGAAATCCCTCTTTTTCGTTCTGTGGAAGATGATCAGAAATTACACTGGCTTGAGTGTACCCTAAGTCATCATTGCAGCATCCTTTAGGGACCACATTCTGGGCTTCCCTTTGCTTTCTTGCCCTCGCAGTCTACTCATTACTCCCCAGGGATGTGTGTTTTACTTCCCCAGATACTGAACATCAGTCAAAAGTAAAAAAAATTAGTAATTCTTTTTCAAATGCTTTCTGGAATGGCTGGTCACAGCCTGAGGGTAGATGCTCTAACCATTTTCAAGTCACCTGACAGATATCCCTATTCCATCCTTTCCCCGATTGCAAGCCCCTTTAGACCAGGTTTAAGAGAAATATTAGTCCTCTAGAAAGCAGGCACAAGATGGAATGGCACCAGATAATAATATTAATGTTCCCGTTTTTCCAAAATCTTCCCTTCTTAGCCAGCTGAAATTTGAAAAACTGCGTCCTGCTCTGGATCTCATTTTTCTTAGACAGTAAGACCAATGGTTAAAAGACAAGATTTCTGGAATCCTTTGGAAAGCTAAGATTCCAGTATACTGAGCTGGATTTCCAAGGACCACTCAGTCAGCTCAAAAGTTTGGCCGGCACAACTCTAGGTAGGGGATCTCAGTTCCAGACCTCAGACGGAGAATAGAGTGCTAACTTGCTTTCGAAACTGGGTCTTGTTTTTAAAATTAATGATTTGTTGGGCTTCCCTGGTGGCTCTGAGGTTAAAGCGCCTGCCTGCAATGCGGGAGACCTGGGTTCGATCCCTGGGTTGGGAAGATTCCCTGGAGAAGGAAATGGCAACCCACTCCAGTATTCTTGCCTGGAGAATCCCATGGATAGAGAGCCTGGTGGGCTACAGTCCATGGGGTTGCAAAGAGTCGGACACGACTGAGCGACTTCACTTTCTTTACAATATGGTACATGGTGTTCTTCCATGATCTGTAAGTTTCCTCATCACTCTTCAAGGTGGGCATAACTATTCTCTTTTTAAAGTCATTGAAACTGAGGTTCAGCCAGCTTCAATAACATGCCAAACAAGTAGGGGGTAAATTTCAACCTGAGATTCCTCAGGTCCCACTGGACCAGTGATGTTTTAGTAGCGTTGCAGCAACCACTGTGGTTGAATTCCTAAAATGGTGTCAGTTTGGTGTGTCTCAAACCCTGGAGTTATCCAGTCCCTTCCCCACTCTTACCCGCACCCCACATTCTGATGTTTCTTTTACGTAATTGGTTTTTAGCTAACCAAGATGGAATTGTCCTGGCAAGAAGGTGTTTCCCAACATTTGTTAAAAACTTATGGGCTCCTAAATGCATGAGAACATCTGCTGCAAGAGAAAAAAGAATACTTACTGCTCACATGGTTCTAGAAACTTGCATGCATTTAGATGATGCCCATGAATTACACCAATGAATTCTCACAACAACATAAAGTGGGTTTTATAATCCATCTTTTATTAGCAGGAGACCCAGCTGAGAGTCCCTTGGGCTGCAGGATCAAACCAGTCCATCCTAAAGGAAATCAGTCCTGAATATTCATCGGAAGGACTAATTCTGAAGCTGAAACGCCAACACTTTGGCCACCTGATGTGAAGAACTGACTCATTGGAAAGACCCTGATGCTAGGAAAGATTAAAGGCAGGAGGAGAAGGGGATGACAGAGGATGAGATGGTTGGATGGCATGACTGATTCAATGGACATGAGTTTCAGCATGCTCCGGGAGTTGGTGATGGACAGGGAGGCCTGGCATGCTGCAGCCCATGGGGTTGCAAAGAGTTGGACATGACTGAGCTATGGAACTGAACTGAATTGAAGGCTGAGGTAGGTTAAATAGCTACCTAGCATAGACCATGGGCTTCCGAGGTGGTTCTAGTGGTAAAGAATCTGGCTGCCAATGCAGGAGATATTATAGATATGGATTCTATCCTTGTGTTGGGAAGATCCCCTGGAGGAGGTCATGGCAACCCACCCCAGTATTCTTGCCTGGAGAATCCCGTGGACAGAAGTGCTTTGTGGGCTACAGTCCACAGAGTTGCAAAGAATTGGAAGAGCTTGGGTCCCGGCTCACTTGCATGGGACCTGCAGTGCCTGCTGTGTAGGGCAGCATGCCTCCTCCCTACTGGAGTTGCCTTTGGCCATGTGACTAAATCCAGCCAGCTGTCCTATTCCTCATTTGAGACATAGCTTAAACCCATTTTGTGTTTCCCTCAGTTTTCTGGTACCTTCTCTCTGCTAAAAGGTGGCATGTTCCCATGTGACTGCTTCTCAAGCTTGGGCCCACCAACAGGAAGATGTGCAGAGTGGAATGCAGACAAGCCACAGAGGTCATTCAGCAATGTAACCATGAACTGATTCATTTTCTGTGGGAGTTCGCCTGTTGCTCAGTGGTTAGGATCATGGGCTTTCACTGCCTGGCCTGCATTCAACCCCTAGTGGGGGAACTGAGATCGATCCCACAAGCTGCACAGACAAAAAAAAAAAAAAAAACAGAAAAAAAAAAAAAAACCCCAAAAAAGTAATTTTTTGTAAAGCACACACTTTATTATTATTATTATTGCAACAAAACCCAGTGAAACCTAGCTAGTATGTTTGATCAGTGTCTTAAGTCAGGGTGCTTCTGCACTGATGTTATTCAAAGTACACAGTAAGTTATGACTGGCCTGCGGTGCTATATAAAACTACAACTAGACATTGTCAGTAAATTAAAAAAATATATAGAGTACAAAATAAAATGTAAGGATTGCTAGATTCCACGGCAGATGAGTCCTTGGTCTTCACGTGAGACATAAAAGGATCATCTACCTGGAAAGCAGATTTCTCCAAACAAGAGACATAGCCATGACTTTAAGAGATGCACAGATATGCGGTGGCTTCCTAAAGAGAGAGGATATTGGCACTAATCCATCTCCTGCTTGGAGACTGTAGTCAACTCAGACTTTAAATACCTACCACACAGAAAGCTCTTGTTCTTTCTTTCTTATTTATTCGTCTATGTATTTATTTATGTTTAAAGGAATCAGTTGGTTAGTTTTAGGATAACCATAAAGAGATGCCAAGAAAAGAGTCACTGGTTAGGAGGGTGCTTATCAAAGAGTCTGTATATACTTTGAAACTGAAAGTCACTCAGTTGTGTCTGACTCTTTGTGATCCCCTGGACCTTATAGTATGTGGAACTTTCCAGGCCAGAATACTGGAATGGGTAGCCTTTCCCTTCTCCAGGGGATCTACCCAACCCAGGGATGAACCCAGGTCTCCCGCATTGCAGGCAGATTCTTTACCAGCTGAGCCACAGGGAAGCCCAGGAATACTGGAATGGGTAGCCTATCACTTCTCCAGTGTATCTTTACTGACCCAGAAATCGAACCAGGGTCTCATGAATTGCAGGTGGATTCTTTACTAACTGAGCTATGAGGGAGTTCAGTCAAAAGTATATCCAGTTTTATAAGGGCAAAATCTTGTGTGTAGAGTGACCAGCTGCATCTGTCTACCTAGGAGTGAGGGGTTTCCTGGAGTGTGTGACTTTCTGTAAGAAATCCAGGAGAGTCCCCGGTAAAAAGGGATGTTTGGTCACCCTGTGTGGTGTACAAGTCTTTTTATTGCAATATTCTTCTTAGGGGGCTTCCCAGTTGATGCTAGTGGTAAAGAACCCACCTGCCAGCATAAGAGACATAAGAGATGTAAGTTTGATCCCTGGGTTGAGAAGATCCCCTATAAGAGGGCATGGTAACCCACTCCAGTTTCTTGCCTGGAGAATTTCATGGACAGAGTAGCCTGGCAGGCTGCAGTCCAAAGGGTCCCAAAGAGCTGGACATGACTGAAGTGACTGAGCTTCAGTGTTCACACGCATTCTTCTTAGAAGTACCCCTGGATCTTTATATCATCTATGGAGCTCAAGCACTTCGTCATCTGTGAAGACATCGTTACTCTGACTGTCTTCTAGAATTGTAATGAATTTGTTCTCAGAATGTAGGAAAGCTCTCTGAATCCCAGCATTCACTCAAAGGTTAGTATTTGCTTTCTATTTTGTTAGTTCTTCTGTGCTGTTTATCATATAGCAAGCTTCTTAGTGATAGCAGAGTAAGAGGATTCTGATGTATTAACTCAGTAGCTGGATGTTAGAACTTGAAGGTGAACTTAAAGGATTTCTCATCTCTGAACAATTAAGTCAGGCTATCCAGCGATGAAGCTGGAGCTTTGAACTTCATCATTTTGTTTTTTTGATGTCTGTTTTTTGTTTTGTTTTAAGCTTTGCAGGGGATTCTAATGCATACCTACAGTTAAGAGACACTAATATGGCTCAACTCTCTAATAAAAACAATGACAAACAAGCTTTATTAAATAAAACTATCTCACATCAGATTTTTATAAATTGCCAGCAGCATTTTTTAGATGAAGAGAAAATGAAGACATTAAACTGTCTAATCCCTATTCTTTTGGCATAATTTGTAAGTAGATCTATGCATTTATCTATCCGTTTTAGCTCCTGTCCAGACTGGATGAGGCACAAGCTGGAATCAAGATTTCTGGGAGAAATATGAATAACCTCAGATACGGAGATGACACCACATTTATGGCAGAAAGTGAAGAAGAACTAAAGAGCCTCTTCATGAGAGTGAAAGGGGAGAGTGAAAAAGTTGGCTTAAAACTCAACATTCAGAAAACTAAGATCATGGCATCTGGTCCCATCACTTCATGGCAAATAGATGGGGAAACAATGGAAACAGTGAGAGACTTTATTTTGGGGGCTTCAAAATCACCACAGATGGTGACAGAAGCCATGAAATTAAAAAACGCTTGTCCCTTGGAAGAAAAGTTATGACTAACCCAGAGAGCATATTAAAAACCAGAGACATTACTTTGCCAGCAAAGGTCCATCTAGTCAAAGCTATGGTTTTTCCAAGTCATGTACAGATGTGAGAGTTGGACTATAAAGAAAGCTGAGCACTGAAGAATTGATGCTTTTGAACTGTGGTATTGGAGAAGACTCTTGAGAGTCCCTTGGACTGCAAGAGGTTCCAACCAGTCCATCCTGAAGGAAATCAGTCCTGAATATTCATTGGAAGGACTAATGCTGAAACTGAAACTCCAACACTTTGGCCACCTGATGTGAAGAACTGACTCATTTGAAAGACCCTGATGCTGGGAAAGATTGAAGGCAGGAGGAGAAGGGGACGACAGAGGATGAGATGGCTGGATGGCATCACTGACTCAGTGGACATGAGTTTGAGTAAACTCTGGGAGCTGATGATGGACAGAGAGGCCTGGCATGCTGCAGTCCATGAGGTTGCAAAGAGTCGGACATGAATGATTGAAATGAACTGATCTGAACTGAGACTGTATTTCCAGTCCTCCTTCCTACTTCTCTCTTGTTGACCCTCTCCCCAAGCTAGGGCATGTCCTTGAGAACAGGTGGCTTGTCATGGACAATAGGATTGTTGCAAGTTGTTGAGTCAAATGTGTTGTTTATACTTTGGTAGCATCTCTTTTTACTTCTGAAACTGTCATAACCACATCTTGGACAGTGGAGTATGATCACAGTTTAGGTGCAGCAAACCTCTCAGGAATATTACGTACAGAACTTGTCACTGTAGGCACCGTGTCTGGCTACAGATAGGCCAAGCATTGATTGCCTTAGCTCTCTCACAGACCAGGCAGGGTATGGCAGGGGAGGGCCTCCTATCCAGTTCTATCAGCAGCTCTCCTTCCTTTGTGATGTAAAACACACGGTCACTTTCTATATACACCATGAGGTGAAAAGTTTTGCAATATAATAAAAATATTCTATATACCCTTTCTCAATATTTTTTCTCTTCCTGCCAGTAGGATTAGCCCTCATCATATTAATACTTTCTGCAGAACCTAGTAGTCTTCCAAGCACTGTAAACAGTGTTTTCTGTTACATTATTTTATTTAATTTTCAAAGAAGCCCTGTTGCATTTGTTTTAAAGAGTTGAAAAGAGATCAGATATTAAATATTGGCCCCAAATAACTGAATTAGTAAGGTAAATATGTCATATAAAGCCACCTAACTGTTTTTGTTTGTCTTTTACCTATAACATCACTTCTAAATTTGCCTTGTTATCAGCTTCATGGTCAAACTAATGCCTTTGATTGAAAAGAGATATGGCTTCTCTGGACTTAGGCATGACTTTTCAGCCTATTCCTCTCTTGAAAGCCAGAATTAGTATCTAGAGGAGAGAACTTAAAGAATCAAATATATGACGTGTGCAGTAAGCGATAATGCGCCTGGCCTGGGTTTCCCAAAACTTTCACACTGTAAACAACTTCAGGACTGACCCTTGACCAGCTCCCAGCCCTCGGAAAACCCTGCCTGATGAGGGTGTCTTTGTTCACCTGAGCTTTGGAGTCATGCTGTGTCAGCTTGACATCCGACAGACAGGAGTCTGTGTGACCGACATCAGTCACACAGCGTGCCTGCCTACAGGACGGACTCCACTGAAAACCCCAGACAGCAAGGCTTGGGTAACCCTCCCTGGTTGGCGACTCGTCACTAGTGTTGCCTCACATTGTTGCTGAAAGAATTAAATGCCATCTATGCAACTTCCATTAGCAGAGAGTAACTGGAAGCATGTACCTGGATCCTCCAAGATGCGGCCATATGTGGCCTTTTCCTTTGCTCGTGTTAATCTGTATTCTTTCATTATAATAAACCGTAACCATGAGAGCAATATCTTTTCTGAGTTTTGTGCATATTTCTAGCAAATCATCTAGCCTGACAGTAGTCTTGGGCATCTCTAACAATTAGAGCTATTTGGGAACATGCATATTAAGAAATCCTGAGGATTTACAAGTGTCTGTTACTGCCCTCTATGCTAAGAACAGCTACAGTTTCAATTAAGGACTTTATAAATATGTTCCTTAAAAGAGAAAGGGAAAAAATGACCTTGTGTAAAAAGCTAGAAGAAAATGCTCAATTAGTGTGTAATCAAGTACTTAATTGTGTGGTAGTACCTATCCTTGCTGTGGCATTACAAGAAAATACTGGAAATATGGTGGTCAAGTCATTTTTCTCTTACCATTAATACCCTTGAACTAATGCAATCTTGTCAAGGGCATTTGCTCAGGAGTAGATTAATGTTCACATGCTTGGAAGATAAATGGGGCTACTGACATACTCTTATTAGATTTTTTTTTCTAGTAGCCACTAAAAAGCTGCCAAATTAATAGAACTAAGAAATTTTTCTTTAAAAAGATAGTTTTTAAAAATCATTGGAAAATCAAACCATTCTCGCTAATCAGTTTTTCCCCTTTTCGCTTTGCTTAAAAGAAGGAAAATGTGTCATAAAAGCATCCATAAATTCCTCTGTTCACTAAGCAGCTCACTTTGTGGGTTGTTTTGTTTTTTGTGTGTTTAGTTGCTAAGCCATATCCGACTCTTTAGACTCTTTTGTGACCCCATGGACTGTAGCTGGACAGGCTCCTCTGTCCATGTATTGGTAACACCTTAGTTCTAGCTTTTAGAGCTTACATTTGAGAATGAATTTTTACAATCTATCTCATAGTGATCTTTAAAAACAAAATGACATGTGTAGCATAAGAAGGCAATGAATGACTGAACTAACAATATTAATGATGACTTTTATTTTATCCTTGAAAAACAATAATGTCGACTTAAGAAATAGTACAATACTTGAACACTGCCCTTTTATTTTCACCCCCAAGCTGTGTTCATTATAAAAATAAGCATTATCCCAGGTTCACAAATACTTTAAATAAAAATACTGCAGACAGTAATTAGGAAATGGGCTTGCAGAGACATTAAGTCTTTTCTCTTTTCTGATTTTTTTGTAGTTTTCAGGAAAGTCTTTCTTGAAAGGGAAGAGAGAAAAATCTTTCCCATAATGCACATATCCAAAGATACTAATACATTAGAAAAAAAAAATAAGGTCTTAGGAGATCTAATGAATGTGACTCTATTCATGGAATGGATGGAAGCTGCAACTGCATATTTTTAAACAGATTGTCTTCACAAAGCAAGATAATAGCTAATAGAGGGCTGTGTTGATACAGAGGTTAGAGATGTGAAGCAAGTTGACCACGGGATGTCATGCAGACACATGGACCATGGGATGGCAGCCTTATCAATATCTGCATAAGGAGAGGGTGGCATGTGACATTTACCAAGGCAACTTTCTCAAACCATTCGGTCAGTTATTTCTTAGCCTTATAAAGAGCAGACAAATTTCAGAGTTGTGTTTCCTTTAAATGGGGCATGTGCTGGTTCCCCTCTCTTTCCTCAGGCTATTGCATTCTGCTGGTGGAGCAGCAGACACCTCCATGGCCAATGCTGGGAGACCCACATCACCATGGTTACCTCCAGGGCTCCTTTCTTTGACAAAATAGTCGATACACTCCTGAAAAACCTCCTATTCAATCTAACTAAGGAGGGGAAATGACACATAGCATTTTTTACTATCCCAAGTTGTACATTGTATGCTTTTGAATATACCTTGGAAATAATACTATACTACAACATGGAATTGAGTTTAACTGTAACATTTGAGAGATGGAAAAATGTCACGTCTGAATAAATGCTTTCTATTGTCTACATTCCCTTATTTACATATTTCCTTTAATATCAATATTTAATATTTCTTTAATATTTTCTTTGATGATATGATCTGTTCAAAGTGGAATTTAAGAACTCTTCTAATGCTTTTAGGGATTAAGAGTTACTGTGGTTTTTTAATTTAATTTTTTATTAAAATCTGATTTACAGTGTGATAATTTCTGCTATACAAAAAAGTGATTCAGTTATGCACATATACCCATTTGTTTTTATATTCTTTTCCATTATGATTTATCTCAGGATACTGAGTATAGTTTCCTGTGTTATACAGTAGGACCTTTTTGTTTATCCATTCTGTTTGTAACAGCTTGCATCTGCTAAACCCAAATTCCTAATCCATCCTTCCCCTGCCCTCTCAGTAAGGGCAAGTTTGTTCTCTGAGTCTGAGACTGTTTCTGTTTCTTAGACAGGTTCATTTGTATCATATTTCACATATTAATGATGTTTGTTTTTCTGCCTTGATAGAGGTCCAGATCTCGGCAGTGGCTTTATCATCTTCTCCCTGCA
This sequence comes from Muntiacus reevesi, assembly GCF_963930625.1. NCBI lineage: Eukaryota > Metazoa > Chordata > Mammalia > Artiodactyla > Cervidae > Muntiacus > Muntiacus reevesi. Next base: position 16,773,791 of record NC_089251.1, read on the forward strand.
CTGGGATACCAGTTTCTTCATGTTCTCTGAAGCTCAAGATGTGCTTTCCTCTCAGGGCCATTGCCATTTGTATGTCTTCTGTTTTTTAGCCCATTTTGTAATCTTTGGTGGAAAAACTACGTTGCAAATTATATTTGTGTCCTTCTCAATGTGTCTAAATCAGTGCCTCTTATATAATGGGCATTCAACAATTATTTATAGACTGAATGATTAAATGAAGAATATCAGTGATGTCATTAATGAATAGAAAGGTCTATTCCATTAACTTTGATATATTTCAGCGAATGATTCATATTTACTGAGACAACAAAGTGGTTGATAGTCACATGCTTGGAAGGGATTAATTCTGGTGACTTTTTCAAATGGAAATTTTCTAAGTGTCAATAAATAGCATTTACATTATTTGTTGTGCTCTACAATTTCATCAAGATAATAAAATATTGTTTCGATATAAAAAAGACTGGATGAAACTAGCCTGGGTGGTGTCCAAACCATCTGTTTAGGTCCAGAAAAACACTTGTAGGGAATAAATATGTCTGAAATGAGCTCGTGACTTCTAGATTTGAAGCCTTAAGTACAGAACTCAAAAAGAGTCCTCAAATGACAACTCTCAGAGACGCCTACCAAGAAGAAAACAGGCACATTACCATTGCCAGTCAGATGAATTTGCCAAGAAAACCAAAACATTGACATGTAGGTCATGGATGAAATCCCATTCTTTCACAGGTACTGGGTCCTAACCACAAGTCTGGAATCTTCACCTAAGGGAGTTCGTGATGAGCTCAAGCACCCAAGTCCCTCTCCATGGTGCTGAGCCCACCATCAAGCATGACTTTTGAGCTTCTAAAGGGTGAGCAGGAAAAATTTTTTTAATGATCACTTGATCAGACATTTCCCACTGTGTAAGTTGTTGGTGATAGAGCAGTGAACTAGACCAACTTGATTATCCCCTCAGTGGAGATTTTTGTAGAATAAAGATAGACTGTGAAATCAAATCTAGATTTCAATCTGATAACTTCTACCTAAGATCTGAGCAAACAGATAGGCTCTGGGAGAGAATGATAAGGTACTCATATCAGAGAGAATAATGCAATAAGAACAGCAAAATTTATATAATCTCTGCTAAAAGGATACCACTCAGATGCAGGCAAGGTTAGGAATATGTGTGGTCAAGGAGGAGAGAAAATTGCGATGAAGATCAGAGCCACGTAGACAGTGAAGACATAATTACTCAAGGAAATTAAATTTGCTTAGATCCTCTGAAGAATGAAAATGGTTCTCTACCTATTCAAAGACAAGGAAAAAATATTATCTTAGCCCTGTTAAAATAAATGCAAGAAAAACTTCAATAGTTTCTAAAAGCTTTTTTTTCATAATGAAAATTAATCCGCAATTCACAACCTGCCAGCTACATACAAATAAACTGTATTCCAAATGCTTTAAAAATCACTATAGATTTCTATCATTTCTTTTTAGATTCCACATCTAAGGGACGTCATATGATATTTCTCCTTCACTCTCTGACTCACTTCACTAGGTATGACACAAACTAGGTCGATCCATGCTGCTGCAGATGGCCTTATTTCATTGTCTTAATGACTAATACAAATGAACCTACTTACAAAACAAAGACTCCTAGACTTAGAATACGAACTTAGGGTTGCCGAGGGGAAGGGATAGCGAGAGACTTTGGGAAGGTCATGTACCCACTGTTGTATTTAAAATGGATAATCAGCAAAGACCTATTGCATGGAACTCAGCTCAGTGTTAGGTCAGTCTGGAAGAGAGGGAGAATTAGGGGAAAAATGGATACATGTATATGTACGGCTGAGTCCCTTCATTGTTCACCTACAAGTATCACAATACTGCTAATTGGCTATACCCCAATACAAAATGTTTTTGGTGCTAAATTTTTTAAAGAAATAAGTGTTTTAAATCACCACACAAATAAAAATTTGAAAAAATAAACACTGTTGTGCAATCAGACTGAGAAAAAAAACATTTTTTTCTTGTGAATTTCAAGTTCTTAGCTCTTGAAAAAAGTTTTGAGAGCAAAGGCAAGACAGCTAGCCATGGTAATCCAGATTTACTTTTTCCGGTAACAGAAATCAGAAGAGAGTTTTTCTATTCAGGCTGTAGATGACCACAGCTATCAAGTTGGTGTCAGGTGATTTTTACAAACCAGCTGACTTGTTCTTTGAGGTATTCCCTCCACAGAAATTCACTAATTATTATGGGACACTCATAAGGTCCAAATGAGCAGGCTCTGCTAGACTGTGAATGCTAGACAAAATGCATTCTGCTAGCTTGGGAAGCCCCACTCTCTGCCCTCATGGGGCTTCCAGTCACGAGGAGCAAAGAAGATAAGCAATGAATGGGATTTTATGCTAAAAATATGTATAGAAACCAAACAGGTGGTATGAGAGCCAGAAACGGGATGGAGCAAGCTTCTTCCTGCAGGAGAAAATGAATGGTCAAATTCCCAAGAGACTGATGCCTTTGAGGATATGCAAAATGTATCACATGTAAGGAAGACCAGAGAGAATCAGCATGATTCCAGACAGGATTTATTTTCCTGCTCAGTCTGGACTCTCACAGAGCTCTGCAAGGCTTTAGAACAACACTTGTCAACTGGAGTCCTGCAGCTTTATGTGAATTGAAACCTTTCTAATCTACTTTCTGGGACAGAAACATTGAAAATAATAAAATAAAAACAAACCATAATTTTGACATATTAAGTGAAAATTATATATGAATGTTTCAAATATAGTATGTTTCAGTGCAGTAGCCTAAGATATGCAGATGATCGCCACTCTAAGATTTTATTTTCTTGGGCTCCAAAATTACCATGGACAGTGACTGCAGCCACAAAATTAAAAGATGCTCGCTCCCTGGAAGAAATGCCATGACAAACCTAGACAGTGTATTAAAAAGCAGAGACATCACTTTGCTGACAAAGGTCCATATGATCAAAGCTATGGTTTTTTCCAGTAGTCATGTATGGATGTGAGAGCTGGACCAGAAAGAAAGCTAAAGGCTGAAGAATTGATGCTTTCAAACTGTGGTGCTGGAGAAGACTCTTGAGAGTCCCTTGGACTGCAAGGAGATCAAACCAGTCAATCCTAAAGGAAATCAACCTTGAATATTCATTGGAAGGACTGATGCTGAAGCTGAAGCTCCAATACTTTGGCCACCTGATGAGAGCAGATTCATTGGAAAACATCCCGATGCTGGAAAAGGTTGAGGGCAAGAGGAGAAGGGAGAGACAGAAGATGAGATGGTTAGAAAGCATCACGACTCAATGAATGTGAGCTTGAATAAGCTCCGGGGGAGATGATGAAGGACAGGGAAGTCTGGTGTGCTGCAGTCCATGGGGTCGCAAAGAGTCAGATATGACTTAGCAATTGAACAAGTGTAAAGAACAACGTTTGTGTAGGCAAAAGTTCTGGAAATAGGTAAAACAATATGCTTATAGTTGTATTGTCCTATTGTTAACAGAGTGAATGATTTCCATAAATGATCTTTCCTTTTCACTTATGTATGTCTTTATTTTTTTTAATTTAAATATTTTTAGATATTAATGCACAGGGTTGCATTAATTGCAATCATTGGTTTAGGACATCACCATTTGTTCATGCATGGCTCATCTTTTTTGTTTAGTTTGTTGAATAAGATAAAGCACAGCCAGTAATCCAGTAACAAAAGCAAAACATTAGCACCTGATGAATAACCTACATTTGAGCAACATTTCGCCTCCTACTTCTTTGCCTTCATCACTCTAGGTAACCATTTCTTTTGTCTCAGGGTGATCATTACTTTTTTCCTTTCTTTTTACCTAACTCTCTTGCTTCTCTAAATACTACTAGTGTGTGGTTTTAAAAATCATAGTTGTTTTAACTTCATGACGAATGGAATCTTTTGAAACCTCTCTTTGCATTTACTATTATTATGCTTAGGTTTATCCTTAAAGGTTGATTATACTCCCGATTATACTCCACAGAATCTGGTTGATTATATACCAGACTTAACTCAGGTCCTGCCCTCTTGGTTCACTACTCCTCTCTAGATCTCTGCTGTCATCAGGAATATTTAATGCACATTCCACACATGTCTTCTGTGGTTCACAGGCAAATGCTTTTCTTGAGTGTATGTCTAGAATTGCTGGAACATAGACTAAGGAATGTTTAACTTTACATGAACATACTAAACTGCCTTCTAAAATGGTTGCTCCTCTCTCCATTCAATGTGAGATTTTTTTTTCCCGTAATATAGTTGATACTGTAAGGGATTCCATTTTGGTTTTTATTTTTATTTCTTTGGTAATTAATGATATTGGCCACCTTTTTTTTTATTTTCTATGGAATGTCTGTTCAACTTTTTTAAAGTATTTTCCTATTTTCAAAAGTTATCTGTACCTTCTTTACTGATTTTTAGGAGTTAGTTCTTTTTACATAGTTGATGCTAATTTTTAAGTTTTGTGTTTTACACATTTCTTCTTGCAGTTGACAATGTTTCTTTTCTTATTATTTTAGGGCAATGTTTTTGATAAGGTTCATTTTAGTACAGTTAATTAATATTTGTTTAATAGGCAACTTATTTTACTTTGTTTTAGACTGGAACATCTAAATAATGCTAACTTGCACATTTTACTGGAAGACAAGCAGTAAAATATCTGCCTGCAATGCAGGATACTCATGTTCAATCCCTGGGTCGGGAAGAGCCTCTGGAGAAGGAAATGGCAACCCATGGGCAGTATTCTTGCCTGGGAAATCCCATGGACAGAGGAACCTCTTGGAGTATGGTCCATAGGGTCACAAAAGAATCAGATACAACTGAGCACACAGACACATTTTAGTAATAATTAGAAGAATTTTTCTCTGTTAGTGAAAATAGCATCTAAAGCTTCTGAAGTTAAATTTTATTTATTGTGTGAAGATACTCAATTTCATCTTATTTTTACAATTTAATGTATTAACCAAATTCTTCTTTCCCAATGATCTCAGGCACTACTTCTTTCATATATAAATTTTCAGACATGTATAAGCTTCTCAAGAGACTGTCTGATTGATGCATTGGTTAAATTGCTATCAGTACATTGACATATAATTTTTCACATATATTTTAGAATTTAATTTTAAAGTCTAAAAGGACAACTTTTCTGGAATTCTGCTTGAAAACATAAAGAGAATTGATATCAGCAGCATTGAGGCTTTAAATACATGAATTTATCTATTTATTTAATATATAATTTCTTCAGCAATGTCTAATAGATTTTAAGCGCAACTGGCACTTATTTTTAAAATTTGCCCCTATGTTTCATATTTTTATTCTGTTCTAAATAGTATTGCTTTTTTAAAAAATTCTGTTTCTAATTGTTTGTTGCTAGTATGTACAATGACAATAGATTTTTGTATCACACCTTTATCGTGAATAATCTCACTAATTCATTTACTAGTTCTAGTAGTTTTTTGTTTATTTTTGTAGATTTTGTATAATTTAGCAGATTAACTCAGAGGGGTTTACTGTTGTTTGCTTTATATAGATGATTATGTTAACTACAAAGAAAAACAGTTTTACTTTTTCCTTTCTAATTCCCAGTATAGTATCAAATTGAAGTGAGGAGAGCAGAAAATATTGTTATCTTCTGGATCTTAGGGAAAAAGAAGTGTCCAGTATTTCACTATTAAGCATGATGTTAGCTATATTTTTAAAATATAGTTTTAGAAACTCCAATAAATTTTATAAAGTTTTCTTATATTTTTAGTCATTTCAGAAATTTTGTGATGAACTGATGTTGGATTTTTGTCAAATGCATTCTTTTTTTACATTTATTGAGTTAATCGTATGTGTTTTTGTCTATTCTGTTAATGTGATGAATTCCATTGATTGATTTTTAAGTGTTAACCAACTTTGCATTTAGCCATTATGCATTATATTTTTGGTAGATTTTACTTGCTAATATTTTATTGAGGTATCATATCTATATCTATAAAAGTTATTGGTATATAGATTTTGTTTAATAATACAGTTTTTAATTAGATGTAGATAGGTGCAATCATATTTCTTTTAATGTATATCATTCCACCTTCCATGCCTTTGTTCACAAATTGTGTAACAATGAACAAAAGGAAGCATCATGTTTCACATCAATTGTATTGTGATAAACATTTCATTGTGAGTCTTTTCATTGTTTGGGTTCAATACTATATTTATGAACTATCCTTATCTATCTATCTATCTATATATACATATATAAATATATATATACACACACACACACACAAAGGCCATAAGACTGCTGACAAAGGTCTGTCTAGTCAAAGCTATGGCTTTTCCAGTGGTCATGTATGGATGTGAGAGTTGGACCATAAAGAAAGCCAAGTACCAAAGAATTGATGCTTTTGAACTGTGGTGTTGGAGAAGACTCTTGAGAGTCCCTTGGACTGCAAGGAGATCCAACCAGTCCATCCTAAAGGAAATCAGTCCTGAATATCCATTGGAAGGACTGATGCTGAAGCTGAAAAACTCCAATACTTTGGCCACCTGATGCGAAGAACCGACTCACAGAAAAGACCCTGATGCTGGGAAAGATTGATGATGGGAGGAGAAGGGGACGACAGAGTATGAAATAGTTGGATGGCATCCCTGACTCGATGGACGTGAGTTTAAGCAAGCTCTGGGAGCTGGCGATGTGGACAGGGAAGCCCGGTGTGTTGCAGCCCATGAGGTTGCAGAGTTGGACATGAGTGAGTGACTGAACTGATATATATACATATAATTCCTTCTTATTCATATACTGTATTTGATAATATGCATATACCATACCATGTTTATCCTTTCTCTGTTCAACTTTTAGGTTGATTCCAAAACGAAGGATGAAGTGAGAGTCACTCAGTCATGTCCAGCTCTTTGCAATACTATGGGCTGTAGCCCCCCAGGCTTCTCTGTCAATGGAGATTCTCCAGGCAAGAATACTGGAGGGGGTTGCAGTCCCTTTTCCAGGGTATCTTCCTGACCCAGGGATTGAACCTGGGTCTCCAACATTGAAGGCTTTTTCTTTACCATCTGAGCCACAGGGGATGACCTAAAGGGAAGGGATATGTGTATCATCATGACTGGTTTGCATTGCTGTATGGCAGAAAACAACACAATATTGTAAAAATTAAAAATAATAATAATAAATAAAAACTAGTATGTTCCAAAAAAAAAAAAAAGAGTTATAGGCACTCAAATGCTGACGAAAAGGAGGAAAGAGCCTCACATACTGTGATGAGACTATAATGTAGTTTTTATGTCACTTCCAGAGGCACATGAACCCATCACCCAGATCTACTATGGATGCTGAGACTGATGTGCGACACAGACACACATGTGGCACAGTTTTCTGTGTCTTAGTTTTACTCTCTGACTTTAAATAGATAAGTCTTATTTTAACAGTATTACTTAGCTTCTACCTTTTAAAAATCTCTTTACAAACTTTTCAAGTGTTGGACAACTGATTTCCATTAAAAACTCTGGAGGACAGCAGAATTGACATGACTTGCCCCATTTATGAATGGAGAAGCTGCTAAATAGAATTTTTTAAACATTCCACATCTCACAACTAGTAAGTGAGACCTTCTGGTTCTTAATTCAGTGTTATTTCCATCAGCAAGTTTGGATTATTTCAACCTATCTACAGACTCCAAGATGTAAGGTCAAAGGAAGATAAGAAGCTGACATGAAACTTCTGAGTTTTCTGAAACATTTCTAGTTCACAAGTTTAACTGATCTTTAAATTCCCAGATAAAATCAGACTTGACCTGTCAGTTCAGTTCAGTTCAGTCACTCAGTCATGTCTGACTTTGTGACTCCATGGACTGCAGCACGCCAGGCCTCCCTGTCCATCTCCAACTCCCAGAGTTTACTCAAACTCATGTCCATTGAGTTGGTGATGCCATCCAACCATCTGATCCTCTGTCATCCCCTTCTCCTCCCATCGTCAATCTTTCCCAGTATCAGGATCTTTTCTGTGAGCCAGTTCTTCATATCAGGTGGTCAAAGTATTGGAGTTTCAGCTTCAACATCAGTCCTTTCAATGAATATTCAGGACTGATTTCCTTTAGGATGGACTGGTTGGATCTCCTTGCAATCCAAAGGCCTCTCAAGAGTCTTCTCCAACACCACAGTTCAAAAGCATCAATTCTTCAGCGCTCAGCTCTCTTTATAGCCCAACTCTCACATCCATATGTGACTACTGGAAAAACCATAGCTTTGACTAGACAGATCTTTGTTGGAAAGTAATGTCTCTGCTTTTTAATATACTGCCTAGGTTGGTCATAACTTTTCTTCCCAGGAGCAAGCATCTTTTAATGTCATGGCTGCAGTCACCATCTGCAGTGATTTTGGAGCCCTGATGGTTGTTTAAATGGAGAACTTCATGTCTTGTATCACCTGGTGACCTACCTACTCAACCAGTAAAAAGACTCAGAAATTTCTCTAAATATTATATTTTAGTAAATTTATCAGTGAGTTTGGAAGCAATCAGTTGTCAGCAGCAACTTCAAGTTATTAGTCTTCTTCTTAGAAAGAGTTTTAAATCTGTGAGAGTAGATTGAGAGCAAAACTGAAGGAAGGAATAGCACTAACATTCATGAGCGGTCAGGAGCTTTGAATGCATTAAACTGATTTCAGCCACCAGTCCTGTCCGGTAGTTCTCTTTATCTTCTTTTTACAGAGGAGGGTCGCATTTTTCCAAAATAGTAGGTCAATGATGACATGGTCACTTTGACACCATATCTGGATTATGTCGTTTTTTCCTCAGATTTCTGTGTCATAATGCACTACTGAGATTTCTAAAGAAATATTTAATAAATAACAAAACCATCAGCAGCTTCCACCAAATTCTGCTCTTTTAGCACTGATTAATAATAATAAACTGATTGAGTAAGAAGAAAAGTAGAAATAGCTGAAATTCAGCTACTTAAAATGTGTCAGAGACTGTGGTGGAGTTTATACACATATTTATCATTAGATCCCTACTGAACTTCATGGAAAAGGTACTGATTTTATCCTCATTTTACAAATGAGAAAATGGAGCTTTAGAGATTAAGCAATGTTTTGAAGGTTGTACAACCAGCAGTAACAGGAGTGGATTTGACCTGAAACCAGCTGACTCCTAAGCCTTTGTTTTCACACATGCATATATTAATAAAAGATGGTACCATGTGTAAATGTAAAGTAATCCTCCACATTCCATCTTTGTAACAAACCTTTCTGCTTCAACAAGTGGACATTCAGAGCATTGGGGTTGCTTAGACCAGGGGTCCTCAACCTCAGGCCACGGACCGCATCGCCTGTCAGATCAGCAGCAGCATTAGAAATAAAGCATACAAGAAATGCAGTGCGCTTGAGTCATCCCTAAACCACTCCCCAACCCTTGGTCCCTGGAAAAATTGTCTTCCGTGAAACTGGTCCACCAAAAGATTGGTGACTGCTGGGCTAGACTTCTGTTCTGCTGCTGCTGCTGCTGCTAAGTTGCTTCAGTCGTGTCCGACTCTGTGTGACCCCATAGACGGCAACCCACCAGGCTCCCCGTCCCTGGGATTCTCCAGGCAAGAACACTGGAGTGGGTTACCATTTCCTTCTCCAACAGACTTCTGTTCTGGTACAGCTTAAATTTTAGTGAAGGAGAGATGGAAAAATAAATAAATAACTGAGTAAGATTTTCAGGTAGTGATACCTGCTTTCAACATAAGGCAGGGCAATGTGCCAATTAGTGAGTGACTGCAGCTTTGACATTTCAGCCGTGACCAGAATGATGGAGGGAGTCAGCCGTGTAAAGTTCTGAGGACAGAGAGATGAAACCAAGGGCACAGCAAGTACAGAAAGGTAACAGTGGATTGTCCAAGCTTGGGGAGTGTGTGAGGGAAACCGATGCCCCAGACCAACTGGATGCCAGAGCAAATTAAAGTGAGAGGCACGGAGCACTGAGAGGCAGACAGATTTTCTGTGTTATAGACTCTTCCAGGCAAGGTGAGGAGTCAAAGCTAATTCTAACAGGAGGCCTTCGGGAGATTTGAAATGGGAGATGTATGAAAAATCCACTGGCATTTAAAAATATCAATTTGTGTGTATATGGAGTATGGACTGTCGAATGTTAAACATGGAGTAAGGCGCACCACTAAGCCCTGATGCTGGGAAAGATTGAAGGAAGGAGGGGAAGGGGATGACAGAGGATGAGATAGTTGGATGGCATCACCAACTTAATGGACATGAGTTTGAGTAAACTCTGGGAGCTGGTGATGGACAGGGAGGCCTGGTGTGCTGCAGTCCATGATGTCACAAAGAGTTGGCCATGACTGAGAGACTGAACTGAACTGAACTGAACCACTAATCTGAGCAAGAGATGATGGTGCCCTGGACCAAGGTGGTGGAAGTGAAGAAAGTCCCCTCATGGATGGATTAAGAAAAGAAAATTTTAATAAACAGGCCTTACTGAGAGATTTGATTTGGTGGACAAAAAAGGAATTGATTTCTCCTAGAGTTTTGCTTGGCCAGTTGGATGTTTGTACCATTTACTGAGATGATGAATTTCAAACATTGGGACAGGGAGGGATGTGGGTTAGGGAAGAAGTAAAATCCAGTTTTTGTGTTTGGGGTGGAGATTGTTGACCACGTGAAGTGTGAGACACCTCTAACACATCAGGGTGAGGACAACAGATTTTACTAAATCTCTGCAGCAAATCTTCAGGAGGAAAACAAAAACAAATTTCTGTTGAATGTTTAGTGTGACTTAGAGGGAGCATAGAATTTTACAAGATCACAAATGGGTAAATGTGTAGCGGAAGGTCTAACCCGATCCGAGGACTGCGGCGCACTGTGATGGATGACCTGCCCCCCGCCCAACACGTCCAGACACTGATGCCGGCACTCACACACTGTCACACAAGATGATGTATTGGAGTCCAGAGTGATGGCTGGGCACAGAATTAGTCACTCACAAAGCACATAGTTGGAAGACCCATGACTCTCCTGGAGAGTAATCATTTCACAGATGAAATACACAGGTGCACTGGGATTGGCTCGCATCCACACTGATTTCCCAGAGGAAGTCTTGCTTGAAATGTGCATAGAAAAAGAAGCCTGTAAGAGTGCTTCAAATGTAGAGTACCCAAAGAAGCACCTTCCAGGCACACAAGCTAAACAGCTCCTTACTCAGAGGTCTGTCCACCTTGGGGAGCAGCCTCTTCAGGGGCTCCTCGCACTATTGCCATAAGTCTTTGGCAGGAGAAGGAAACTTTGGGAGATTAGGGTGGGAAGTGCTATTGGAGAGAACCAGTGCAGTATCTTCCCTCTTCGGGGTGATGCCCAATAAGTCCTCTGACTATAGAAGAACTGAGAATGCATAAACGCAGTGACAAGAACACAGAGGTCTCCTGAGTCCCTGCCCAGTTCCTTCTGCCACCAGCATGCTCTTCTGACACTGTAATGACATTATCACTCCAAGTTAAATACTAGGTTCCTCTTTTCTGTACGAAACGCTCCCCAGTTCCCAGCTGCACCCCTTGTGCTCACTGCCCGCCTGTGCTCCTCCTCGCCATCCCAGGGCCAGGTTCCTGGAAGCTGGAACCCCTGAGGGCTTCCACAGCCTGGTAAGCAGACCCAGAGATGCACTCCAAGCTGAGCTGCCTCCGGGGCACTTGGAGAACTTTGGGAAGATGACCGATGTGCACACGATGAGGGAGAGCTCTCAGAGGATATTGGCAGCAGTTCAGTCGCCAACCAGCTGCAAAAAGCTTTAAAGGACAGTGTTGCATAAAAAATGAAAAATGTTGATTGGGGACATATTGCCCTTGATTGAGTGCTTGAAGGAAACCTGCTGGCAGAAAAAAAAAAAAAAGATATGGAAATGAAAGAGGGGAAGGGAGAACCGTGGTCAGGGAAAAATAGGTTTGCCCATCCTACCAGCTGTAGAGAAATATCTATTTGTCAGTCCACAGCAGACATCCTTGGAAGTGAAATTCTGTGTCATCTACTAGAAATTCAGTTGTAGGGATCAATGGGGATCTTGCCACACTTTTGCTTTGGGATAGCCCAGTGCTTAGAATTGTCCTCAGCTCTTCTGAAAATGCCTGTACAGTAGGTCCCCATCATATCCCATCCCTGCCAACTTTGTCTAAAGTCCCCCGAAGGGTGGGACAGGAAGAGGGTGTATATTTACAGCATTTGGAGCCAAGCTTTGGGGTTTTATAATCCACTGACCTCCAAAGATGTAATTTGCTTGTAGTCTCAGAGATGCTGGCAGCTATTTTATTATTTATCCCTGTGGGGGATCTGGCTCACTACCAACAAACAATGAAGCTTGCCTTCGCTCCCCACGAGTTATGTGGTCAATGGTTTAAACGTGACTGTTCTGAGGACTCCCCTTTCCAAAGTACGGTCACTCACAGGTTATCACTGCCTAGGGAGGAAAGATTTCTGGGGAATGTTCTGGATTTCTTGATTGTGGGAGGCGATAGAATGATCTGAGCGAGAAATAATTTTTGTGTAAGATGACTCATACCTACTACCCAGCACAATTGTACACCTCACTAGAATTCCTGGCTACAGACTTGGCGACTGACTTCATTTCTACAGAATCACGGAATATAAACCTAAGAGGCAACTTGGACCATCAGCCACAACACAAACCAAAATGATGTTGATCCTTAGCCCCAAGCAGGCACCACTGGGAGGGAATATATATTAAGGATCCTAAGGAGCTATTCCATCACCAGGAGGTAGAGGAGGAATCTTCCAGCTTTGCGGATAGAGAGGCACAACATTCATTACAAAGATTCTATTGCTTGATCTTGAAGGCTGAAATTTGAAAAGTCATCCTAGAAAACACTGTGCCCTCTCATTGCCGATGAGAGGAAAAAAGGACAGACACAATGGCTCTCAACTGTCAAAAAGTGGGTTTGTTGTTAGTCCCCATCACTGCAGTATTTTAGTCATCAATACAGATGATATTAAAAGTACTCGATATAAGGCTTCACCTTTCTGAAGTCTTGTGGAGTAGCTGTACTGCACTATTAATTAGAAATGTGTCGGGTAATGGAATTGTGTGACCCTGCATCAGTGACGCTGAGAAATTATACAAGTAACCCTTCTTGATACATCCCTTCATTGCCCTCTATGGGAACAGTGAACCAGATAAAGCCAGTGATAAGCATTTGCGTATTATTGTTGCTATACAACAACTTTGGGCTTCCCTGATGGCTCAGACGGTAAAGAGTCTGCCTGCAAGGTGGGAGATCCCATTCGATTCCTGGGTTGGGAAGATCGTCTGGAGAAGGGATAGACTACGCACTCCAGTATTCATGGGCTTCCCTGGTGGCGCAGACTGTGAAGAATCTGCCTGCAATGTGAGAGACCTGGGTTCAATCCCTGGGTTGGGAAGATGCCCCAGAGGAGGATGGGGCAACCCACTCCAGTATTCTTGCCTGGAGAATCCCCATGGACAAAGGAACCTGGCGGGCTACAGTGCATGGGGTCACAAAGAGTCAGACACAACTGAGTTACTAAGCACATACAACACTTTCACAAACAACACAACCTTTCTTAGGAGATATTACTAGGTCAGAATCTTCTGACCTATCAAACCTACCTTTAGGAATGCATTATAAAAAAACATGGCGATGGCCGTTAGACTTCGCAAAAATTATGTTCAACACAAGCTTTGTCATCACAAGAAAATTTTCTAAACAACCAGAGTTTTAGTAATAGAAGTACAGTCAAAGTTTGATCAACTATATAGTACAACACTACACAAATGTAAAAATGTGCTGTTGTAGAAGATAATTTATCCATATAAAAAGATATTTTAAAATATTTGGTGAAAAAATCAAGTAAATTTCTAAGCTGTATGCTAAGTATGATCCATTTTAGATTGTTATTGTTATTCAGTTACCAAGTCGTGTCTGATTCTTTGTGACCCCATGAACTGCAACACGACAGGGTCCTCTCTCCCCCACTATCTCCCAGAGTTTGCTCAAATTCATGTCCATTGAGTCGGTGGTGCTATCCAGTCATCTCATCCTCTGCCGCCCTATTTCAGGTAGGTAAGATATAACATGCAGAAGTCTGAAAAATAATTAAAACACTAACAGCAGTTTTTCCTTTTTTTTTAAGGCAAGAAATGGTTTATCTTCTTATCTTCATTTAAATTTTGAAATTATCCCAAAATGAACACATATTACTCTTGCAATAAAAAGTAATGTGAGAAACCTTAATAAAAAAGAAATCCTTCATAAGTTAAATGTAATTCGTTAAAGAGAACGCACACAGCTCCAGCCACCAGGCCCTGTCCCTGAGAGTGGAGGGGACGACCTAGAGGACAGGAGAGCATCCCACTCTCCAAGAACTCATGGCTCTGGGTCACCAACTAGGGACTGAAGATGCAAAGTGTGAGGAGCATCTGTTTCCTTAAGGGGGCCTTGTGGGAACATCTCTGAGCCCTGGTGCCTTTTTCCATTTGTTTAACAGTTGCAGAATAATACCCCAGCAGAAATTCACCAGCTGTCCTCTCTACAGTGATAAAAAGAGTTCTAGGTAGGGCCCATCATCTTTCCCACAACCCACTGAGGTCTATCCAGTACACCAGAGCATGAGGACTTGGAAGCCTTCCACTTGGACCACCCTTCCTCCTCCTCGTATTCAGTAGTTACTCCCTGGATCTCTCATAGGGTCCTCAGATCAAACATCTCTTTTTAGAGAAGCCTTTCCTGACCACTCTGTCTAAAATGGCAGCCACCCACCCCAGTCACACTGTCACTCTCCACTTCTGCTTTGATTTTATGCATAACATTCATCATCACCTGATATATATAGAGTGTGTGTGTGCGCATGTGTGTGAAGGCTTTGAGCACTTTGCGTTTGCTCTAGCTCAGGTATCTACAACATGTTGCTGTGTGTTAGGCGCCTACATCAATTTTGGGTAAATTAATGAATAATTCTGATGTCCTAGCAAAAGTGAAATAGACATCCTAACACCAAGATTCGTTTTAGGCTCGTATCTATGGTGTTGAGAGAGGCCCGGAGAGAAGAAAACCAGGAGAGTTCAAACTCTGTCCCTGAAGAAGATGAAACCAGTTTTGACTTCAAAAATGCATTGACCAGGTAGCATAGAGCACTGTGTTCGCTAAGCTAGTGTTGTAAGTACAATTCTTGCTTGGCACAGTTGCACTTAAGGCTGGTCTGGATCCATTTTGCACAGTGTAGACACAGGGTCTCTGTATTTGTGTGCGGAGCTCAGGGGGCTGCAATTGCCATCACCACCTAAATGAATGCCGCACCCCTTCTCCCGGGTCAGTACTGGGATGGTTGCCAGTAGGCTTTGACTGATAAACATGAAAACGTAGGAGACCTTGAATGGTCAACAAAAGCCATCAATACAGCCATCAAAATAATTTAAATTCATGTCTCATTGGGTCAGAGTTATCATCTTCATACAGGGGGGTGGGGAAGATACGGGATAATTGATTTCAGCTGTCCAGCAGCCTGGATTTGATAACACTCTTTCCGACCTTGAATCTTCATCTCACCAAATA
Source organism: Muntiacus reevesi (assembly GCF_963930625.1). Taxonomy (NCBI): domain Eukaryota; kingdom Metazoa; phylum Chordata; class Mammalia; order Artiodactyla; family Cervidae; genus Muntiacus; species Muntiacus reevesi. Next base: position 16,789,363 of record NC_089251.1, read on the forward strand.
TCCTGTATTATGATGTAGACCTTCCAAATCACGTGGATCTTCTCCATGTTGAATCTGAGCCACACACTTTGCAACAAGTAACTCGTAAGGCACTCTCCCCAGAGAAAATCATCTGTTTGATTTATTACGTGACTTTAAGTAGTATGACTGTTTAGAGAATTTGCAGACTTCACAGCCAGAACTATTTCCTTTGGAAGAACATTATTTAGGGTGAGATCCTTGAGAGCAGAGATTGTTTCATGAATCTCTGCATCCACTGGATGTAGCAAAATGCTTGCAACATAGGACTCCTTTCAAAAGTATTGGCTGCTCTGTTAAATGATTGAATGACTTAAGGTTTGTTTCTAAATCTGCAGGGTTGTGATGCTACTCAGGCTCCCAGGAAAGGCCAAGACACTTTCTAATACTTCAGATTTCATTTTAATGTCTCTTGAAATTGTTCTATTTGTATAACTTACAAGCCATGTGTAACACTGAATGATCTCCTGGAATGCAGTCTGATATCCAGGTTCTGAAAGTGATGATTTTCAATGCTGTCCAAGGCTGATGGACTGGACAAGGAAAGGTAGAGGGTGAAAAGTACCCTCAGAGACTCCAGTCCAACCAGGAGAAATAACATATTCATGCCACAGCTCTGCTATGAATATTCCAATACAACTTCAAATATTGCACTTGAGATGAGGTATCAGGGGCCAGAATGCAGCAAAGTAATACAGCACGAAAAAGAAATGGAGAAACAAAAAGACCAGAGGCTGGTCTCTTCCAGGAAAAAGCAAGTATCTATCTAGAGGCAGACTTTTGCATTGAAACTTAGCTCACATCTCCCACTCCCTGAATGATACGGCCTCTGGCAATGCCACTTAGCCTCAGTCTCTGCCTAGGCAGCACAGTTGTGAAGAAGATCAAGTGAATTAATAACTATGAATGGGTTTTATATGCCATCATGCACTATCCAGATGTCAGTTATTAGGCTCTCAGTATGCAAAAAGAGAGACTGTATTGAATAAAGCAGACCATGTTCACCAACATAATCAAAACTGGTGTTTTTAATACTTCATGCATTAGGCATATAGAGATAAAACCAGTGGTATGTTGGAACTGGTCCCCATGACTTCTGAGAAATGACTGTGTGCATCATTGTCAAGACTCAGTGTGTCTGGCCTGAAATCAGCCTGGGTGGTTGTTTGTATCTACCTTATCAAATTTGGCAAGAACTACAAATCGAGGACTCTATCCCCACTTGAGAGACAGTTATTAAAATTTTACCATCACACAATTGTGTGATGTGATAAAATGTGAATTTTTTCACAGTTAATGTTGCTTTTCTTTTTCTTATGTCTAGTAAAGGTGATATTTTTCTATTGGCTTTGCACTAGCCCTTTCAGACACCAGCATTTTCATGGATTAACAAAATAATCAGCATTCACTAGAGGAGGGAGAAAAATATAAGCTCTAAATCTGAAGCCGCTGTCCACCTTGCTCAGATGAATTTAAATTCCAAGGTCTATATATTCTTCGATTCCATATGGTACCATGAGGTCTCGGTAAATATCATTCGACGACTGATTTAGTAACAGTAATGCACACACATTTATATATATATTCAAGTCATCTGCCATCTGCTGGACTTCGTAAAGGAGTCAGAAGCCCCAGTCAATGCAACAGCATTCATGCATACTAACCTCCAACCTTATGGAGATGGTTTGATTCAATAGTTTCTCCCTGACTGTTAAAAAACTATTAACATATTTATATTCTTAAAAGTGTCACTAACTTATAAGTTAATGGAAAGATCAAGCTTTCTGTCTGCTGGCTCCCACTCAAAGATGAGTTCCACTGCAGAATAAATTCATGTATCTCTTAAGAATATGGGAGTGGGAAGGGTTAGCCTTGTTCTTCATTCATCTTGCCCTACATATACCCTAACTCTATCATGAACTTGACTCATGTTTCAAGATTCGGTACCCAAAACAGCAGTATTCTCTTCATCCGAGGTCTGAGAATGAGTCAGATGAGACTGTGCCCCAAGTCTCGAAGTTTGATTTTTCACCAGGAGGAAGGTTTACATTGGGAAACAGGCATGCTATAGAAAGAGCAAAAAGGGAATGTAAAGACATTACAAGAATTTTGGGTGATTTCTGACCTGCACACTTTCTGCCAGGGCAACTCAGGGTGGTTTTTTTTGTTTTTTTGTTTTTTTTTGGCTTCTCAATTTTAAATAGCCTAGTGTTTAAAGGATCATTTTGTCCTTCCACCCCCTGCTCCCCAATCGAAACAACAAAAGAAGGAATTTAACCTCATATCCTCGCTCTGAAATTAGCTCTATTGTCAAAAGATGACAGTTGTATCCTGATTTCAAGAATTTCATGTTGGAATAAAACAGCGTTTTTGAAACCATTGTGTTACTTCAAACAGATCTGTAATGGTCCCTCGGCAAACCATTTGCAGAAGACGTGGGTAAGTAAGATAAAAAGACACCATTTCTAAAGAGTTGCTTTTATGGTCTAGGTCAGAGTGCTCTCTCCACGTTGTTCATTCCCAGTCGAATTCCCTAATAGTCTATCTCCTCCGCGAACAGATGCCCGGCCTCATGTCGGAACCAGATCGCGCCACCGCTGAGATGCTATCCAGCTCCTTCTTACTGAGCCGTTTCCCTAGCAGATGGTGCGATGCTGCAGGCATACTCCTTCCTGTTAATTACCAGCCTTCGCTACAGATGGAAATGTCAGTCAGCCTCACAGGTCCTGGTTCCTGCCATTGCCTCAGTCCACAGCCCTTCTACCTAGGCAAGACGCTGCCAACACACACCATGTGTTTTGTGACTGCTGACTAGGCAGGCAACAAAAAACAACTTACTTCATGAATATTCATGGCGGAATGTTTAAAGTTCTGTTCATCTGCGATGCTTATAGATCTGCTTAAAGGGGGTTGCACCTTCCTAAGAACACTCTGCCCCTTGTTTATCTACACTGAAGAGATGTGAGTTACCAAAGTGAGTTGCCATGGCAACAAAGAGAGGACCATTAAATGTCGGCCATTTGGAGCCTTCTGTGGGCACATCAATTTCTGACTAACGCTCTTCCCATACCTTTAAGTGTCACTTAATTATTCTTGTCCTGCCATAACAGACCAATAGTCACCAAGCTGAACTGATTAGCTAATAACAGTGGGTTTTTATTAAACCCTGATTATCTCATCTGCACATACATACCCCAAAATGAATTCCTTGTTCTTTCCTGGTGTGTAAACATACTAAATGCAGATAAACAAATTTCAGCAGTCATTCTTTGTTCCTTAAATCAAATTCTTTTACCCTCTGTGGACAACCCTGTAGGAATAAAAACTAGGTATCTTTACAGGTTTACACAAGAAAGTTAGGGCTCAGGTTTGAGAGTAGAGAAAGGGAAGGGAGACCAGAATCAGGCATTTTACTGAAGGTGATTCAGACAAGACTTCCTCAATTGGTACATTCTCCAGGATACTGTGTTTAAAGGTAAGGTGATGGAGAATGTCATAGCCACTCAGCACCATGTCTTCCCAGCAGGTCTTCCTGTCTCTATGATTTAACACAGAGAAAAAATACTAAGTGCCCCAAACACAGGCAAAAAGCTTCAAGTGAAGGTCATTTTCCTTGGGACAAAGTCTCTCGGCACACTGGGAGAGGCAGCTTTCATGAGTTCTGAAAGATTTATTTTTTAAATAATGAGAATTGTTTGTCCTTAGGTATTTCTTGCTGTGGAATGGGGTTCCACCTTATGTGATTTCTAGTGGGGAGCAAAGTTATCAGAGAGTATGGGAGGTGTGAGAATTCCTGAGCTAGAGAACTGTATGTAGTGGGGCAAGCTGGGAGACACTCTTTGGGCGTCCCCATAATTATGAAGCTTAGGTCTTCTTTCCAGATTCCCTTTTAAGAGGAAATCTTGATTTGTATGCTTTTCATGTTTAGAAGGGAAAGAAAGCATGTTTAGGTATTTTACAAGCAAAATAGAGATAAGCTTATTCTGAATGGGGCAGCCGAAAAAGAAAAAAAAAGCAAAAAAAAACCACTATGCTACATATATTTTCCAGGTGGCACTAGTGGTAAAGAACCCACCTGCCAGTGCAGGAGACATGGGTTCAATCCTGGGTTGGGAAGATCCCCTGGAGGAGGGCATGACAACCCACTCCGGCATTCTTGCCTGGAGAATCCCATGAACTGAAGAGCCGGACCGCCTACAGTCCATGGGGTCACAAAGAGTGGGATGTGACTGAATGCATACACACACACACACACACACACACACACACACACACACACACACATCTCATGAGATGCTAGGAGAAGATGCTGCTCCAGAGTTGGTATGAAGATGATATCAGGAGAGTAGCCAGAACCCTCCATCCCCTGGTTCAATATTCACAATGACTGTGTCTCTCAATGAATACATGCAATGGTGGTACGTATAAGTGCTTAACAGACTCACTGAAAAAATAACAATGTCGAAAGATGGATATACATTGTACATAATTTCATTATAAATCTTATTCACAGAAAGGATGTGTATTACATCAGGTATAAATAATAATAACGTATGTAACACCTTTTATGATAGACTCTATGCAAGTTCTATATAAACTGATTCTTACAGGATGCTATCATTAATTTTTGCTAACTCATATCTGTAGCCAATCTGTGATTTCAATTCAACCATGATTTGAAAACTCAATTGTATTTCTTTTCTGATAGCTCTATTCCCATTAAATTTATTATCACTACATCTGACACATGATCTATTGTTAAACACTTTTCTCACCCTCACACGCACTGTATTCATTAAGCTGAAACCTCTTTCAGCTTCATCAGTATGAATGTCAGAATTTCACCCATTGTTCAGTAGCCTGAGTGGCTTATTTGCCTAACTGGATAACAGTATTTAAATACCAAAGAGTATTTCTTCAATTCTTTTGTGCCATTCACAAGCTAGTGACTACCTGCACAACACAACACAACACACGTTTAACTGTACTGAGTATTATTAATATTTTCTCCATCACTATCTCAAGCCTAGTCAGTCACCAAAGCAATAAATCAAGCTTGTATTTGTAGTGTTTGCCAATTTCTATAGTATAAATACTCCAGGCATGGGAAATATCAAGCTACTGACATGATGTCATTGAATGTAAATCTGGGAAAAGATATAGAGTAGAACATTTGATTTTTAATAGTGGCCACACTTAACAGCCAACTTATAAAATTCCTGAAAATTCAGCATAGACTTTTGCAGGCTAGCGTGAGTCAGCCCAAATACCAACTTTATAGTCTTATCTTTATGCTTTATTTTACCTCTCACCTCTTTCACAGGGATAAAGTCATATTCCAAATATGTGTGTTCCACATTTGTGAAGTCACATAAATTTGCAAAGTCCTAGTTAGGAGGAGCTTAATAAATTGCTGAATAAATTGAATTGAATGGATGCACACTTAATGAAGCTAGTTGAAAAGATGAAATGCAAACACATGGAAAGTTTAATGACATTTGGCTGGTTTTTGCTTTGTGCCAAGAGAGCTTTCCCAGGAAAATAAAACTTCAGAGGAGAGCAGGACCTTTCCATATAGTGGAGTCTGGTCAGGGCAGGGCAGGGACTTGACTTGAGCTTAGAAGATGGTTAGGACTTGGATAGATGGAGATGAAAAATGGAAATTTCAGTAATTAATACAAGGAATGCTTCCTAAGTAATTGCTAGTCACTGTGCACATTATACTGCCTACTATTAACAATTCTCAAAAGACATAACACAATTCTAGAGAATGTTTACCTATGCAATTGGAAGGACTCAAAATAAAACTCAAAAACTGGTTAAGGTATTTAAGTACTAAGTTTACAAGCAATGTATCTAAAAGAGAAGGAAAAAATGAGTTTTCTTTAAAAAAGAATATCTTTGCAGCTTCCCTAGGAAGTAACAGCAATGCAAACTCATCAGTAAACCAAAATTTGCTCACAAAACTCTGCAGATAAAAGAAAACTCTGAATTTGGTCTTCTCAGAAGAGAGATGGAGCATGTGTGAAATGACAGGTCAAAATGACAAAAGCTTTGGCTACAATTAGTCTTCATTTGCAGACTGGGACTTGGAGAATTACCTCCTTTACCAGTGTCTTGATCTTGAATGAGGGGGTTCAGCACTGGTACCAGGGGAAGCCTAAAGGAAATCAGTCCTGAATATTCATTGGAAGGACTAATGCTGAAACTGAAACTCCAGTATTTTGGCCACCTGATGCAAAGAGCTGACTCATTAGGAAAGACCCTAATGCTGGTAAAGATTGAAGAATGGAGGAGAAGGAGATGACAGAGGATGAGATGGTTGGATGGCATCACCAACTCAATGGACATGAGTTTCAGCAAACTCCAGGAGATGGTGAAGGACAGGGAAGCCTGGCGTGTTGCAGTCCATGGGGTAGCAAACAGTCGGACACAACTGAGCCACTGAACAACAACAGCCAGGGGCACATGCCGGGGAATGCTGGCTCTTCTGTTTTTGACGATGGGAAGGAAGAAATGACAGATAGATCTCTGGGAGAGGGGGCAGGAAATGTACACTTTTGCCATTAAAGGAGAAGGAAGGCCTATAATTTTAAATGGAGAAATATCTAAACCTTGAACATATGGGAACTCCAAATAATTCATAGAAAAGTAAATATTGGAAAAATGAGCAAAATAATAAAAACCGAAACTTGTTTGATCTTGTCAGCAATGTAAAATCATAAGATGTATTTTAAAAATGAGCAAAGACCATAGAAGTTATTGTGTTGTTGCCTCTTCAGACACAATGAGATCGATGTGCTCATGCTGCTATGAGTTATTGTCAATTTGCTTCTAGAAATCACCCTGACATCAGTATGCAGAACTGCAAACACATGCATACTTTTAGCCAGCATTTCCAGATCCTGAAGAAAGAATCACAAGTATAATGTAAGAATTGTTATTTTTTGAAGAAAATAAACCCCTAAATTTGTATAAGAAAAAATGGTTAAGCATATTACGGTCCATATATCTATCTATCTCAAGCATTTTTTTTAAGTGTCAGTCGCTCAGTCATGTCTGACTTTTTATGACCCATGGATTATAGCTGGCCTGGGTTTTCCGTCCATGGAATTCTCTGGGCAAGAATACTGGAGTGAATTGCCATTCTCGTCTCCAGAGGATCTTCCCCACTCAGGGATCAAACCCAGGTCTCCTGCACTGCAGATTTTTTCTGTCTGAGCCACCAGGGAAGCCCATCCATCTATCCATATATCTATCTATCTACCTATGTATCTATCTGTGTGTCTATCTATCTATCTACCTATTTATCTAATTAATGAACTAATCATCCAGAAAAATCATCACAGGAAGAAAATATAACAAAATGTTGAAAGTGGCTATTACTAAGGAACACATGAAGGGTGATCCAGGGACTCTGATTACATTTTGTAAATTTTCAACATTAAGCAAATCCATTGTTTCATCCAACAGAAATCAAATTTAGTTTAGAAAAGATACACACTTCTTTTCAGGAGAATAAGGTTTGAATCCAAATAGACCTAGAATTAAAAGCATCTCTCTGTTCAATATCATTTAAAAATCATTTGCTCTTAGGTCTAATATTTCAGTCTTCCCTGGTGGCTCAGATGGTAAAGAATCCACCTGCAAGGCAGAAGACCCAGTTTCGATCCTCGGGGTGGGAAGATCCCCTGGAGAAGGGAATGGCAACCCACTCCATTGTTCTTGCCTGGAGAATCCCATGGACAGAGGACCCAGGTGGGCTACAGTCCATGGGGTCTCGGAGAGTTGGACACAGCTGAGCACCTGACACTTTCACTTTCTCATATTTCATGTGTTTTTAAAGGGGGGTAATTATCGGATACTTACATGGTTACCATGAGGAATCCACAGGCACCTTAGAGTGCTTGACATAGGTATGGCAGGTGGTCAGTTTATGCTAATTTCCTTCCTCCAAATCAAGACACTTCTGAATGGTGCTATCTAATGAAGTTAAAAACCAGAATAAGATCTTTTACAGTCTCATTAGTTCTATCAAAAAGTGTCCTCCACATCCTCTTAACCTAGAGAGGGCCAAGCGCAGGGAGCGCCAATAAGCCTCCTGAACACAAGCCCCGCTGAGTGAGTCTTTGATGCTGTCCTGTGCATCTGCCAGGTTGGATCCCGCTCCCGAGTTTGCAAAAATCCGATCCTTCAGTTCAAACTGCCTGCTCAAGACATGTGGGCCAGCCTAAAAGCAGAAAGACAAAATTTCAGACAGCCATTCCCCAAACCGTAACCCTAACAGATGTCCATGTGGGGGACCCGGACCTCTTACAGGAAAGGAAGAGCAGCTGGTTCAAAGGCATCACAGTTCCTCTGCCCAAAAATGAGGCAGGAACTGGAGATGTGACTCTGAGACAGAAAGCAGAGTCGGAAGGCAGCAAAGAGTCGGCGTGTGTTTGAAAGAGGCGAAGGAGTAAAATCTGCTCCTGGCCATCGCAGGAGGCTGACGCAATCCAGACTGACTCTGGGGACGGCCCTGGTGCCAGCAACGGAGGCCACGTGGCTTCTAATGTGGCCAGGCCCCACTGCAGCCCAGAAGACCGAGCAAACAGCCAGATTCCACCCGAGGACAGAACCAGCTTTAGCAGCTGGTGGGTGAATTAGCTTCAGGCCCACCAGGTGGAGGGACGTTTGAATCTTGCCCTCATCCAAAGAAAAAGAAGAGAGCATCTTAGGGAACAGAGCTACCATCAACTCTATTTTTTTTCCTTTTAGTTTCTTCTTGCAGACTCCTTTGGGGTACAAGGAAAAAGGGACATTAGAACAGACAAGCCTTGGAGCTTGAAGAATATGGATTCGTGACACATTAGAGTGTGGAAAGCTAGTCAGGAGTCTGCAGGTTTTTCAAGTAGAATTCCACTTTTGTCAAAGGAGAGCTTACAAGGTGATGTCAACTCTTGAGAGCAGAGCTTGGCTTTGTATCACCAGCTCTTTTAAAAATGCTGGATCCGTAGTATTTGCACAGAAAATATTCACCTGCTTCTGCTTCTGCTTCTAAGACTTTACCTCGATGTAGAGCGGACTGTCTGCATAATCCCCGGTCCCCGGAAGGTGCTCTAGGAGAGGCTGCAGCCTTATCCTGAGAGCATGGCAGAAGAGGTTCCTGAGTTGAGTAGAAACCTCCACCACGCACAGTGAAATTCAGGGAAAGCCAACGCCTGGCCTTTTGAGCACTGTCCTGCCACCTGGTGGCTGGATCACTAAATTGCAAGGGCAGTTTTCTGCGCTCAGCGAGCCAGTTATGTGAATTTGCAAAACCATCCTGAGGTGAAGCCATTTTGACAAATGTCAGAGAGATACGAGCATTTCAGAAGGATGAGTAGGGGAAAAAAACAAGCATATGCTGTGAGAGAAAATAGCTTCCTTGATGAGAAAGAGGCCAAATCAGTTGTGAGTGGGCAGGCAGGGAACAGAGGAAGCAAGTGCAGCACCCGGGATGTGGGCAAGAGACCACACAGCGTGGCGAGTGGCTTATTCCAGGAAGGGCTACCTCGCCACCAGGCTGAGGTCAGCAGTTCCCACGCAGCCCTGAGAGAGGGGGTCTGGTGCCGTTCTGTACTCCTCTTTCTCTGGCATTTTAAGCCCATATTTTAAAGTCTTCCCAAGATGGCAGAGAAGTCCTTTGCTTTCTTAAGCATCAGCAAGCCCCATCTCCATTTTTGTTTTCTTCCCCCCACTTGTGTTTACTTCATTCCTGCTTCTTTCTTTATTCAACAGGCACTAGCCACCTTCCAGGTGTTGGCAATTTTTCAGTGGGCTTGTGGGATACACAGAGAGCGTGGGGAACACAGAGAAAATGGAGGAGGGGAGCAAGATAAGCTGACAGAGCCCAGAGAGACACATGCACCAACATGACCAGCCCTGGGGCTTGGGAGAGAGCAGAGGCGGGGCCCCACTCTGGAGGAGGGGGGCTCCGAGAGGACCGTGCGTACAGAAACTGTCCGGGTGGTACCCAAGGATGCGTAAGAGTCCACAGGATGGGTGTCAGTAGGACACGTCAAACAGAAAGGATGGTGGATAAAAGGAGATTAAAAAGGCAAGACATGCCCATGGAGGGGCTTCCCAGATGGCACTAGCGGTAAAGAACCCGCCTGCCGATGCAGGAGACCTAAGAGACACAGGTTCAATCCCTTAGTCGGGAAGGTCCCCTGGAGGAGAGCATAGCAACCCACTCCAGTATTCTTGCCTGGAGGCTCCCATGGACAGAGGAGCCTGGCGGGCTACAGTCCATAGGGTCACAACGAGTCAGACATGCCTGAGCAACTGAACATGCATGCCTGTGGAGGTGTTAGAGGAACTCCTCCATCGGAGAGTGAGCCAGAGACACAATTAATAGGCTTGCAAAGATCAAACCATGAGGCTAGGATGGTGGCTTTCATTTACCGTAGTAATGTGGAATCCTGCTTGAGAATCTGAGCAGGGAGGAGAGGCCATCTGACCGATACAGATGAACGTTCTGGATAGATCACCTGCCTTGCAGTCAGGAAGGAACAGTTCTGGTGGCCCAGGGCTGCTCAGGCCAAGGAGGCCTTTAGAAGCAGTTAAGGCACTGAGGGCCAGTGTGGATGAAGCCAGGTTTCAAGAGCTGTTTGGGAAGCAGGACTGGCTGACCTTGGCCTCTCACTGTCCACACAGGGGCTCAGTTTGGCTCCTGGGTTTGGTTTACCAGATGGCCATTTTGGCACTCCTAGACTGGAAATACAAAATGGGAACCACTTTGGGGAGATAGTTACATGTGGCTTGCACTTTTGGAGGGTGCCATCACTGTATCCTTGGGCACGTGGATGCCAAGACCAGGGCCAAAAGCTGGAGATTGGCTCTCTCCTCTCATCTTTTTCCTCCACCTCCTTCTTCTTCTCCTTCTTCTCATTTCTAACCTGCCTTCACTCTTTCCTTAGTTTGTTCTTTTTTTTTTTTTTTTTACTTTGTTCTTTAAAGAGATACTTATTGAGACTCAGAGTCCAGAAAACAAAGTTTCTGGGGGTGGGGGGGAACATTTAATTGGTGCTTTAAGATGTCCACCAGAGACCTGCTCTAAAAATGCCCAGATGGTTAGGAGAATGTGCTGAACCATTTGGCTATTTCCAGAAACTTATTTTACCTATATAGAAGCCTGGGTGCCAGATGAAACAGGTAGGAAAGTGGTAAGAAAACAGTTTTTCTTGAAGTCAAGAGACGTTCTGGCCTTGACCCCTGGAAGAATGTATGGAGAACTTTTTACAATGTGTACACAGGCCTTAAATTTTGATCCTAGCTAGATTTAGGGACTGTCCCATTTTTCAAACCAATCAAGGGTTGATGGCCAGAGAAATCTTTTACTTTGGGACTCTGACTGCTCCAACTGGTTCAAGAAGAGAGAGTTCTCAATCCATTGATAGAATGATCCGGCTCTTCCAATCTTATGTCCTATTAAAAGTTCTAACTATGGCCCGTGGACATCTCAAAATAAAGATTTAGGATAGATCCCAACACTACTGACAGCTAATCAATGAATCCCAGCTGAATGTGCAGCGTCACCAGCATGGCCCCATCCACACTGACCCCTTGTCACTCCCCTCATCTCCCCATTGCCTTCTCAAAATAAGAGTGTAGGTAAGCCTTCCTAACTCAAGCAAATAATAGAATGGATAAAACATGTCTTTCCATGTCATCAAAACCACCAAGTTCAAATAGAAAAGAAAGCCCCACAAGTCTTTGAAGATGGCAGAAAGGCAGTGTCCTTGGTGGGAGCAAAGATGCTTAGATCCTGCTGGACATTCGGAACTTCCATGGCATCAGAGAAAAATATTCCAAACTCTGGGGTCAAAGGCACGATGTTCAAGTCCCATCTCTACCTCTCCCGAGTTACTTATTCTTTTTGTTTTCTGATTTTCTCAACGGTCAAATGGGAATAAAAGTACCTACCTGTACTAGTCAGGATTCTCCAGAGAAACAGAACCAGAAGGATATATATGTAGTATATATAATGAAGTGTTAGTCGCTCAGTCGTGTCCAACTCTTTGCAACCCTGTGAACTGTAGCCTTCCAGGCTCCTCTGTCCATGGAATTCTTCAGGTAAGAATATTGGAGTAGGCTGCCGTTCCTTTTGCCAGGGGAACCCAGGTCTCCTGCATCGCAGGCAGATGCTTTACTGTCTGAGCCACCAGGGGCGCCCGGGTATATATAAGAGGAGCTTTATTGTAGGGATTCTCCCATGGTGTAATGGAGGCTGAGAAGTCCCTAGGTCTACCTTCTACAAGGTAGAGAATCAAGAGAGCCAGTGGTGTAATTCAAGCCCTAAGACTGAGAACTGGGGAATCCGGGATATAGTCCAGGTCAAGGATGATGTCTCAGCTTTAGACAGAGAGATAGAGATTCACCCTTCTGCCTTTTTGTTCTAGTCAAGCCCTCAAGTTATGGATGATGTTTAATCTCATTGGTGAGGTTCAAATGCTAATTTCTTTCCTGGATCCCCTTACGAACATACCCAAAAACAATGTTTCACCAGTTTTCTGGGCATCTCTTAGCCCAGTAACCATCACACTAACTTACAGGATTTTCATGAGGATTAGTTAGATGATAATAATTGAAAGAATCTTTTTTTTTTTTTTTTTGGCTAAGTTGCTTCTGTTGCATCTGACTCTTTGCAACCCCATGGACTATAGCTCAGCAGGCTCCTCTTTTCATGGGGATTCTTCAGGCAAGAACACTGGAGTGGGTTGCAATTTCCTTCTCTAGAGGATCTTCTCAACCCAGGGACCGAACCTGTGTCTCCTATGTCTTTTGCATTGTGAGGTGGGTTCTTTACCCCTAGCGCCACCTGGGAAGAATCTTACCTCTTAAGAATTCCTCTACCACTATGTGGCTTTTCTTTTATCAATGTGCCATCATTGTTCAAGCAATCAAACCAGTGCAGGGCCTCCACAAACTGTAATCTTTGCACTGCACATTCTTTTGTTCGCACTCACCTCAAAGACCTCTAAATGTTTTTCAGGTCTTAAACACAATGTCCTCTTAGAAGTCTTCCATGACCTTCCAGAATGAGAAGTGCCCCTCAGTCCCCTAAACACAAGGTTTTCTCAGGTTCTCTTTCTCCTGTAAGATATAGCCAAGAAACTTATCATGGCCACAGAGCTCTTGACTTGATCCTCCTGACACTTTCTGGCTTGTCTCTTGTAGCTCCTCTCAGATCTTCATCTCCTCCGTGGATGACTTGGGTCACCCTGTCTCTGACTTCCAGCTCTTCCCATGTGATTCACATAGCTGTCTCCTTCACTGGTGATGTTGCCACACTCCCAACTCTGGTCCGCATGCTCCGTGTCTCCTATCATAGCCCTGGTCCTGCTGGGTATGAACCATCTGCTCTTCTATCTGTCTCACCAGGCTGGGAACTCCCGGAGGGCAGACTTCATCTTGACCATTTTCATAACCTTATTTCTTATTGCAATGCTTAATACACAGCAGTGTGGATGTTCAAATAAATAAATATGGCAAACTCCCTGCCTGGCTGATGCCTAGTTTTACAAAGCTCCCTCATTAATCTTCTTCTGTGGCTGTTGACTGTCTTGACACCATCTCATCTTCCCAGTCTCAAATGGGAGGTCAAAGACTGACTTTCTTTTACATGATTCAGCAGGCTTAACACTCAAAGGGGATGTCTTTAAACCAAGGGAAGTTTTATTTCAAGAGGAAATATGGGTTTTAATTTGGTTAGCAATAGGGAAGAATTTTGGGCTACTTGCTTTCAATGGGTTTGTTAGGACACTGTTTCTTAAATTGAACTATTTGAACCATCTGCAAAAGTTGTAGATTCCTGGTGCCATTTCCAGACAGACAGCATCACAGACTCTGGAAGTACAGGGATTGACACTTTGGGGGTCTCCCTTCAGAATGCCTGTCCTATGACCTATGAAGCCACTATGCAGAGAGTAGAAGTAAGTGTCCAACTAGACAAATGCACTGACCATGCAAATGACCTAATTCTTCCTGGATTTTCTGAAAAGCAATAGGTGGTCTTTTGCAAGCATGAGATATAGTTGTGTGTGTGCGTCTAAGTTTCTCAGTCATGTCTGACTGTGACCCCACGGACTGCAGGCCATTGGGCTCCTCTCTCCATGGAATTCTCCAGTCAAGAACACTGGAGTGGGTAGCCATTTCCTTCTCCGGGGGACCTTCTCAACCCGGGGATCAAGCCCAAGTCTCCTGCATTGAGGCCGAGTCTTTACTACCTAAGCCACTAGGGAAGCCCATGAATACTGGAGTGGGTAGCCTATCCCTTCTCCAGTGGATCTTCCCAGTCAGAAATTGGACCAGGGTCTCCCGAATTGCAGGCAGATTCTTTACCAGCTGAGCTCCCAGGGAAGACTTTCTTTTTTCACCATCAAAGAGGAGGGGGTGCACACTCAAAGCCTGTAGGGGTTGAATTTCTCAGTACCCAGGTGGGAACAGGCCCTAAGGCAGATACCATTTCATTTTAAAAGGTGAAAAATGTCCTTAGTATAAATGCACAGTGTATATATCAATTCTCACATGTAGCACTATTTCCTCAATTCATTAAGGAAAAGCCTAAGGCTCGGAGGCGAGGTGACTCGCCCAGAGCTCCCATGTAGCAGAACCAGCTTCTAGGGGTATTTCTGTCACCACAAACCATGTTATTCTCAGCGCAGCGGTGTACGCCACTATTCAGCCATGCTGTCACCATTCTGTGTTTTATTTGCTCTTGTTCAGTCTCTAAGTCTTGTCCGACTCTTTGTGACCCCATGGACTGTAGCATGCCAGGCTCTTCTGTTCTTCACTATCTCCAGGAGCTTGCTCAAACTCACTGATATTGAGTCAGTGATGCCATCCCATCATCTCATCACCTGTTGTCCCTTTCTCCTCCCACCCTCAATCTTTCCCAGCATCAGGGTCTTTTCCAATGAGTCTGCGCTTCACATCAGGTGTCCAAAATATTGGAACTTTGGCTTCAGCATCAGTCCTTCCAATGAATATTCAAGGTTTCCTTTAGGGTTGACTGGTTTGTTTTCCGCTATACTTTGTACTTACCTCTAAATTAAATTTAAATTGACTCATTTTCTTGACTTAGAGGTTGTGTGTGTGTTTCTTCTGGTTTTCTAATACTTTGGGAAAAAAATAGTATGATGTTAGTGAAAAGAACACTTAAAAAAGAAAAACACATGAAAAACATTAAATCAGTTGGGTAATGTGGTCATTGTGAAACAAGCTATCATCATGTCAATAAATTCGATAGGTATATAGGTATATGAATACAGATACAGATAAACATCTGAAGGCACTGCAGAGTAAGCACAAAGACGACCTTAACCCTTGAAGGAAAGGAAGCATACTGGATGAGGGTCACATGCAGGAGCATCATCCAGCCCTCCCAGGGTCCTCCCGGAGGTGATCCAAGCATACCCAGTACAGCTGCTGGGACTCAGGTACAAGGCTGAAGTCTTTGAAACTTGAGGCGTCTCAGGAATGGAGTTTGGGCCACCAGATGGGTTAAAAATTAAATGAATGATTAAAATCTGAGCTTTTTGCTCCATACACATTATACCTCAATTTTTAAGAAAAGAGGGCTTCCCTGGTGGCTCAGTTGGTAAAGAATCCGCCTGCAATGCAGGAGAACCCAGTTCGATTCCTGGGTTGGAAGGATCCACTGGAGAAGGGATAGGCTAACCACTCCAGTGTTCTTGGGCTTTCCTGATGGCTCAGATGGTAAAAAATCCGCCTGCATTGCAGGAGACCTGGGTTCAATCCCTGGGTTGGAAAGATCCCCTCCAGAAGGGAAAGGCTGCCCACTCCAGTATTCTGGCCTGGAGAATTCCATGGACCGAGCAACTTTCACTTCACTTAAAAAAAAAAAAAATTTAAATCTGAATTTATTTCTTATTGCCTAATACACATACATCACACAATCTCTATGATCTTAGTTTCTTTATCTGAAAAATGTGTGTGTGTGTGTGTGTCAGTGTGTGTACGTGCTCAGTCATGTCCAACTCTTTTGCAACCCTATGGAACGTAGCCTGTCAGACTCCTCTGTCCATGGGGTTTTCCAGGCAAGACTACTGAAGTGGGTTGTCATTTCTTTTTCTAGGGAATGTTCCTGACCCAGGGATCGAACCCACATCTCTTACATTTCCTACATTGGCAGGCAGATTCTTCACCACTAGTGCCACCTGGGAAGCCCTGTTTCTTCACGTGAAAAACATAATGGACACTATTTATTGAAAACCTGCCTTGTGCCAGACATTCTTATTACCTGAACAAGCATCAGCTCTTAACTTCACAATGATGTTGGGAGGGGAGTATAGCTATTTGGCTTGACCCGGATCAGGCTGAGCCCACAGGTCACACGGACATTATTTTATGGGCTACTTCCTTCTCGATAAGATTGCTGGGAAGATCAGACTTCAGATGTGGTGTAAACAGCTGTTCTTAGGTTTTATGTTACTGTGACTACTGATTCCTCATCACGAAGAAACATCTACCTTGTTGTTGAGACAGAGGCCATCTTGGTCTTAACTCTCCAGTTTCCAAAGCTACATCTCATCTCTTTTGTCTGACGAGGTGACTGTGCTGGGGACTCTCCACCTCTCTGCCTTGTTCCCAGAGTTTGACACTCTGAAAAATCCAAAGAGTGAGGCGAGCAGCTGTAGAAAAGTAAAGACACATTTGCAAGATGCTGTGTGGCACTTTTCTTCCCTCTTGCTCCCCTAAATGCAGACAGAGTGCAGTGTGACTAATTACACCGGGAGGAAAGCAGAAGCTCTCAAGTTAAAGTATTTTGGTAATCATGTTTACCGCGGGTAAAGTACGTCTGCATTAAATAAGTCAAAACACAGTGCGCAAAATTTGGAATGATTCCTTGAGCACTGCAAGGACGGAGTTAGATGCAGAAATGATATAATGTCCAAGTTGAAACACTACAAGAGAAGATAAACCATCTGCTTCAACTAACTCGGATCCACTTGAAAATGCTAATCGTATGCCAGTAGGATGATTAAACTACATTAAAAAAACACACACACACACTTTTTCGGTAAGACATACAATGCATTTATCAGTGAGATTGAGCTGCCCACAGATGGGAGGAAAGTTATTAGCTAAATGAGATGACCATCAGTATCAAAATGTGAGTCATGGGTTTTTAGAAGCCTTATTGATTACCCAGGCTCGGTTCTGCCTCTGTGTTTGCAGATGGTCCAGAGAAGGTGCTTAACTTGTCCAAAGACCCATGGAAGTTTAATGAGAGATGGAGAAACTGCTCTGAATTCACTGCTCTTACAGTGACTGTTCTAGTGGAGAACTGAGTCCTACATTGATGGGAAAATGCAACCCCATCATTACTCAGTCATAACCATATTGATGTCAGGGTCCAAGGAGACCTTCACAAATTTCTAAGTGCACAGCGCTAACTTCTCATTTTCTGAGCAAAGTATCTGGATAAGAGAAGGGTCACTATTTTGTCCACCACACCTCCGGAATGTGCAGCACTCACATATTCTTAGAGACAACCTGCTCTTGAATTGAGGCAGATGAAGGTCTCAGCATGAACCTCAGCCTGGGGCACACCTTTCCTCTCTGCTATCAAGGACATGATGTTGCTGGTGATACAGTGCACACAATAGCACAATTTTGAGTGCTCCCTCTGTAACTGTTGAGCATTTACACCTAAGATTACACTTAACCCTACCAAAATTTCTGTATTAGATTGAGGGCTGCTGTAACAAAGCTCCACAGACTGAAGAACTTGAGCAATAGAAAGACATTGGCTCACAGTTCTGGAGGCTAAAGCCCAAGGTCAAGGTGGATCAGGCACGCTTCCTTCTGAGGGCCGTGAGGGAAGGTTCCAGGCTGCTCTTTCTGGCTTGTAGATGCCCGTCTTCTGCCTGTATCTTCATGTCCTCCTCCCTCTCTGTGCCCTGGTCCAAATGCTCCCTTCTTTTGAGGACACTGGTCATAAAGGTTTAGAGCCACCCTAATGACCCCGTTTTGACCCGACTTGTAAAGACTCTTATCTCCAAATAAATCACCTTCTAAAATGCTGAAAGGTTTGGACTCCAACTTACACATTTCATGGAGGGCATAATTAAACCCATAACAGGCAGCTGTTATGTTGTTGTTTTTTTTATTCTCATCCTGGAGTTGAGGTAAGCGAGGTTCAGAGATGGTGACTAATGAGCTCAGAGTCACAAAGCTGGTAGGAAGCAGAACTTGCCTGAAGCCACAGGCCCAAATGTAAAGCTTTTGTTTTTCTTTCTAAAAATACTGGTGTGTGTGTGTGTGTGTGTGTGTGTGTGTGTGTGTGTGTGTGTAAGTGAGGGTAGGGTCAAACTGATAGAAAAGTCATGGGTCTCTGACCAGGTCCTGGAAGCAATCTCTCCTGGAGGACTCCATCAGGAATCTCTTTTTCCTAAATGAAATAAGAAGCAGATTTCTGACTCTTGGTCTGCACGTCCCCAAGCCCCTGAGCTGTGCTTCAGATTCTCGTGGTCCCACGCGTGGTCTGATGTTCCGAGTCTCAGCCATTACTAGCTCATCAGTGTCAGAATGAAAAGCTGGGAGCACAGCCTGTTAGGAAGCCAAGAGATTATCCCAACTCCAACTGGGGGAAACTAATGACTACCAGTACACACCACCCCCTCTGACAGGGCAAACTCCTCAGCAAGAGAAGTGACTACACTCGGGAAGAGAGAAAGATTGGGGTGGGAGGACCAGGAGTCAACCCAGACAGAGATTCTTGAGCTGAAAACCTTGGAAGCAATAAAATGGAAGAAATATTATCTAGGGTGAAACAGATCACCAGCCCAGGTTGGATGCATGAGACAAGCGCTCGGGCTTGGTGCACTGGGAAGACCCAGAGGGATCGGGTAGAGAGGGAGGGGGGAGGGGGGATCGGGATGGGGAATACATGTAAATCCATGGCTGATTCATGTCAATGTATGGCAAAACCCACTACAATATTGTAAAGTAATTAGCCTCCAACTAATAAAAATAAATGGAGAAAAAAAAAAAAAAAAAAAAGACAGAAGCAAGGTGGCTGGTTACAAGCAGAACAAAAAGCCCAAAGTCAATCAGATCCATTAAAGCAAAATAGGTCTGGTCACAGCACCCTTTTACCAAGATGTCCCTGTGTAATAACTGGGTGAAAATCACTTCCTTGTGAACCACTTTTGTATGAGTTCCACTGGGAATTTAAGGCCAGGTGAAACAAACAAGGAAACCAGGGCATGACTCATGGGATGGAGTATGACATGCTGAAGACAGTGGAGTCAGACAGGGCTGGGTTTGTATCCTGTGGCCGTGAGCTTTCTTACTGGTTCTGCCTGACTCTCTTAGAGTCAGTTTCTATGCTGTAACATATGCTTCATGAGGGTGTCCTAACAGGTAGTGATAATCCAATGATATAAAATGAGTAGAAATGTCAGTAGGCTTTGCACGTATGAGGTCCTCAGCATACATTTTAGAATAATAAGAAATAACTGCATAGTCAGGGAGAGATGATTGACAGCAGGACTTCTGTTTGCAACTCAGTCTTCCTTCTTCTGAAGCTAAAAGAGAAAAGAGTGTACCCATCATGAAAAAGATCTCAAGAAGAGGCTGTGTCATGAAACAGAAAGAGAACCCCCTACATCATAACATTGTAAGGAAAACTCCTAAAGAGCAGAGTTCCGGTGAGAGCTGTTGTGCATGTGGACAGTCGGTTATTTCATAGAGTGGTCACCCAACCTGGAGAGCAATTCTGGGCTCCTCTAGGAAAAGCAGTGCAGCCCTGAGACCAATGAGGAGGTCAATGGAATGGGCAATCCTGGTGCCTGACTTGTATTCACTCTTCAGATGGGTGCTGAGGGTGTTTAGCTGCTGGGGCTATTCCAACTGGGCATGATGTCCCCCTTCAATTCCTTTTTCTGATGCACATTGTTCAAAAATGCCTCTGACAACCGGAAAATTCTCCCATCCCTTCCCATAGATGTGGGGACTCAGGGCTGAGTCGGGGGAATGGTGGTGACTGAATTGCAACCCCTATCTCCTGTGTACACTGAGCATTTTGTTCTCTGGCATTCACATGAGCTAAACCTGAGTCTCCTATTTTTCAGATGAAAAGAGTCTCTCCAAGTGGCTTGCTATTAGGCGTGTAGCTAGTTAGCAGAATTACGATGCAAACTTAATCTAAGTTCAACATTCATGATCTTTTCAGTGGTCCCCAACCTTTTTGACACCAGGGACTGGTTTCATGGGTGGCAAATTTTCCATGGACCAGGGTAGGGTCGATGGTTTCGGGATGATTCAAGCTCATTACATTTATTGTGTACTGTGTTTCTATTATTATTACATCAACTCTACCCTAGTTCATCAGGCCTTAGATACCAGAGGTTGGAGACCTCTTCTTTATGTTATAGTTAGATGGCTCAGTGGGTAAAGAATCCACTCTCATGGATCTCACCTCCATGCAGGTGATTGCCTGCAATGCAAGGGACCCAGGTTCAGTCCCTGGGTTGGAAGGTCCCCTGGAGAAGGAAATGGCTACCCACTCCAGTATTCGTGCCTGAGACACCCCCATGGACAGAGGAGCCTACTGGGCCACAGTTCATGGGGTCGCAAAAAAGTTGAACACAATTTAGCAACCAAACCATTATATTAACAAAATAACCCCAAAATCCTAACAATTACATAGAATTGCCTATCTGCCAGGAATGGTTTGCGTACTCTCTAACTGTTGTGCAGAGCAGGTACTTGTATCACTGATTTATAGACAAGAATCCAGAGGGGTGGATGGCTGGGGCCAGACACACAGCTATGAAGGAAGGAACTGAGATTTCATCCCACGTGGTCTGACCACTACCCCTTCCCCCATACTTCACCACTGTATTAGGGTGCCAGGGCTGCCGTAACGAGGTTTCCTAAACTGGGGGGCTTCAACAACAGGAGTTTATTTCCTCACAGTTCAGGGAACCAGAAGGCCAAGTTCAAGCTGCCAGCAGGGCCGGTCCCACCTGACGACTCTGGGCTGGAGTTGTACACGGCCACCTTCTCCCTGTCCTTCACGTCCTCTGTCACAAGACCTTCCTTTGTGTGTGTGTCTGTGTCCTAATTTCACCTAATGGGGACTCTACCGTGGGGATCAGGGTCTATTCCCATGACCTGGCCACATTCTGAGATACTAGAGATTAAGACTTTGACATATGTTAATAACAGTCAGCCCACAGCAACCACTGTACCAGGCTTTCTTTCTCTCCAAAGGTGGTGGTTGTTTAGTCCTTCGGTCATGTTCAGCTCTTCGTGGCCCCGTGGACGTAGTCCACCAGGCTCCTCAGTCCATGAGATCTTTCAGGCAAGAATACTGAGGTGGTGGCCATTTCCTTCCCTAGGGAGTGTTCCCAACCCAGGGATCAAACTCGAATCTCCTTCATTGGCAGGCAGATTCTCTATCACTGAGCCACCAGGGAAGCCCTGCCCCAACCTCCCACCCAAGGGTACCATTTCCAATTGTAACTTTTTTGCTTTGCTTTTTTATTGATTCTGTTGTTGCACTGGCCCACACTTGTGGTCTAGTGTATCTTTCCTTGATGTATGAATGCTGAATGTATCAGACAATGAGGCTTAATGCCCCCCAGAAATTCTCACCCTAAACTTAAGACAATATGAAGTACCTATTGTTTGATCTCAAAAGTGCTCTTTTTCCCAAAGCCACTATTCCTTATTTATGAATTAAAAAAAAAGAATTGTGAACAGATCCAAACAGTTGGAGGAGGGCAAAGGTAGAGATGTAAGTCAGATAGATTGCCTCTGGGTAAAATAAAACAGCTTGCTGTGTACTCTTGAAGTTGGAGTTACAAAAATCTAGTGTGACATGAGAAAATATTTGTTTTACTATTAAGACAAAATAGTGAAATAAAAATTATATGTAAACATGGCCATGCTTAAATATAAAACTGCAAATAAAAAATAAAAGATGGGAAGGAGTGAATTAAATTGTTCACGTTGGTTGCCTTCCAGCCCTTGTGTAGGAGTGATTTTTTTCTCTTAAGATTTCTCCCTATTTTAAAAATGCATAAGTTGTTCAGTCACTAAGTCCTGTCCAACTCTTTGAGACCCCATGGACTGCAGCACGCCAGGTTCCTCTGTCCTCCACTGTCTCCCAGATTTTGCTCAGATTCATGTCCATTGAGTTAGTGATGCTATCTAACCATCTCATCCTCTGCTTCATCCTTATCCCCTTCTCCTTTTGCCTTCAGTCTTTTCCAGCATCAGGGTCTCTTCCAGTGAGTCTATTTATAGTATACATAAATAAGTAGATAGCACTTTGTAGTAAAATAAGCAACAATCTTTAAAAATAAACAAATGTCTTAAGAGTGATTGCTTTATAATTTAAATTCTTTTTGGACTGAAGAGTCTGGTTGAGAAAGACATCTGCCTTCTTAAGACAAGAAGGCAAAGCCTTAGATCTTGTTCATGGGGCGAGTGATGCATTTTGAATGGACCTACAGAGCTAAGTGTTCCTGCCAAAGCACTCTCACAGATCTCAGTTACTTAATTCTCAAAGCCATCTTTTTCAGGATTTGGGGCAACGAATAATATTATAACAGGATATAAGGAGACAAAGACTGAGAGGATCAGAAGCCTGGGAGTCCGGGAGAGACATGGCTGTGAGATCTGCTTTCTTCTAGCGTCCTCTGTGCTTTGATACTAAGAGTATGTTTCTAAGTTTCTTTCTAAAAATGCAGGGTTAATTTTAAGTAGAACAGATTCTATAAGTGACGGCTTCCAGCTGTATAAACGGGAATACAGAATTTCATTTCTATTATGCATGTTCTCGATTTTAAAGTAGTGTAGTTCTTTACCAAATTTTAACACACTAGAGGTGACCAGTGTATTAATCTCTTCTGGAATGGCTCTGAACATTTTCTGGCATGCATTCCATGAATGTATTTAAATTCAAGTCAGATATGGCATTAAAGATGAAGGCTATAGCTCTGCACCAGCCCTCAGAAGATTCAGGCTTATCCAAAAATCTGTGATTATCTGAAGTCCATATGTCCATGCACTGCTACAGCCTAACATGAGCCTGGAATTCTCAGTCATTGATGGGCAAGGGTCAGGCCCTGAGAGGTTCAGGCCCCCAGTCCAGTTTTGTTATCAGCTGTAGAATAATATGAGAACATATGACCTGGCCCTGCATGATTACATTTTAGTATTGATAGCTCTGAGACTTAGACTACTTTTTGTTTGTTTTATTTGCTTTAGTTAGATTTAGCTTGTTAAATTTTCCTATTTGTCAAGCTTTATTTTTTTACATCATTAATTTTTTTTTATTGAAGCACAATTGATTTATAATTTTATGCCAATCTCTGTTGTATAGCAAAGTGACTCAGTTATACACATATATATATTCTTTTTCTTATTTTCTTTTCCATTTTGGTTTACCCTAAGAGATTGGATATAGCTCCCTGTGCTATATAGTAGGACCTGGTTGTTTATACATTCTACATGTAATAGTTTGCCATTGTGATTTGACTATAAAAGAATTTATATGTCCCTGATGATCAATTTGTTTTAAAGAATATTTCTTCTTATTTATATTTTAAGCTTTTGCCACAGATTCGTAAATTAAGTCCTGAGGATATATGGCAAAATTTTTGGAAAAATCACTATTTGCATGTTCCTATGATTCAAGATATTTTAATCTTGTGCAGCCATATAAAAATACCAGAATAAATTAGATCCTAAAGATGAGACTGAGCTATCATTAATAACCTTGATTTCAAATGCTTATGCCATAAAACAGTTTCATGTTGCAATTGCTTGGTTAATAATAAAATACTATAAAAATGAACTCATAAAACATATGTGTAGTAAAAAAAAGAATACTTGATTCATCTGCTTTATATTTTAGGGATCTCCCTAATAGCTCATTTGAAAATAATTTTTCTTGTTTTTAAAAGTTTGAAAAACGTTCAAGTAGACCAATACCATACTAATCCTGCTTCTAAAAGCAGAAATTGCTTACACTGTAACAGCATTTTCACTTTCCTGGAATTCATGTTCTGATTACTCATTGATTACTTTCAGCCTCTCCCATGCTGCTTGAATTATTTCCAATTGAACCTGGATTCTGGATTTTCCCTGGGAAATAACCATTTACTCATTGCTTCTGTTGTTATTCGTTAGACTGATGATCAATCACAACAGTTACCACCAAGCCATGCCTGCACAAGGCGAATGGAAACACATTTTTCATCTTCTGTAAACCACTTCACAGGAGACACGGCCATCTTTCTAACCTTCGCTTTCAGGATGTCTTATAAAGTCAGATTCCTAGATCTGGAGGTTAAAAAAAAAAACTTTCAAAATAGGAAAAAAGAAGTTTACTTTCCACTATGAGTCATTCTGAATTTCCTTGTTGTCCCACTAGAAATCAATGAGGACCATAGTTACCCTTAGGAGGAATCTTGGAAGCTTGGGGGTCCCTGTCCTGTCACTGTTTGGGGTTGGGGTTTATTGACATTTCTTTGGCAAGAGTCAGAAATGCTGGGTGCAGAAAAAACATATAGCTCTAGCTTGTGAAACTTTCAAACCCTTCACCAGAGATTCATGCAGGTGAAAATCTTTCTAAAACTATTTGAACCTAGAATTCAATTCATTTTAAAATTGTAAACAAAGAGCTATCTTTGTAAAGTTTTATTACATGCTGAATGTTCCAAGAATATAGCTAACTTATAACCGAAGGGAAGATTATCTTTTGTTTTATGGAAATTTTACCAGCAGTTAATCACATGTCCAAAAAAAAAAAAAAAATCACAGCATCATGGCACTACTGT
Source organism: Muntiacus reevesi (assembly GCF_963930625.1). Taxonomy (NCBI): domain Eukaryota; kingdom Metazoa; phylum Chordata; class Mammalia; order Artiodactyla; family Cervidae; genus Muntiacus; species Muntiacus reevesi. The sequence goes on from NC_089251.1 coordinate 16,814,229, forward strand.
TGGTGGTATCTGGGTGACCACTTGGACCACTTCTCAGTTATGGCTGTCACAGCCACAGCCATTCTGTGCATAGAAGCAAGCATCCCCCTGCTTCATTATCCCGCTTCATCAATCCCACTGTTTTTACAGGAAGGGTAAGTACAGTGTGAGTATAGTTTGTGGTTGTTCGGTCGCTCAGTCATGTCCGACTCCTTGCAAACCCATAAACTGCAGCACACTAGGCTTCCCTGTCCTTCACCACCTCCCAACGTTTGCCCAAACTCATGTCCATTGAGTTGGTGATGCCATCCAACCATTTCATTATCTGCCCCTCCCCGCTTCTCCTCCTATGTTCTGTATTTTCCAGCATCAGGGTCTTTTCTGATGAGTTGGTTCTTCACATCTGGTGGCCAAAGTATTGGAGCTTCAGCATCAGTCATTCCAATGAATATTCAGGGTTGATTTCCCTTAGGATTGACTTGTTTGATATCCTTGCAGTTCAAGGGAATTTCAGAAGTCTTCTCCAACACCACAGTTGGAAAGCACCAGTTCTTCAACACTCAGCCTTCTTTATGGTCCAACTCTCACATCCATACAAGACCACTGGAAAAACCATAGCTTTGACTAGACAGAACTTTGTTGGCAAAGTAATGTCTCTGTTTTTAAATACACTGTCTAGGTTTGTAATAGCTTTTCTTCCAAGGAACAAGTGTCTTTTAATTTCATGGCTTCAGTCACTATCTGCAGTGATTTTGGAGTCCAAGAAAATAAAGTCTGTCACTGTTTCTATTGTTTCCCCATCAATAGACCATGAAGTGATGGGACCTGATGCCATGATCTTAGCTTTTTGAATGTTGAGTTTTAAGCCAACTTTTTCACTCTCCTCTTTCACCTTCATCCAGAGGCTCTTTAGTTCCTCTTTGCTTTCTGCCATAAGTGTGGTGTTATCTCCACATCTGAGGTAACTGATATTTCTCCCAGCAATCTTGATTCCAGCTTATGCCTCATCCAGCCCAGCGTTTCTCGTGATGTACTCTGCATATAACTTAAATAAGCAGAGTGGCAATATACAACTTTGACACACTCCTTTCCCAATTTTGAACCAGTCTGCTGTTTCATGTTCAGTTCTAACTGTTGCTTCTTGACCTGCATACAGGTTTCTCAGGAGGCAGTTCAGGTGGTTTGATATTCCCATCTCTTTAAGAATTTTCCACAGTTTGTTGTGATCCACACAGTCAAAGGCTTTAGCATAGTCAATGAAGCAGGAGTAGATGTTTTTCTGGAATTCTCTTGTTTTTTCTATGATCCAACAGATGTTGGCACTTTGATCTCTGGTTTCTTTGCCTTCTCTAAATCCAGTTTGTACATCTGGAAGTTCCAAGTTCACGTACTGTTGAAGCCTAGCTTGGAGGATTTTGAGATTTACCTTGCTAGCACGTGAAATGAGTGCAATTGTGTGGTAGTTTGAACATTATTTGGCATTGCCCTTCTTTGAGATTGGAATGAAAGCTGACCTTTTCCAGTCCTGTGGCTACTGCTGACTTTTCCAAACTTTTGGGCATATTGAGTGCAGCACTTTCACAGCATCATCTTTTAGGATTTGAAATAACTCAGCTGGAATTCCATCACTTCCACCAGCTTTGTTCATAGTGATGCTTCCCAAGGCCCACTTGACTTCACACTCCAAGATGTCTGGTTCTAGTTGAGTGGTAACACCATCGTGGTTATCTGGATCACTAAGACCTTTTTTGTAAGTTCTGTGTATTCTTGTCACCTCTTCTTAATATTTTCTGGTTCTTTTAAGTCCATACTGTTTCTGTCCTTTATTGTGCCTATCTTTGCTTGAAATATTCCCTTGGTATCTCTGATTTTCTTGAAGAGATCTCTAGTCTTTACTATTCTATTGCTTTCCTCTATTTCTTTACATCATATATATAGTTGCATACTGATTTTTCACTTAAAATACAGAAATACAGAAGATGAAATTAAGCAGACTCTTCAGTTCACTGTACTTTACCATCAATTTGTGCAAGCTAATATTCATTGGAAGGACTGATACTGAAGCTGAAGCCCCAATACTTCGGCCACCTGATGTGAAGAGCTGACCCATTGGAAAAACCTTGATGCTGGGAAAAATTGAGGGCTAGAGGACAAAGAGGTGACAGATGATTAGATGGTTGGATGGCATCACCAACTCAATGGACAGGAGTTTGGGCAAACTCCAGGAGATAGTGAAGGACCAGGAAGCCTGGTATGCTGCAGTCCTTGGAGTTGCAGAGTTGGACATGACTGAGTGACTGAACAACAATCCTCATAACACATCCCCATGTCTAATCCAATCCTTTTGATATTAGGCTGGCCAAAAAGTTTGTTCAGTTTTAAATGAAATTTGAAGATATATTTCTCATATTCACTAAGAAATTTATTGAACAATGTACTCACAAGCCAAATGAATTTTTGGCCAACCTAATATAAAATGAGTGTCTTTCTGTTAGTACGTGATTTTTCAAGATAGAAATTATTGATATAGTTGCCAGTATGTTGCAACTGTAATCTCTTTTTCTTACATTTTCACTAAGCATCACTTCTTTAAGTTCCACCCAAGGGGCTATGCATAAATCTAAGCATCCGACATTTGAGCCCTACTTTGACTGCTGCTTACCTCTTCGGGATATATATCTGCCACAGCTTAAGTTCCCTACCCAAAAGGACACAGGTGGTTTCTAGTCTCTACCATCAGGAAAGTAGCCAAAGAGCACCCTAGCCCATGTTTTCTTATGCATATGTGAAAATTTCTTAGGATTTCCCTAGGATATACCTAGGGAAATAATTGCTGGAGTTATAGGCTGCATCTATGCATGGGAATCCCCAGTGATTTAGCAGCAAAGACCCACCTGCAATGCAGGAGATACAGCAGGAGCCACGGGTTCAATCTCTGTGCCAGGAAGATCCCCTGGACAAGGAAATGTCAACCCATCCCAGTATTATTGCCTGGGAAATCCCACAGACAGCCCATGAGGTCACAAAAGATTCAGACACAACTTAGAGACTGAACAGCAGCAATTAGGTGTCCTTCTGGGTCCCACTCACACTCAGACATACGTGAGTTGATTGATTAGTGTAAGGCAGGTTTTCAGAAAGGCCACATCAGTTTCTATTCCTTGCAAGAGAACCTGTGCCTATTATCTCACCCCTGTCACCCATGACATTGTCCTCTTTTATGGTCTTCTATTTGTGGAAGGAGAAGAGTTAATAATCTTGAAATCACAACTTCATGCATTTCTCAATTCTCTAATTACTAATAACTGAAAACCCTTTCACATGCTTGTTAGGAGTTCCTTTCATAATTCAGATATTAATCTCTTGCCAATTTTAGACATTACAGTTATTTTCTCTTTTCAGAACAGAAAACTTTAATTTTGAAGTAATCAAATGAATCAATTCTGGCCTCATATTTAATGCTCTGGCAGTTGTCAAAAGTCCATAGCTTTCCTTAATCACAAAGATGACATCATTCATTTTTAGATTCATGCTATAGTTTTATCATTAACACGTAAGTTGTGCTGCACACACCCCAGTCTCCTTGCCTGGAGAATCCCATGGATGGAGGAGTCCGGCGGGCTACAGTCCACGGGGTCGCCAAGAGTCAGACACGGCTGAGTGATTGACACTAACACTGCTGCCCACAGCTCCATGTGGCTCCATGTGCCCACCATCCCTTTGACATCTTTGATTCCTTTGGCTCAATTCTGTTCTGGCATCAACACCACCCTGCTAGCACCATAGTGGCTTTGAAGGATGTCTGAGCATCTGGCCAGTGATAATGAGCACTTTTGAAGAGGGGATCTGGGACAAACCCTAAGAGAGCTGAGTCCACGTGAACTGCAGGGTAGAACTGTTGTGATTGTGTGTCCTTCAGTTCAGTTCAGTCGCTCAGTTGTGTCCGACTCTTTGCAACCCCATGGACTGCTGCACCCCAGGCCTCCCTGTCCATCACCAACTTCCTCAATTATTCAAACTCATGTCCATCGAGTTGGTGATGCCATCCAACCATCTCATCCTCTGTCGTCCCTTTCTCCTCCCGCCTTCTATCCTTTCCAGCATCAGGGTCTTTTCCAATGAGTCGGTTCTTCCCATCAGCTGGCCAAAGTATTGGCACTTCAGCTTCAGCATCAGTCCTTCTAATGAACATTCAGGAGTGATTTCCTTCAGGATGGACTGGTTGGATCTCCTTGCAGTCCAAGAGACTCTCAAGAGTCTTTTCCAACACCACAGTTCAAAAGCATCAATTCTTCAATGCTCAGCTTCCTTCATAGTCCAACTCTCACATCCGGACATGACTACTGGAAAAAACATAGCTTTGACTAGACAGACCTTTGTTGGTAAAGTAATGTCTCTGCTTTTTAATATGCTGTCTCGTTTGGTCATAACTTTTCTTCCAAGGACCAAGCATCTGTTAATATAATGACTGCAATCACCATCTGCAGTGATTTTGGATCCCCCCCCCCAAAAAAAAATGAAGTCTCTCACTGTTGCCATTGTTTCCCCATCTATTTGCCATGAAGTGATAGGACTGGATGCCATGATCTTAGTTTTCTTAATGTTGAGTTTTAAGCCAAATTTGTCACTCTCCTCTTTCACTTTCATCAAGAGGCTCTTTGATGAGGCTCTTTTAGTTCTTCTTCACTTTCTGCCATAAGAGTGGTGTCATCTGCATATCTGAGGTTATTGCTATTTCTCCCAGCAATCTGGATTCCAGCTTGTGCTTCCTCCAGCCCAGTATTTTGCATAATGTACTTTACTTATAAGTTAAATAAGCAGGGTGACACTATACAGCCTTGACGTACTCCTTTCCTGATTTGGAACCAGTCTGCTGTTCCATGTCCAGTTCTAACTGTTGCTTCTTTACCTGCATACAGGTTTCTCAGGAGGCAGGTCAGGTGGTCTGGAATTCCCATCTTTTGAAGAATTTTCCACAGTTTGTTGTGATCCACACAGCCAACGGCTTTGGTGTAGTCATAGTCAATAAAGCAGAAGTATATGCATTTCTGGAACACTCTTGCTTTTTTGATGATCCCACGGATGTTGGCACTTTGAACTCTGGTTACTCTGCCTTTTCTAAATCTAGCTTGAACAACTGGAAGTTCCTGGTTCATGTACTGTTGAAGCCTGGCTTGGAGATTTTTGAGCATTACTTTGCAAACATGTGGGATGAGTGCAACCGTGTCTTAGTTTGAGCATTCTTTGGCATTGCTTTTCTTTGGGATTGGAATGAAAACTGACCTTTTCCAGTCCTGTGGCCACTGCTGATTTTCCAAATTTGCTGGCATGTTGAGTGCAGCACTTTCATAGCATCATCTTTTAGGATTTGAAATAGCTCGACTGGAATTCCATCACCTCCACTAGCTTTGTTCGTAGTGATGCTTCCTAAGGCCCTCCTGACTTCGCATTCCAGGATGTCTGGCTCTAGGTGAGTGATCACACCATCGTGGTTATCTGGGTTGTGAAGATCTTTTTGGTATAGTTCTTCTGTGTATTCTTGTCACTTCTTCTTAATATCTTCTGCTTCTGTTTGGTCTATACCATTTCTGTCCTTTATTGTGCCTATCTTTACATGAAATATTCCCGTGGTATGTCTAATTTTCTTTTACAGATCTCTAGTCTTTCCCATTCTGTTGTTTTCCTCTATTTCTTTGCATTGATCACTGAGGAAGGCTTTCTTATCTCTCCTTGCTATTCTTTGGAATTCTGCATTCAAATGGGTATATCTTTCCTTTTCTCCTTTCCCTTTCACTTCTCTTCTTTTCTCAGCTATTTGTAAGGCCTCTTCAGACAACCATTTTGTCTTTTTGCATTTCTCTTTCTTGAGGATGGTCTCAATCACTACCTCCTGTACAATGTCATGAACCTCCGTCCATAGTTCTTCCAGCACTCTATCAGATCTAATCGTTTGAATCTCACAAAAAAATCCCCATTTCTCACTTCCACTGTATAATCATAAGGGATTTGATTTAGGTCATACCTGAATGGTCTAGTGGTTTTCCCTGCTTTCTTCCATTTAAATCTGAACTTGGCAAAAAGGAGTTCATGATCTGAGCCACAGTCAGCACCCGATCTTGTTTTTGCTGACTGTTTAAAGCTTCTCCATCTTTGGCTGCAAAGAATATAATCAATCTGATTTCAGTATTAACCATCTGAAGTCCTTGTATAGAGTCTTCTCTTGTGTTGTTAGACGAGGGTGTTTGCTATCACCAGTTCATTCTCTTGGCAAAACTCTATTAGCCTTTGCCCTGTTTCATTCCACACTCCAAAGCCAAGTTTTCCTGTTACTCCAGATAGCTCTTGATGTCCTACATTTGCATTCCAGTCCCCTATAATGAAGAGGACATCCTTTTTGCATGTTAGTTCTAGACCTGAGTTCTATAAAATCTTGTCCTGGGCTGGTACAGTTCAAGTCCAGATAAGCTGCTGGCCCATGACCAAGAGCACAAGAGAGGTCTCCACAGGTCTGGATGCCAAATCTCCTCCTGAGACCTGGTGGCTCTGTGATATGAAATACAAAATAGACCATGGGTGATCTCGGTTCCCTGGGGTCACTTCCAGGGAACTGAATCAAGGAGTCACTCCAGCTTTTGTAACAGCTCTCTCTTGTGACCCCTCTCATCTGCTATGCCTATGTTATGTCTTCAACCACCCTCTGAAGCCAGATTCACTTTCCAGCTTTCCTTCCTCTCTGCACTGGGGCTTCTCTGTCTCTGCCACTGGGAGTCCTAAGGCAACTGCTCAGCTCTACCCAGGGCTGTCCAAACACAAATCAGAGGAAATTCATATCCATGGAGCAGCCCTCAAACATCAGAGGATAGGTGATGGCTCCTAACTATCCCCTCGTCCTCCACTTCTGCATGAGAAGGCTCCTCTGAGGTCCCCAGGTGTCCCCAGCAGTGATCTGCTGACCACATGCCCTTAGGCCAACTTTTCTCACTCATTTCACTCTTTTCTGACCCTACTTCCCCGCATCCATGCCCTTGTCTGAAGCTCTGCTTTTTAGGGTGCACTGGCTAAGATAGAGAAGTTGCCCAATACTGACCTTCAGGTTTTGTATTTATATCCTGGCTCCTGGCTTATTGATGATGGATTCCATGAATCACGGATAATCAAATTCAGCCAACAATTCTCCTACTTAGCGTTAAGTTACAATCAGCGGCTGCTGTGGAGACTCTAACAGTGCAAACGAAGCATTTTCATTCTCATTTTAGTGTAGAAGACAGGCAGTTACGACGGAAAAGTACCCTTCTTTTTATAATTCAGCAAAGATCATGTTCTTTCATTCTGAGCAGCGGTAAGTTTCAGCCGCCTCTGTGTGCAGAAAGAGATTCACACAAGGCTGTTTGGAAGCTAGTTAGATAGAAGAGAGAAACCAAACACTGAACCAAATCTACCCTTCAACAGCACCCATCCAGCAGATAAGCCGGTGTGTCCCCAAGGTGGGCATCGCTAACAGATCACAGTCCTTTCGTTCACTACCGCTGAAGAGTTTCACTCAGAACCCTCCTTATTTAAGCAAAACAAGCAGCCACTATAACTGGTCACATTTCACAGTCACAGTAAAATCTATTGTAATTTTACAGGTTAGAAGACGGTCCGGGAAGGAAGAAGGACCTTCCTAAAGAAAACTGACAAGTTTGGACAAGAGCCAAGGCTACTGATACAGTCTTCTTCCTTCCTTTGTTCACTCATCCACTCATTCATTCACACAGTGCTCTTTCCCGTTCATTTTCCATTCCTCCCGATGCAAAGGCAAAATCCCATGACCCCTGACGCAGCACCCCTTCCCCATTGGTTAACTATTTAGTCATATCTTTAGGGGAAATAAAAAAGCCGCAGCAGACAGTGAGGCTAGAGATCGCTTATCCCTCCAATTTAAGAAGCGCAGGCAGACAAAGACACCAGCATGATTTCTATTAGACTGCGTGCTTCCTGTGTGTGGGAACTGTCTCTCTAAGGCTATGGTAGTCTCCCCACCACTCCCTCCTATCCTTCCCCTCCTAAGTCAACAGCAATCTCTGAAGAGCTCTAGAAAAACCTTGGCAACCCCCTAAAATTGATACATATCAGTCAGGGTTCAAGTCAGAAAACAAAGCCACTTTGACTACCCAAACAGAGGTGGTCAGTGTAGGAAATTGACTTCACCAGGCATGTTGTTCAGTTGCTAAGTTATGTCTAATTCTTTGCAGCCCCATGGACTGCAGCACACCAGGCTTCCCTGTCCTTCACTGTCTCCTGGAGTCTACTCAAACTCACATCCACTGAGTCAGTGATGCCATCCACCCATCTCATCCCCTGTCGTCCCCTTCTTCTGTCCTCAATCTTCCCCAGCATCGGGGTCTTTACCAACGAGTTGGCTCTTCACATCAGGTGGTCAAATTATTGGAGCACAGGGTATGGGAGAGCAGCAAATATGATGCCATGAGTGATTGGAGGGCACAGGAAACCACCATCTGGCCTAGGATGGAAGAGTAGACTCAATATGTGATTTGCAGGAGATAGGGACCAAGGTCATCCAGTGGAAATTTGGATTGTGGAGCATCCCTATGGTGGAAGAGATAAACACTGCTGGGGCCATGTTGGGAGAGAAAGAGAAAAGGGTCTGGGTTCGCTCTTCTTTCCATCTTCCAGTTTCCCACTAGGTTCCCCATTGATCAACTAAGCTGAACCCCACTTGCTCTAGAGGTCGACAAAAGGCAGCCCACAGGGGTCAGCCTCCAAGGAGCCAAGCCAAGCAGCAGAAGAGCAAGCAGTGGATCTGAGGGAAAAGGCCCAAGACCCATATGAAGCTAATGGTGCCTTGCAGCTTGGTCACCTAAGTTTCTGCTCAGGTCGTGGTCAGACTCACCAACAAGAACATAGTTCATGACTTCATAGAAGGGCCTTTCTTCTTGGAAGGAATGCCAAGCATGCAGGATTCCAGACTCTGATTTTTTTTTTTTTTTAAGTTTGCTAAACAGATGCAAATATGCTATTCTAGACAGTGCTGTAACATCCGAGACACGTGCCTACACAATGGAGTAAAATAAATATTTGTGTAAAGAAGCAGATTTGAGTTTATAATCTTAAAAGGAGATTTTCTCATCGAGTTAAAATATAGGCTAACATATGTTATTAGGAAACAATGTACCTTTATTTAGTTCAGTTCCTCCAAACAAAGTCTGGTTTCTCACGTGCACGACCATTCAGAATCTACCTTTTCAAAGGTAGCCTTGCAAATCAGAATCGCAGAGAGAAGAAGACACTTCAGACAGATATCCACAGTATCAGTGGAGGTGGTAAAGAAAACAGTGTCCCAGAAATGGGAAGCAGCGTAGATGAGAAGACAGGGACAGTTACACCTTATTACCGAAGCTGAGCCTTCAGAAAGGTAGTTACACCAGTTGGATGCACATTTTCACATAATTTCCAGGAGACCAAGACAGAGCTTAATTGGAATGGCAGAAAGAATTGTATAAGACACACATTAGAGATATGTATGCAAGTGTGTATGCTCAGTCATGTCCAACTCTTTGGGACTCCATGGACTATAGCCCGCCAGGCTCCTCTGTCCATAGGATTTTCCAGGCAAGAATACTGAAGTGGATTGCCGTTTCCTTCTCCAGGAGATCTTTGTGACCTAGAGGTCAAACCCATACTCCTGCATCTCCTGTATTGGCAGGCAGATTCTTTATCACTGAGCCACCAGGAAGCCCATATATGCACAGAGATATAGAAATCATTTGCATTTACAAATATAAAACAGCATATAATGTCTATCATGTAGATTCTAGAATAGATAAAATGATTCAACTTAATTTTTTCTCAAATATGTGATGTAGCTTCCTCATGCAGATATTAATGTCGGTGGCACTCAGCTAAGAGAGATGAATGGCTTCTTTAAGGACATGCTGTCAATGATTCTAACACATTTCTATGTGACTCTAAATTCTCTTCTTATCACTGTGCATCACTATTTTATAGCCATATATTAAAAACCAGTTTAAATAATGTTTTCAGTTCAGTTCAGTTCAGTCGCTTAGTCGTGTCCGACTCTTTGCGACCCCATGAATTGCAGCACACCAGGCCTCCCTGTCCATCACCAACTCCCGGAGTTTACTCAAACTCATGCCCATCGAGTCAGTGATGCCATCCAGCCATCTCATCCTCTGTCATCCCCTTCTTCTCCTGCCCCCAATCCCTCCCAGCATCAGGGTTTTTCCAATGAGTCAACTCTTCACATGAGGTGGCCAAAGTACTGGAATTTCAACTTCAGCATCAATCCTTCCAATGAACACCCAGGATTGATCTCCTTGAGGATAGACTGGTTGGATCTCCTTGCAGTCCAAGGGACTCTCAAGAGTCTTCTCCAACACCACAGTTCAAAAGCATCAATTTTTCGGTGCTCAGCTTTCTTCACAGTCCAACTCTCACATCCATACATGACCACTGGAAAAACCATAGCCTTGACCAGACGGACCTTTGTTGACAAAATAATGTCTCTGCTTTTTAATATGCTGTCTAGGTTGGTCATAACTTTCCTTCCAAGGAGTAAACATCTTTTAATTTCATGGTCACCCAGCTTATCTAACTTATATGCAGAGTACATCATGAGAAACGCTGGGCTGGAAGAAGCACAAGCTGGAATTAAGATTGCGGGGAGAAATATCAATAATCTCAGATACGCAGATGACACCACCCTTATGGCAGAGAGTGAAGAGGAACTAAAAAGCCTCTCGATGAAAGTGAAAAAGGAGAGTGAAAAAGTTGGTTTAAAGCTTAACATTCAGAAAACTAAGATCATGGCATCTGGTCCCCTCACCTCATGGGAAATAGATGCGGAGACAGTGGAAACAGTGTCAGACTTTATTTTTTTGGGCTCCAAAATCACTGCGGATGGTGACTGCAGCCATGAAATTAAAAGATGCTTACTCCTTGGAAGGAAACTTATGATGAAGTTTTAGATTCACCCAATCTCTTGGAGGGTAACTAGAACTTAAGGTAATTATATGCCACAGAGTAGACATGCAACAGTATCAGTTCTCATATTAACAGCTATTGTGGTCATCTGTCAAGAAATGATGAAACTGAAAAGCCTTTCAGTTGGGCTTCAGAAAGCAGTCTACCTAAGTATTCTTGAGTTCCTCCCTGAACATTGATCAAGACTAAGTACAAAACACTCTGAGCGGTGTCTGCACATCCATTACTAGGTTGCGCTTTCAACAACCCTAAAGGGGTTGCACTTTCAACAACCCTTCTCTTTTATAGAGAAGAAAGCAGAGAGGGTGATTGTTTTAAGCTTTCCCGAAAGCCCACGGCAGGAGCTTGCAGAGTTAAAGTGCGGAGCAGCCACTTGACTGCACATCTGAGGGTTTGAGCTCTGTCCTGGAAGTCGCGTTTCCAGTCAGGGCCCTGCGTGCTGAGGCTGCTCCCAGAGGCCAGCTGTTCAATTCCTGGCCTTGCTGCTTCTGGATTATGCTTACTGGAAGCTTTTTTTTTTTAAGGAGATTTCACATAATAACCCTATTATTAGTATTATCATCATTATTATCATAATCTTTTCTCTGACATAATTTCCGTAAAATATTTTTACTAAAGAAGAGGAGCACTTGAAAAAAAAAAAAAATGCTAATCCACCCCTACCACACAAACCCCAGATGGCCTTGTGTTAAGTGGGGGAAGACACCGCGATAATAACCACGATTACCATCAATTCCACCCAGCGGCAGATGTGAAAGAGAGAAAGATGCCCGGGATGCTCGCATAGAAGTTCAGAAAATCTTTCTGTCCTCCAACAGCACAAAAGCACAATCCATGTTTAAAGACTAGGTTCTGCACCATCCCATTTTAATCTTCTTGCATATCTATGCCCCAGATGGCCCTGTGTTTAATGGGAGGGGAACAATCGCCACTTTGCAAGCAATTCAGGGGAAATTACAGAAATATGGAAACTGCCCTGTGTGTCTTTATTTAATTTTCTGTCCTCTGCCCAGCAGCATGGATAAAGAGAGAGGTGCGTATTTTTAGATGAGGGTGCCATTCTGACTTTAGAAACAGAGTGAGTTATGCCAAGATTCTTCTGCCCCAGGTTGGCTATAAATACAGGAGAATAAAGTGAGCCTGCTCCTGGGCTACTGTATGTAAATGCAAATTAGTTATCAGTTCAGTCACTCATTCGTGTCCGACTCTTTGGGACCCCATGGACTGCAGCACGCCAGGCCTCCCTGTCCATCACCAACTCGGAGCAAATTAGTTATAATATATAGAAATTAGAGATCAGATTTCCTCAGTTGCACTGGCCACATTTTAAGTGCTCAGTAGCCACAAATGGCTCTTGGCTACTGTATCTGATCGCACAGAAATGGAACACTTCAATGCTGTTCTAAACGCAATCATGCATGTTCAGTTGCTCAGTCATGTCTGATTCTTAGCGAGCCCGTGGACTGTAGCTTTCCAGATTCCTCTGTCCATGAGATTTTACCTGGCAAGAATACTGGAGTGGTTTGTCATTTCCTCCTCCAGGGGATCTTCCTGACCCAGGAATCAAACCTGCGTCTCCTGCATCTCCTGCACTGGCAGGCAGATTCTTTACCACTGGAAACCTCTGCTCTAAATCCTGAGGCTCTCAGTTTTTAAATAAATTCTCTGTATTGGCACTTGTGACCATAAAGTTTTTAGATGCAAAAGACTTTGGACCACATGGAGCCCAACAGTTCCCTTTATATAAGAGAAGAAAAAATAGCCAATTCGCTAATAAGCAAGGCTGCCCCAGAAGGATGCTGTAGGAAAACCATCATGTCATGATGTGAATTCACGTCCTATGTATGTGCTTCGTTCCCAGCTGTAGTTTCTAAGGTCCTCAAAGACAAAAGCAACTGATATCTATTTATTCATCCCAAATGTCTAATTCCATGTCTAGTACATAGTGAGATCCAAGCAGTGTTTGCTGATTGATTTAGCATTATTAAGAGGAGCATTGTAACCTAATTCATAACCTATTCATCATGGTAATAGGGTTTTAAGAAAATGAGACACTAGCTAGGTTAGCATTAGCAGAATGTCTGGAGTGTCACTTAATAAGCCACTGCCAGGATAGACATGGTTCCCCAGAGCAGGTATGTGAGCAGGTGCTAGACATGTCCACCTGGGCAGGTGTTGGCAACACCTCTCACAGCCCAGGGAAAGTTCATTCTGAAGGACAAGGTAAGTGTTCAAAGGACTCAGCGAGAGCAGTGGAAGTTCAGGCGAGCAGTTGGTAATGAGATTCTGAGATGTCTAGGAAAAAGCAGACCTGACAGGGGAAGGTCACACTTGGAAGTCCAGTCAACAGAAAGGGCTCTCATTTTTCTTAGAAAGGCAAGTTTCCAGGAGCAAAGCTCCAGTTTCTACTGTTTCTCTTTTTAAGTTAATTTTTATTGGAGTATAGTTGCTTTACAATATTGTTAGTTCCTACCGAACACAAAAGTGAATCAGCTATTCATGTACATTTTGGGTTGGCCAAGAAGCTATTTGGGGTTTTTCCACAACATCTTATAGAAAAACCTGAACAAACCTTTTGGCCAACCCAGTAAGTCCCCGTTTTTGGATTTCCTCCCCATGTAGGTTACCACAGAGCACTGAGTGGCGTTTCCTGAGCCACCCAGGCGATTCTCATTAGCTGTCTATTTTATGCGCAGTATCATAGTATCAGCAGTGCACATATGCCAAGCCCAGTCTCCCAATTTATTCCCCCTCTTTTCCTCCTTGGTGTCCATGGATTTGCTGTCTACCTCTGTGTCTATTTCTTCTACAGTTTCTAGAGAGTAACTTGTCAGATGAAGGCAGGAAGAAAGCAGAGAAGGGAGAAGCCTGCTCCAGACAGGAATTCAGGTCGAGAGAGGCAGGCTGAAGATGACTTCCAAAGAGATCTCAGGTCATTCTGTGTCATGTAGGACCTGCTTGACTTCCTGAATACGAATTTGCAGCTGCAACACCTATATCTTCCCCTCCCCCATCTCCCATTGCAGCCGGGGCAGGGCAGAGCTAAGGGGCCAGGAGGCAGGAAGGCAGAGAGTTAGAGGCCAGTGGGAGGTGGGAGGGATGGCCTCGGTGGGCACTCAGGCTGGCACGGGGGGGTAGTTCTAGGTTTGGGAGCAGATTTATTACCCAAGGGTCATCAACCCTGTGTGTCTGCAGCAAAATCAAACAAGACCACCCCCAAAAAACAATAAAAGCAAAAAAGTATAGGTCAAAGGCATTAAAGTATCGACCTTGGGTAAAAGCAGGAATTCCTGAGATTTCCTGCCAAGGCTGCTAGCATATCTCTTTTGAATTACATACTGAGGATGGAGGGTCAATAATTCACCATAATATTTTTGGTATTGGTCCTCTGAGAGATGTCATCTGGTTTTGGGTGGGCAGAGCTGTCAGGAAGTCGGTGAGCACAGAAACCAGCCTAGGACCTCATGGTCGAAGGAACTCAGGACAGACAGCGGGGTGCAGTGTCTGCGGCAGCCACCCCAGAAATTGGAGCCTTCTTCTCCTCTCCCCTCTCTATTTAAAGCAAGCAGCAGTTAAGTGTTTAAATTGAGCTTTAAAGCCATTTCCTCAAAGAGTTAACATAATATAAACCATCATAAAGAAAAAAAAAGGACCCATTTATACTCAAATTACACAGGAGTCACTTGCCTCTATCAAGGCTCATGAGTATTTGCTCTTAAAAGCTATTTTTTCCTCCAAAACAATAGTGCAGGTGCATCGCCTTCAGTGTATAGCATATTCATCCCAGGAGGCAGGAAGGTGATTTCACACCTGTTTCTTCTTTTTACTTGCTCTTGGTCTGGCTAATTTGCCCAGTGTCAAGATCAGCATGGCTGGAGTCTGTCAGCAAAAATCCCCGCTTCGAAAAGCAGACTCCTCGCTCTGGGAGTTGGTTGGTGTGAATTGCTATGCACCCTATTCTAGATGAACCCTCTGTTTCCATCACATATAAACGGAACTGAGTGGTAATAGTATTTTAGAAGAGATTATGTGTTTAGTGAAATAGGAGAGAGACAGGAAGAGAGAGAGAGAGAAATAGAAAACAAAGAGAGAAAGAGAGAGGAAAAGTAGTTTTAAGTGGTACTTGGCATAACCTGGGCTTCCCATGTAGCTCAGCTGGTAGAGAATCCACCTGCAATGCAGGAGACCCCGGTTCAAATCCTGGGTCTGGAGGATCTGCTGGAGAAGGGATAGGCTACCCACTCCAGTGTTCTTGGGCTTCCCTGGTGGATCAGATGGTAAAGAATCTGCCTGCAATGCAGGAGACCTGTATTCAATCCCTTGGTTTGAAAGATCCTCTGGAGAAGGGAATGGCTACCCACTTCAGGACTCTTGCCTGGAGAATTCCATGAACAGTGGAGCTTGGAGGGCTATAGGTCATGGGGTCGCAATAAGTCAGACACAACTGATTGACTTTCACTTGGCATAGCCTATTAATGGGTGATAGAAAAAAAGGAAGGGACATTATTCTGTGATCTGATTGGCTAGAGGTGATTTCCGAGAAAAGGCATGTGATGTTCACTCCCAGAAGAAAAGGAGAAGAAACCACAGATCTCTGAAAGCCTCTGCTTTGCCGTGTGTCCTGGATCAGGAGGGGTGAACTTTTCACATCTCTGCACAATAAGATCTGTGTGACAAATACTGTGTGATTTGTGTCACAAGAGAGCATGCCCGGTTTACATAAGGGAACACACTTCTGTCATGTGTGACAACTTCCACCCCATATTTTGCTTCAACTTTCTGTTCCTCTCAAATTTACCTCCTAATTTTCTCTGGAGTAGAATGGCCACACAAATTACAAAAAATGCTTGGTTTAACATAATAATTGAAAATAATGAATTATTTTATGTATCTTCAGATGTATTTTAAAGTCATACACTCCATCCATTATAATTAGTTGGCATTATCCTAATATTTATATTTTATAGTATGATTTGTATAATTTTAATAACAGATCTATAAAGTATACTATAAACTTGCCAATTTCTTTTCTTTTTTTTATTGAAACATTTTTCCTTTTTATTCTGATGCCAATGCAGGTTACTTAGGAACAGCTGAAGCCGCAAGCCTGTCATTTTCTAAGTGGTTTGAAGGCTCACTAATTCTCTAATCAGACAAAAGGCTGTAATGAAACATTTGATATTTTTGAATAATGTGCACCAAATTATTGAGCATAAACTTATTTTCATATTTTACGTTGCTTATTTAAATATTTAGAATATGGTTTTAATTACCATGAAACTTTACTAAACACCCACCTGTCAGTAAAGAAACTGATTACTTTTTTTTTAGATTCACATTCTCCTGAAAGGGAAACAGGTGTGAAAACCTGCAGGTATTTATCCACCAACAAAAAATAAAGGATATCTGTGAAATGTGAAGGGAGAAGTAAACAGGAACCACACGCCATCGGAAAGTGATTCCAAGCCCCAAACGGGGGAAGAGGGTCTAGGTGAGCAGAGAAGCGTGCCTTTACCTGAGGTTGTGTAATGCGTCCTCTCTGGGACTTCCTGATCAGGGACTGAGGATTTCCTCCCAGGTGAGGTTAAGGTGCCCTTAGATGCTACAGTTTAGTTCAGTTCAGTTGCTCAGTCGTGTCTGACCCTTTGCGACCTCATGGACTGCAGCACAGCAGGCCTCCCTGTCCATCACCAACTCCCGGAGTTTACCCAAACTCATGTCCATTGAGTCGGTGATGCCATCCAACCATCTCATCCTCTGTTGTCCCCTTCTCCTCCCACCTTCCATCTTTCCCAGCATCAGGGTCTTTTCAAATGAGTCAGTTCTTTGCATCAGGTGGCCAAAGTGTTGGAGTTTCACCTTCAGCTACACTGGAAATTATATCCTTGGGGCTTTATAAGAACAGGGATGTGGCAAGAAGTACAGTCAGTTAGAGATATGTAGAACACCTTTCATAGATAAGGTACCTCATTAAGCTCTAGCTATCAATTTAATCTTCACATGATTATTTATGGTAATATTATTTCCATTTTATAGATGTAAGAATCACGGTTAAGTAATTTTCCTGAGATACCAATGATTGTTCACGGACTTGGCTTATTTCCTATTTGACATCTGCAGAGTCTGTCTTAATATCTGCTCTATTATTCCTGATACCTATAAATTTATGTCATTCTTTTATTCTTATTAATTCTTCCTAGAAGTCTGTCAACTTCATTGGCTTGTTCAATTGTACACCGAGGAAACCAGAATTGAAAGAGACACGTGTACCCCAATGTTCATCACAGCTCTGTGTACAGTAGCCAGGACATGGAAGCGACCTAGATGCCCATGGGCAGACGAATGGATAAGGAAGCTGTGGTACATATATACAATGGAATATTACTCAGCCATTAAAAAGAATGCATTTGAGTCTGTTCTAATGAGGTGGATGAAACTGAAGCCTATTATACAGAGTGAAGTAAGTCAGAAAGAAAAACACCAGTACAGTATACTAATGCATATATATGGAATTTAGAAAGATGGTAATGATGACCCTATATGCGAGACAGCAAAAGAGACACAGATGTAAAGAACAGACTTTTGAACTCTGTGGGAGAGGGCAAAAAGGGTGGGATGATTTGAGAGGGCAGTGTTGAAACATGTGTATTATCATATATGAAGCAGATCATCGGTCCAGGTTTGATCCATGAGACAGGGTGCTCAGGGCTGGTGCACTGGGATGACCGTGGGGGATGGGATGGGGAGGGAGGTGGGAGGGGGGTTCTGGCTGGGGAGCACATGCATGCCCGTGGCTGAGTCATATCGATGTATGGCAAAACCCACTACAATATTGTAAAGTAATTAGCCTCCAATTAAAATAAATAAATTAAATTTTTAAAAAGTCTGTCAACTTCATTGTCCTGTTCAAAGAACAATCTTTGTATTCTTGATTTTCTCTTTTTTTGTTGTTTTTGTTTTGAATTTCACTGATTTTTGTTCTTTATTATTTCCTCCCTTCTGTTTGCTTGGTGTCTATTTTGCTCTTTTTATTTCTAGTTTCTTGAGGTTGATGTTTAGATCACGGACTCTGTATGTTCATCTGTCTTTACTGCTTCAGCTTTGGTTCTGGGGCTCCAATGGCCCAGCCACCCACCATCAATGTGCCCTCCAACACCAGAAGATACAGGGCCCAGGGAAGTCAAGGTAGCACCTAGTTAAACATCTCACTCACTACTTATGGAAGCATATTTTTTAAAAAAATTCCCCAATGCAAACTGCTGTTAACTTATTAAAGTAGGGATTTATATTCATAGCTGAATGGAGAATTATTTCTTACTGACTATTACCATTTCAATTTCCATTCAAGGACAAATCTGCCTTTTCTGAAACATAATGCCAGTTTCTATAATCCCTATATGCACTGTGGGTCCATCATAGACACAGATCCTTCATCTTAACGGTTTTCTGAGTAGCAAGTCTATAAGCCCCCTGACTCCCCTTCTCCTCAAGGTCTCTCTGAACCAAGGTGGACTTAGGAGTTAATGCGCTCAGCCTCGCCTGGTGTCTCATTTCTAGTCAGGCCACCCTGCATGTTCTTTACTGAATTAAATTAAAAGGTCTCAACTTAAAAGACATCATAAACTAAGGGGAGCTGAGAGCTGTTTCTATTTGAATCAGAAACAAGCAGAGAGAGAGAGAGAGAGGATTCAGAGGTGGGGAATGGGATGTGGGGGTGAGGTTATTACTAGACAACAGAGGGGAGGGTAGGACAGAGTGGATAATTTTGGATGTCAACAACTCGGGTATCCGGACATTTGGTCAAACATTATTCTGGTTGTGTCTGTGAGGGTGATTCTTGATGAAGTTAACACTTGAATCAGTAGACTGAGAAAGCAGATCGCCCTGCCCTATGTGTGTGTTTGTGTGTGTGAAGGGGGCTCATCCGATTAACTAAAGACACATCGGCTGAGAAAAAGGGAACTCTGCCCACCTGATTGTTGAGCTAGGACTTTGGTCTTCTGCCTTCAGACTGGAGCTACACCATTAGCCCTCCTGTCTCTCAGGTGTTCAGACTCAAATGGAAATTCTACCTTTGCCTCCACTGGGTCTCAAGCCTTTGGATTTGAACTGGGACTTGCAACATGAACTAGTCTGGGTTAGCTCAGACTTGGGCCTGCAGGTTACTAACTGCAAATCTTGGGATTTCTGAGCATTCATAATGTAAGTCATTTCCTATATACTATAATCTTTCTCTGCACACATAGATAGATGGGGATAGAGGCTATATATATAATATGTATATCAGGCAGGGTTCTCCAGAGAAAGAGAGTCAACAAGATTATGTATAATTCTTTTCTCTGGAGTACCCTGGCTAATACAGACAGGAAGTGCTATAAACTAAAGGTTGCCTCACAGATAAAAATAAAGGGAGATCAACTGAAATCTAGGTTCCCTACTCACTACCTAGTCCCTATTCATTTATGCCTTCCTTAACCTTCAAGTTCACCTGAAGGATCATGAGCCATTTTTTAAAATACACTAAATAATAAATACTTTTTTTAAATACAGTAAATAATAAATATGGAACGCTATGCCAAAAATTTGGTGGCCTATGTTTTGTGTTTACTCACTAATTATTTAATCCAATAAATATATACTAAAAAGCAGATAAAATAGGATTACCACATAAAATGCCAGCCAGAAATATGAGAGTGAGGATAAAGGGGCAAATAAAGAGAGACATGCCTCCTCCCCCAGCCCTATGGAATGAACTGACCTTAGGGGTGGCAAGCATTCAACAGGGAACTCTAGGTCTATGACTTAACTTTAAAAAATAGCAATGAATACAACTCTGCCTTTGCTGCTATTGTTGTTCAGTCTCTCAGTTGTGTCCAACTCTTTGCGACCCCATGGACCAGAGCACGCCAGGCTTCCCTGTCTTTCACTATCTCCCAGAGGTTGCTCAAACTCCTGTCCATTGAGTTGGTGATACGATCCAACCATCTTGTCCTCTGTCGTCCCCTTTTGGCTGGATGGAAACTCATGATATTGATGAAAATACTTGGAGAAAACAGTGAAATTAAACTGAAGAGTTTTGCCGTTGTTGTTTAACATGAACTATCTTTTATAAGGTGACTAAATGGCTTTTATGTTGAAAAACTTGGTAATCATATTAGTAAATAATACACGGAATTGTAGGACATTAAAGCCTATAGTGTACAAAGATAATACAAACAAACTTGTGTGATACACAAATACCCATGAACACGCATGCACATACACAAGTGCCTGTAAAATCTAATGAAATCAGAATAAGGTCTGCAGTTTCTCTCAGTTTCCTGGATTTGATAGTTTGCTACAGTTAATGTCACATGCTTTCACTGGAGAAAGCTGGATGAAGGATATCAGAGTTCTCTCTGTACTATTTTTATAATTATTTCAAAATACTCTGAAATATGTCATAATCAGGGCTTCCCAGATGATTCAGTGCTAAGGAGTCTCCCTGCCAATGCAGGAGACACAGGAGATGTGGGTTCCATCCCTGGGTCAGGAAGATCCTCTGGAGAAGGGAATGACAACTCACTCCAGTATTCTTGCCTGGAGAATCCCATGGACAGAGGAGCCTGGTGGGCTGCAGTCCATGGGGTCGCAGAGTCAGACATGACTGAGTGACTCAGTGCACACACACATCATAATTATTTTAGAATAGACTGCTAAAAAATAGTATGTGTGCTATAAATGCTACAATCTAAAATAGAATTGTTTCTTTAAGTAAAAACCTGGAGAAAATGCCAAAAAACAATATTTTGTTTTTGGGGTTAATGGCTTTCTCTCCTTGAGTGTTTTATACTCCCTTTCCCATAATATTTAAATATGATTTCAATGCTATTTACCTAATGTTAAAAGAAAATTTAATGTAAAAACATATTTCTCATAGAAAAGAATCTGCTTTGAACAGTTTTCTTGCTAAATATTAAGATAGAATGTAAAAAAGGTTTTGTGAAAGCCCTTTCAAAAGCTAACCCATTTTGTCAAACTCCTTAAGCATATCTTCTTTGACATGAAATTTCAGAAAATGACAGAAAACTGTGTTGAAATACCCAACAAATCATCATTTCAGCTTTCAAGCATTATCTCAAAAATCTAGATCTGACTTGTGGAAATGAAGTCACAGGCTTATCTAAATAAGACTCAGTTATAATAACTGTCTTGGTTATTCCTCAGCTGTGTGGCTTGTGGCACCAGCTGTCAAAGAGATTGTTAGTAGTTCACCATCTTTTTAGCAATTAATGGGATCATTTTATATTTTTGTCTTTAATCAGAGTAATTTTTTATTTTATATATTTATTAAGCATGCATCTCAGTGATTTAGTAGTAAAAATCTATAATCACTGATATCACTGGATTTTCCATGTCTTTTTCTATTTATAAATTAAATCTCTATTAGTAACATTTATTACTAGCTATTCTATCACATATTTTATGTACATATTAGTAATCCAAATAAACGATAGCAAAATATCAATTTAGTTTTCATTTAAAAAGTGAGTGAGTGTTTCTATCATGACCAGATCCAGGTTTTAACACATCATGTTCTTCTGCTGGAATAAAAGTGCAGCTGAAATGAAGGAGTCTGATTTCCTTATGCACATGTACTCCACCAGCTGAAAGATCTAGTAAAACAGTAATAGAAAAATGCATTGGCAATAATAATAGTATCAACAACAATAATGGTAAATAACATAGCATTTACCATGTTTCATGGACTATTCTAAATGCTTTTATGCATTTTATCCTTCTAACCAGCTCTATGTAGTAGGTAATAATTTAGTCCCAGTTTATAAATGAGGGAAGTGAAGTTTAAGAAATTTACCTCTGGTTAATACAGGTCAAGAATAAATAAGTTTGAATTCTCTATCACATTCTAGCTCTAGAATTTACACATCTCATAACGCTCTTGACTCAATGGACAGGAGTTTGAGCAAACTCTGGGATAGTGAAGGACAGGGAAGCCTGGCATGCTAATGGTGTAGCTCCAGTCTGAAGGCAGAAGACCAATGTCCTAGCTCAACAGTCAGGCGGGCCTCCATGGTGTTGCAAAAAGTTACACGCAACTAAGTAGCTGAACAACACAGAACATGGCGTACAGCTCCTTGTACTATACAGCAGGTTTTCATTAGTTATCTAGTTTATGTTTGTTGTTTAGTCGCTAAGTCGAGTCTGACTCCTTGCAACCCCATGGAGTACAGCCCTCCAGCCTCCTCCATCCATGGGATTTCCCAGGCAAGAATACTGGAGTGAATTGCCATTTCCTTCTCCACGGGATCTTCCCAACCCAGAGATCAAACTTGCATCTCCTGGGTTGGCAGAGAGATTCTTAGCCGCTGAGCCACCCAGAAAGCCCATGATCATGATACACCATCACACAATTCAATGAAGGAATGCCCTAGGGGTTTATGGAGCTCCATGAAAAGGGCTGTCAACAAGATGGGAAGGGCACAGCCCAAGACTTCTGACAAGGGGTGCAATTTGGTCAAGATTTTTAAGACACAAATGAAATTAGCCACATAAGATAAGGTGGGTGTAGGTTCATGCGTATGGGGAAAGTCAGTGCAGGCAGAGAAGGCAACCTTTCCCTAATGCATGTGAGCAGAATCAAACGTGTGTAAATGCCTGCAAATGTGTGCATATATGTAACATGCATGTATGTGTGGTAGTCTGACATCACCATGGCTGCTGCTTATTGCTCCCTTGATAAGACTTTGTGTCTCCCTGTTTTTATCCCCACACCTCCCCCAGTCTCCAATGATGCTTCACACACATCTGCATAGTAAAGGAGCTTTTGTTCCCTTCCTGCAAACACCCGAAGCACACCTCTGATCTCTAAATTAAAGAAGCAAAATAGTATGGGTTCTTCATGTAAGTCATTTAGATGCTGATTCCCAGGAGAAGATCTTATCTAAGCTATCCATAAACATTTCCCCCTTTCAGTGGAACTTCATGACCGTCCCCTTACCCTCGCTGCAGATGTCAACAAGGCAAAACCCAAGATGGTTTGGGATTTCTGAGTGCCATTTTGTCTGCTTATCTCTACCCACCCCAGACCCTTAGGGTGGTGGTCAGTATAAGATGCCACCACAATGACAAATTAATGTGGTTTTACAGCAAATAATTTGGTAGATCAGTCAACTGCACAGCACTTTGCAAAATGTCTTCCTCTCTGTGCTTTGGATGACAGATCTTTTAGGAATCAGTATAAAATTTATGAGGCAAAATTGCCCCAGTTGACTTGACAAATGGCCACCATTTTACTTGGGAAAATATTAGGCTTGCAGTGCTCTACTGACAGCAGACCCTGGTCCAGAAAGATACACGCTCTGCTGCTCTGGGTCAGCATCACAAAACCACTCTCAGCAAAATGAATACAACTTAAGAGAGAACGCGAAAGAAAAGTGAGAACCACCACTTTCTAAGAGCGGGAGCTCTACTAATCCAAAACAGAGACAAAAACCCTAATTAAATGCCAAATCAAACCAGCTCATTTTTTTTTTAAGGAGAGATTTTTCAGCCTTTCGGTAATTTGCTTATTCTTAGAAACAAAAGAAAGGGACTGGCAGAGTGTGAGAGCCTGCAGACAAACAGCCCCAAACTTCCATCTTCTATTTAGCAAAGTGAAGTAGGAAAAGCATTTTTTTATTCAGCTAATAACTAGGTATTGTTTTCTTAAACTCCTGGGGACTTCAAAGGAAACAACACACTCAGTGCTTTCTTGTGGCTTCCTCATCTGGAACCCTCTCCAGACCCATCAGATTCTTGTCCAAACACCCGCTGGCAGCTGTCACCCTCCAGATTTGCAGAGATGAGCTCAGGGTCTGTGCCACCAGCGCAAGTTGGAAGAAGGCTCATTTCCATGGATGAAGGCAGGAAGATGACAGGTTTCTTTTGTTGATGTTCTGTGTTTTGTTTTTCTAGGGCAAGACAACTCGCTCGGTGGACATAACAGCCAATCTGGCCTCCACAAAGCACGTCCAGATGGCTCGTAGTAGCTGAGAGGGGCTGCCACCAGCAAACTCAGTCCAACTCTTTCATTACAGGCCACCTTCTCCCCATGGCCTGCAAGCCACATGGTCTCATCTAGGAAACTGCTGTTTTTGAACATCATGGGTGTTTTTAAATTTCAACGCACATCTATATTACTGTTCATTTTTTAAAATTATGCACCATTTGGAAAGATTCTAAGTGAAAGACAGTGAAACAGTGTGTTTTTCTGACGTCTTCCAGAAGCAAAGTGCTCATGGATCTTGAAGCAAGTATGTTAATAACATTAACATTAGTGAATTAATTAATACAGGCATCAACTCATATAGAGTTAATCCTACGTCTGACTTAGCATCGTTAGTTTGACCTTAGACCAATTCTCTTCACTGAATCTCACTCATCTCTAAAGCTAAGTAGTCTCAGGTCCCTCCTAGATTTGACAGAAAATGATCAGTTTAATTAAGTCTGATTCAGTTTAACTCATCAGATTTTGAATGTGTATGTACACAGTGTCAGAAACTGACTGGTATATGGCCCCTGTTCTCTGAGAGCCAAAAGAGTACTTTATTTATTTAATCTTATTGTTTTCAGCTTGATTCTGTAGAGGTTCAGAATAGACCTCCCCAGGATGTGCCTCTTTGGCATGTGGACTCTTTTGAACTAACAGCAACTGTGACCCCATGGGCTTGAAACTATTGCTCCTCCTTCAATTACCTGGAAGAATTCAAATTGGGAATTTTTCTCAGAAAAAAAAATAGTTATTACCATAATTCTTAAGATAAATTTCATCTAAGTGGCCCCACCTGTATGGCAGGGCATACGTCCAACTACCTGTCATCTGTTCTCGTCATCCTGCGAATGACCTTCCTAACCTTGGCAGACCTTCCTGTTCCTTAGCTCAGGATGACGTATGTGGCCCATTTCATCTTTCTGTCTGTACCTCTCATGTATGTGGGATTCTTGAACGTACGGAAATAAATTCAAGGTTCTTCTGTTGATCTCTTTCATGTCGATTTGATTATTAGACCAACTGAAGGGCAGGGGAAACTTTTCTTCATAGACAATAGTGATAAGCTCAGTTTGTAAAGAGAAGATCGTGTCAAAGAAGAGGACCTGAAATAGCATCGATATTCTGAAGCACTCACACTTTGAGAAATGGCTAGAACATGATACAGCACCAACTAAATCCAGAGTTTTACACTGCATCACTGATGGAGACAAAATTCTGGAGTCCTGGAAAGACACATTGGAGTAAAAGTGGGACCAGGATGAACAAGAGGAACCTGGGTGTTTGCCTTTATTGTCAGAAGTTCCTGTATATGGTTACACTGTCGGTTATTCCTCAATAAAGTTGGGGGAGAAAGTGTGGCTGGGTACTATTCCACTTAAAACAGCTTCTCAATAATGGCCGGTGGCTGCCTCTTTGAGAATCAGAGAACTTTTTAAACTCCCAACAACTAGGTCACACCCCGAACCAGCAAATCAGAACCTCTGGAGGATGAGACCCAGGCATCAGCATCAAGTTAGTTCTTCACAGGATTAAAATACATGGCCAAGCTTGAGGACACGTGGGTTAAAGAGATTTGCGCCTTAGAGAAAAGCAAATATCATATAACATTCCTTATACGTTGGCCGTAGAAAAATGGTGCAGATGAACTTATTTGCAAGGCAGAAATAGATATACAGATGTAGAGAACAAACTTATGGATACCAAGGAAGGGAGGGAGTGGGGTGAACTGGGAGATTGGGGTTGACGTATATACATCACTGTGTACAAAATAGGTAACTAATGAGAACCTACTGTGGAGCAGTAGGAAACTACTCAGGGCTCTGTGGTGATCTAAATGGAAGGAAATCTAGAAAAGATATATGCATACATATAACTGATTCATTTTTCTGTACACCGGACACCATTGTAAAGCAACTATACTCCAATAAAAAATGTGCAAAAAACAGTAAATTTGCAAAAAAAAATATGTAAGCCTCGTCCTAATATTTCAACAGGCATTATTGTGCAGTTTCTCTCTCTGCTATTACTCTTATCGTCTGAAGTGTGTATAACACCTAATGGCTACATTGCTTGCCTTTGAAATTTATATACTAGACCACGTAACAGATTCTTCACTTGAGTTGTAAAGATAGCCAAAGCTCTTCTTGTTTCCAGTGTAAGATGAAAGGAGAAAATATCTGGATCAAAACAAAAACAAAACAACAATACAAAATAAATAATGCAGATGGTATGACATTTGTTAAGAGTCTAAATTTCTGACAGTAATACAAATTCTTATTTTTTGGTTTGTTTCACCATTTTTCCTACCAAACTTTTTAAGCCAGTAGTGGCTTTAAGTTAACTCTACAGGAAGGTGTCTCTGATTCCTTTCCTTTTAGGCTATGGCCAAGTACCTTCAATAAAGAAGATCTAAAGCTAAGAGCTGAAAATCTAATTAAAATAATGGCATGGTTGCAGACATTACGTGTGGACAGATTTTAACGCATTCATCTTTTTTTTTTCCCTCCAATACGATTGATTCTAAGCATGTTAGACATCTCTTTGTAGCATTATGCAGTTTTTATCAGAAAGAAAAGTTTCAAAAGGGGGAGCTAGTTAGCTAATTGATTACAGATTGTTACTGAAATTTTGCATGAAGAAACCACTTTCAGAGTGTTAAGGAAAATCCTAAGCAGGCAGGGTTCCTAAGTCTCATTTCTGCCCCTGCCTTCCCTATAAAGCAGGCTGATGGCTGAAGCTCTCCCACAAAGCCAAAAGCAAACCGGCTCTTAAACTATGTGCCTCACAGAAGAGGGACTATGAAAACTGAAAGAGCGGCCCATGCTTTCCAAGTGCCACGACTCAGAACAGCTGAGGCTATAGGCACGCAGGCAAGGGCTGTGGTTGTAGCCTTTGGACCTGGTTTAAGCAAAGCCATCAGTAATTTGACAATATCAACGGCGAAACCAGACTTCTTACCTCTCCCTGAGGTGCATCTCGGGTCTCCTAATGTACACTGACTCAGAAGATGTGTTCCTGAGCTCGCAGCAGCTAGACTCATTTGTGCAAAGAGGAAAGTGTGGCCAAGTGATTTTATTACTTTTTCTTTTCTCCATTCATTTCCCTCTCCCAAACCATTCCTTAAACCACCTTACAGACTCACTTCCTCCCTCTTCTGTCTACAATTTTTTTGGGAGGAAACCAAGATCTGACAGAGTTGCTTTTGTGGTTTTTCTGTTCATTTTGTCATTTTCTCACTTGTTTAGAAAATAAATTTCCACCCACGCTGACACCTGTGCAAGGGGCCCCACCCTGAGACTCAGCAGGAGGCCAGAGCCAGTCTCTGAGCAAACATCCCTGAGAGGGAAGAACAGCCCAATTGTGTGAGTATGTGTGTGTGTCAGTGAGAGTGTGCAGGACAGAGAGTGACATGTGAGTGGTGTAGACTAATAACTTGTGTTCAGACATCTAGATCAAGATGTGTGCTCAGTTGCTGAGTCATGTCTGACTCTTTGTCACCCGATGGACTGTAGCCTGCCAGGCTTCTCTGTCTGAGGAATTTTTCAGGCAAGGATACTGGAGTGGGTTGCCATTTCCTCCTCCAGTGGATCTTCTGAACCCAGGGATCGAACTTCCTGCATTGGCAGGAGGACTCCTTACCACTAGTGCCACCTGGGGAGACTCCAGATCAAGATAGATGCCCCCAATATATTCAATATATTCACCACGTATCAACAGGAACCACACTATGAACTGCAGGAGATGTGCTTGCATTTATGTGTATAAGTGCATATAGCTCCTTGTGGGCTACCAGAGAGCTTACATAGTTTTATTTGACCTCGAGAAGAGAATAAAATAAAGCATATATTTTGCTTCCCATGGACCCTCTTTAGCCTGGTTTCTAACTAAGCTGATAAAATGGGGCATGATGGTTTATGTTTGTATCCTGGCTTGGCAGAGTTAAAAGCTGAGATGTAGAGTTTGAATGAGTCAATTCTGCAGATGGCTGCACCACTTGCTAACCATGGTGCCCTTGGGCACACTCCTTAACCTCTCCGTGGCTCAGTTTCCTCCTGAAACAAGGGGAAAATCTGTCTCTTGGTGATGCGTGTATACATTGAGGTACTCTGTGTAAATGGTAGCTATTACAATGTGCATGTAAGTGTGCCCTGTGTAATAAAACAGTGTTCGTTAAACACTTGCAAGAACCTATCATCTTGGACCTTCTAAGTCACCTGGGCTGTTCCTTGCAGTTCTCTGAGTCCTTTTCTAACACTCCTACACCAAGGAGTAGGTTAACGCAGGCAGGATGGACAGGGTAAAGGAGAACATGTGGTCGTGACCGTGATCACTGGACGCTCTGACTCTCGGGTTCTCACCTAAGATTCACTGCAAAGTATTGATAAGTACATTTTATAAGTCAGAAGCTAGAGGACAGTGTGCTTGTGGGTGAGAAATGAGGAGAAAGGTAGTAAAGGCAAGTTGAGCTCCAAGCTCAGGGGCACATGCTGTAGTTTGGTGACAGAGGGGGAGGCACCTGTTACCTGGCGCCTGCTACCTGTCACCTGGCTGAGTTGATGTCATCATGTGTTCAGACTCGGACCAGACTGACCACAGCTCTTGACACAGATTTAAAATAAAAGAGATCTAAGATAAAGCACTTACTGAGCCCGATTTTTTATAAAATGACAATTAACTTCAGCGTGTTTTCTAAGAGAAGTGATAAAAATTAAATTGAGGAGATAAAGCATCTACCATCGTGCCTGCCACAACTTGATGCTCAGTAATTATTAGCTTTCTTCTTACGCTCCATTCTTCTTACCCATTTCCTTCTCTGTCTCCCTCTCCTCTATCTTCTTGTATCCCCAGACAATCTTAAGTCAAAGACCTGGAGGAAGAACCCTAATTGTGCTTCCTGTGCTTCTAAGTATTGCATCTGTCACAGGGGAAGTGGCTGGGTCATTTAAGCTCATGCAGAATGTGTGTGTGTGTGCGCGTATGTGTGTGCATGTGCACGCACGTGCATGTGTCAGGGAAGTTTATGGACTTTATCATGCACCACCCAAGTAGCCCTAGTATTAGCTGTCCCTGGGGATGGGGAGGTTGGTGAAGAGCCTTTTAGAGGTCACTTTGGCTACGGAGAGCTGGCCCAAGTCATGCCTACTCTGGGGAGGTCTACATGCATGACTGGTCCACAAGAGTTGGGGATGGGGGCAAATAATAACCTCTAGCTACCTCAAGCCAACTCAGATGCTTTTCCAAAGGGCCACCATAATGTGCAAGCTTTCCACCAAATTTGCTGAGACTGTCTTGAGCATCCCTGAAGCTGGGTTCTCCTTCTGTCTTCCACTGCATCCTTCCTCCCCCTTCTGCAGGTGTGGATCCCAAGACATTCCTCACTAAGCTTCCTTCATGCTAAACTGTCATCTCAGAGTTTGCTTCCCTAGAACCCAGCCTGCAACAGTGTATCACAGGGACTCAGCCCCTCTGGACCTACTAATTCTTAAGCTTGCATCATTATAACGAGAGAAATATATGCAGAGACTGAGAGCCTAGCTGGAGAATTCTGAATGCCTTCTGTGGAGACAGACCGCTACACAAAAAATTTCTTCCAGAAAAAGTCCTGGTGCACTATGAGGCTGAGAGAGAACTTTGAAGCTGTCCTGTGGGGTAGCTGTCACAGGTGTCTAGGAGAATGATATGTTTTGGTGAAAGACACATTCCTGCCAGTGATGACTGACCCAAGACAACAGATGATGGTGATGATTTCTAGAGGACAAGGATGCGAAGATAAGCATGATGAAAGCGATGCTCAATCTCCAAAATGGATCTTTATAAACAAGAGTGGGTCAAAGTCCATGTTGAAGATGGATTTTAGAAATGAGTAGTCACCTACTCAATGGCTGAGTAGTTGAGTAGTCACCTGGGTAGTGTCTCTATCACTTGACTATGAAAGTGAGGTCCTGGGAGACTGGACTCTATGCCTAAAACTAAAAAGTTATGCAATTTTATTGTTTGTCTGGTAGAAACATGGGGTTATAGCGGTACAATGATTTTTCAGCTTTCTGATTGCAACCTAATTTGCACAATGAAGATAATGGTTGCATTTCTCAAACTCTTTCCATGTGCCAGTCAGTGTGAGGCAGTACTGATCACAGTATAAGTAGGAAGTAGCTGATGGTGTCCCTGTTGTACCGATGAGAAGACTGAGGCTTAGAGAAATTGTGTGACTCATCTGAAGGCCCATAGTGAGAAAATGGTGGCATTGTGGCATCTGGCCTGTCTATTTGGACCTTACTGACTTAACTTGCAAGGTACAACAACTCTCAATCATAACAGTGCCTACTACACAGGATGCTGCTGAGAAATGGAGAGGGGATATGTGAGGATCCAGCAGGGCTCGGCACAAAGAAAGTGCCAGAAAAGGATAGATATTGACTATTCCTTTTGTCTTTGGGGAAACTTCACTAGAGAACACCATTTAGCCAGTTTGAATGGCCTGATTTATAGTATGACTTTGAAAAATGGGTGGTGCCCTAGTGGCTTAAATCTAGCAAACTGTAAATTGGGAGAGAGAGACAAAACTCTTGGGGTCTCCAAAGTGGAATTGTGTGAAGTCTACATCATGGCAGAACCACAGGTTGCTCCCATTTCAACGTGAACAAGAGGGGCTCATGTGTGAGTGTGCTTCCCTCCAGAGGGAAGAGGCATCTAGCTGTCCCTAGAGCTGAGCCCTCACTGGTCACAAACTGGGAGGGCAAGAAGATACTGCTAAATTAGGGAAGCACACATTACATCACTCCATGGCCCTGCCAAGGGTACAGACTCAAGATGTATAAATATACCCAGGTATCCTCTTCTAATATCTATCCAAATAACTGAAATGAAATTAAGAAAGGAGTGATCATCACAAGTTAAATTTACTCCAAAATATACACTTTGTCCCTAGAGAAGGAAATAGCAGCCCACTCCAGTATTCTTGCAAGGGCAGAGGAGCCTGGTGGACTACAGTCCATGAGGTCGCAAAGAGTTGGACACGACTTAGCCACTGAACAACAACAACAGTGAAAGGCAAATTTGCCAGAATGGAGTGAGGAGCGATGCTCAACCTCCTTCAGCAGAGACTGGGTGAAGACAGGCATGCAGGAGGCTTCAGAGAGCGTCCTTCCAACTCAGAACCTGCAGGGGAAGAGCAAGTACTGATGGTGATGCCCTGTGAACTCAGCTGCTGGGACCACTGTGCAGAAGCATGTTCATGGGGTTGGTTAAACATATTTGAAGGAGAGAAGAACAGCAATCAGCTTCTTCTTAGGGAGAACCTTGAAAGAAGTGGTTCCCACCCGGGTGGTCTATGAAGCTATATGGTGATTGAATTTTGTATCTCCGGTAATGGATTTCAGGTTTGCACCTAGATGGAAGGAAACAGGCTTCTGTTAGATGGTTATACCACTTGCGTCCTAAATATCCCTCGTGGTTTGAAAGCAACCAGAGTCTCTTCTGTGCCCTTGTACTTGGGAGTTGAGTCACAGCCACTACAGGGCAGGGTTTTAACCCTCCCACTTCCTTCTGGTCTCCGTGCTCAGGGTCAGGCTGTGGCTTACCCAGGAGCATGTCTGCCTCATGCTTTCCCTTCATCTGCTGATTTTGTCGGCTCTGTTTGTAATGAAAGGAAGCATGGCTTTTTGAAATGATGCTTCTTTAGGAGACATGCATGGTGTTTGGCAACAGGGATAAAAGATCTGATGATAAACAAGTTAAATCAGCTGTAGACATCTGTTTCTTGGTTCTTTTGCGATTTTCTTCCTTCTTTATTTTTTGCATATAAAGCTCCAACTTTGTTAATGATGAAACACATTATACTTAAGGGGAATTTTCTGTCTTAATTCAACAAACTTTTTTGTAAGTGCCTTCTATGTGCCGGCCACGGGATTAGTCATCCCATTAACCATCAGTTGGATGGGTTGTCTCTCCTCAAGTAAATTACAAGGTAGTAAGGACGTTGTTGTGTTAGCTGTGATACAATGCAAAATTTCTGTTAAAGAGGTTATGTACCTGGGACAATTTTAACACATAAGACATAGGGATTGGTTCTATGTGTACAAGTCAGGGAAGGAGCACAAGCAGGAGTATATTAAGTTTCCAGGGATGAGAAGTTGCCTCTTTTCAAATGATAACCTGTGAATCTGTGCATGAACAGTGTGACCATGAGGAGGTGATTCAGCACGATGTGTGTACGGAAGATGGGACAAGGCACAGAGAGTGGACCTGCGAAGGAGCCGGATAATAGCCCACGGAGGATCTTGAGTACCATCTGAAAGGACGTGGGTACCATTTGTAGTTAAAGGAGAGCCAGCTAACGGTTTTAATGGAGAGGATTGTGATCACACTGCTGATAAAACAAACAGCAAACATATCATATGAGCACCAGAGGTGTTTTCTTCAATTTAATCTCATTAAAAAAAAAAAAAGCCAACTCACTATCTCAGCGTCTCAGAGTGAGGTCACAGGATATAGAAAAAATCAATAAAACCCTTTGTCTCATGTGCCTTCCTTTCCAAATCTTGAGAGAATGGGTCAGGGAAGAGGGGATAGGTTTCCCAGGGACTTCTTGAGTTGGCGCCAAACTCATCACCGATTCTTGTGGACAGTCATGAGGAGAATCACCTGGTTTCTTCGTGAGAACCATCACTTCCTGCTCGCAGCACAGGTATCCTGACTGACAGCCTCCCAC
Source organism: Muntiacus reevesi (assembly GCF_963930625.1). Lineage (NCBI taxonomy): Eukaryota > Metazoa > Chordata > Mammalia > Artiodactyla > Cervidae > Muntiacus > Muntiacus reevesi. The sequence goes on from NC_089251.1 coordinate 16,846,952, forward strand.
CCATGTCTATGATGCAGCCAAGCCTCCCAGACTGCAGGCGCTTCCCTAGTTCCTGGTGGAACTCCCACAACCTGGGTGGTGTCACCTTAACTTCGACTTGGTTTCCAGATCCCAGAGACAGAACCTCTGCAGCCTGTGGTTGGTGAAATCAGACCCACAACCAGACCTCCTCCGGGAACAGATCACCAACCTGGAATTCCAGGTGCCCGATGTTTCCACAGCATCACATGGCAAACATTCTCAGGGTGTTAAGTTCTAAGGGATCACTGACTGTTTGGAACAGCCGCGGGGACTCAGCCTGTGTCTGCGTGTCTCACCAGTCTCCTAGTCCAGGACAGCTGTGACGTCCACGAGCTTGCTATTAAGTCTAGAATTGTATCAACGTTTACCTAGCTAACTTTCTGTTTTGTCTAGTTAACTTTTAGCCTAAATGTCATGAATACACATTTTTCAATCAGTTGTGAACTCTGAAAAACATTAAAGAATGATAATGTCACCCCATTTATTTTCTCTCTCTGTATCAGCTCCCCAATTCTGGAACTCAGACCAATTTTTAAAAAGTTCAAAACGAGAGAGGACTTTTTGTTTGTTTTGACCTACAAAGAGCTCAAATTTCAAAATTACTCTAACGTGTACACAATTCATTGTGTACATTTCTTCATCTGTCTGTTTGGAAAAGACATGGTTTGCTTATACAAAAACATCAGAGCTGGGTCACCTCCGTCTTTTGTCCAGGTGCTTTTAATGGCACCTGGCAATAAGAGAAGATGGAAAATGATCTCCTGGTGGCGGTGAAAACAATGCATCTTCAGACAAGAAGGTGAATATGACTCTATGTTGATAAGCACTGTGGACTTAGGGATGAGATTTCTTCACTTCGAGCTGTAGCACTGGGCTTCCCTGGTAGTCCAGTTTGCAAAGAATCTGCCTGCAATGCAGGAGACCTGGGTTCGATTCCCGGGTTGTGGAGACCCCCTGGAGAAGGGAATGGCTACTCACTCCAGTATTCTTACCTGGAGAATCCCATGGACAGAGGAACCTGGTGGTCTACAGTCCATGGGGTCACAAAGAGTCGGACACGACTGAGCGACTTTCACTTTCACTTTCTTTCACAGCTGCAGCACTAGGTCCCCACCACGGAGCCAAAATGGTCTGAGCATCTTCTGTGCATCAAATACTTTTCACAAGGCGGTAAACATCTCATTTAATTTAGCTCATCTGCAGCATGAGCATTTCTCTCCCTCTTTTAAAGGAAAGCAGAGGCTCAGAGAGTAAGGAACTTGCCCGACATTGCATTTGTGAGCTAGGATTTGGACCTATATCCATCTGGCCCCAGAAGTCATAATTTTCCACCTGACTGTTTTTTTTCTTGCAACCTCAGAGATAGCACTCCACATTTCAGGCAGACATTTGGTTCTGACGGCTCAGGGAAGTCAATCAGACTAATGGAGATAATTACAACAACAATGACCACTAAAGCAAATACATAACCAAGAAAGAACAATTCTGTTTAATACCTAAACTACCCAAACACTCTCCCTTTCTTAGCAGAGAGGTCAAGAGACATGCAGTATGGTTTTTGGTGCTGTGAAACTCCCATAGAATGGGGACAACTGATATCCACATAAATGACTCAGTTCAATTCATTTAGTCGTTTGTTCATTCATCCATCCATGCCCCCACTGATTTTTATGCCTGGAGTTGTAGTAGGAAGTAAAAGACATTGGAAAAGTCTGACCCCAGAGAGCTTGCAGTGTAGTAGAGGAGATATATATATAGACTCTCTGTGACCCCATGGACTGTGTATAGTCCATGGAATTCTCCAGGTCAGGATACTGGAGCGGGTAGCCTTTCCCTTCTCCAGGGGATCTTCCCAACCCAGGGATTGGACCTAGGTCTCCCACATTGCAGGTGGATTCTTTACCAGTTGAGCCACAAGGGAAACCCAATACTGGAGTGGGTAGCCTATCCCTTCTCCAGTGGATCTTCCTGACCAGGAATCGAACCAGGGTCTCCTGTATTTTTAGGCAGATTCTTTACCAACTGAGCTATATATATATAATAAATGTGAACCAGATGTCACCGGGGGTCACCAGTGCTCTTAAGATCCAGAGATTCTGCCCAATTTCCCATCTCATACACTATGGAAATCCCTTTATTCCTCCCAAGATCTCTGTAAATCCCTGGAAATGTATAGTTCTAATCACTTCTGACTTCCATTTCTCATTTGGGTGCTTATTCTTTTACATGTCCTGAACATAAGACACACACATATCACACAGGTTTGACTGTTTGCAGAAAAACAACACTTCTCACAGGGCTCCCCTGGGGCTGCCCCATGCAGCTGGCACAGACTCTTCAACAATAACTGAAAACTAAGGCTGAGTGTTAGATTCCTCTGTAGTCGGGATATTCTTCCCTTTTTGCTATCTCCAGTTTGTTCCTAGAAATCACTCAGGCTCTTTGCCCCTCTCTCTTCTTTCTTTGCTCTCCTAACTAGTGCCAGTTCACGGTTTATAAAAGCCTGATTTATCTGTCTTTTTCTTGTCCCTTCAATTCTTGTGCCGAGGGCCTTACCTGTTATTTCTAGGCATCTGGTCAAAGTTTCTAAACAAAAAGCATCCTTCACTGAACATATTTTGCTGAAGTCATACTATTTCTCACACCAGTGTGTTACACATTGCAAAACTAATGATATTCATGACTGTGATAGAAAAGAAACAGGATGCTTTAAGAGCTGCAACAGGAGGAATCAGAATAGACAAGAATCTGCAGGGGGAACACACAAAGAAACTAAATGCAGTGGCTTAAGACAGCAATGCTGATTTCTAGTTTGCCTCACAAATCTACTGCTGGTCACTAGGGGACCACTCCTAGGAGCCACTCAGGCATCCAGGTTGACGGAGGCTCTTCCTCAACCCAGAATCATAAGAGCTGGGATGAAAGAGCATGGCTAAACACTCACTGGTTCCTAAAGTCACTACTGACCACTACCACTGACCAATAGAATGCTCACACTCCCCTCCCCAGGCCTTTAGTCCATGGGGAGGCGAGTGTCCTCCACTCCAGAGGGTCAGCAGATTACTAAAAATGACAGTACGGTCCCCCACAATCTGACATTTAGCCACAAATACTAATTCCACTTCCCTTTTTGCTTGCAAATGCACTGAGATCTTCCCCCAAATGAAATAGTTCCTCTTGCTCTAGAAAGTTATACACACACACAAAAAAAAAAGAAAACCAAACCAAAACAAACCTTCCCTCCCTACAACTAATACAACAGTGAGAGAAGAGGGGCTACGCAGATCCAGTAGCATTCTGAAACCCACTGGCAGGCTTTGCTTTGTGAAGAGCTTGTTCTGCTCCTTGGACCATTTATCAGATGGTTCCTCGGTGCTACCTTCTTTTCAGTTATCCTACTTGGCCACATTTGAAGAGATTAACAGATAAAATCTCTCAAGATTCAACAGATATCTTAGCATCCTTCTTCCCCTCAAACTGTTGGAGGCTTAAGCTTCCACTTAAGCCTTAAGAACCATCCTGTTTTGGTTCAGATTAGTGGTTCTTTTGACAATACAACTCTGAAAAATAATGTCAATTTCTTATCTGCTTCATTTCAATATGCATACCCCAAATCACTTTTTGGACATGAGTTTTCTTCCCCTGTAGACCCAACAGCTTGTACTTTGAATCTAGCAGATTTCCATGGAAGATGTACGTTCATTCTCTTTACCTGAACCATTTTACCCAAGTGGAAGTAATTTGATAAAATTTTACACAGTTTAGCAAAGAGCACAATGAGCCCTTGAATCTAGTCCCTGTCACAAGGCTGAGTTCTAGTCTACTTATGAGGCTCAAAGTTGGGAGACTAAGAGTCTGTCCCCTCTGTCAACCCCTCAAGCTGTTGACTTAAGAACCTGCCTCTTGATTTTATTGCTGCTTTTAAACTTGACATTTCTTTCCTGATCTCATCTCTTTCTCATGGGGATTCATCCAATACAGCCATCACCAACAAAACTCATGCCATCAAATCCGAATTTTTATTTACTTAGCTAAAGCTATGTATGATCTTATTGCTGTTGTTGCTGTCTAGTTGCTAAGTTATGTCTGACTCTCTGTTGCCCCATGAATTATAGCCCACCAGGCTCCTCTGTCTATGGGATTTCTCAGGCAAGAATACTGGAGTGGGTTGTCATTTTCTACTCTGGGGATCTTCCCAACTCAAGGATTGAACCCTCATCACCTGCTTGGTAGGCAGACTTTTTACCACTGAGTCACCTGGGAAGCCCAGGTATGATATTAGTAAGAACATATTTGCTTTCCAAGTTACCATGCATGCAATTTCCCTTAGTGTTTCACAGTGACAGAACAAGGATACCTATCCTTACAAACCTTGTTAAGAGTTTCCTAACTGCTCACTGCTCAACTCTGAAGCCAGAGCCACATGTTTTGTTCATCATGGTTATCAGTGTCACAGACTGACAGGTATGGCACCTTTGACACATGCTTTCAAGATCTCAGGGAGGAAAGAAAGAGAGTATGCTGAATAAAGTGCCAGCTCTAAAAGCTTCCACTTGGAAGTGACACATCTCCATTCCATTTATGTTTCATTGGTCAAAGCAAGTCACATGACTAAGCCATGAGATATTTTTATGGGGTGATGAAGGGTGGAGCTCTCGAGGGAGAAGGGGTAGATTCTTTTTTAACACAGAGGGAAAAATACTAGTAGAAAGAATTAGGGAAGACCTTTTGGTGGAGATGATATTTAAACAGAAAAACAATTTGGTGTTAGCATTTTGTGTAAAGAACTCAACATGTGTTACATAATGAGGACAGGAAAGATGAACTTGGGACTCAGAGAAAAAGTCAGTGTAGAATGAAATTATGGAGCGGTGGTGGGGCTACTGCTGGCAAGGGCCAGATAATGATGAAATAACATATGTCCTTTAATAGAAGCATGCAAAGTTGTTATGGGAAGGGGGAGAAAATATTCAGATCTCAGGATGTTTGGAAGTTTCTTGGAGAAGTATGACAATGGATACTGATTACAGTTTTTCAGATGAAAATTTATTTGGGAACTTTTGGAGTAAGGACTGGCATCCTCTCAAAAACAGCATGCCAAGAAGCCAAACCCAGCTGTCCCAGGGCATGAAAGGCGTGCCAGCAATGTAATAACTAACTCAAGAGGCTTGGCCGTGGGTGGGGTGACCCAACTGAGCCTTGTGTCAACATATGGTAAGGATCACTAATGACTGGGTTTGCGTTGCTCATCACAATTGTTTAGTATGGTTTTTAATCCATACCAGCAGGTTTCAAACAACAGAAGTAGATTCACTTTAAATTCATAATCTCAAAACACTTGATACTAAACCCTGGCAGTAAAATTTCTTCCAGTAGTGTATCTCCATATATTTTTGTTACTGAAATCTCTACCATCTTCTCACATGTACCCACATAATCATTGAAATTAGGGGAAAAAAAGGCTTATAAACCCTTATATTCCTACCACTGACCTATTTGTGCACCATTTTTTCTTTATGCATAACAACTAAAAAGGATGCCAAGTTTATTCTCCTATCATATGCCAATCCTACCACCCTTGAATTCCATCCTCACTCAATTTGCCAAGAACCTCATTTTTAAGAGGTCTTCTTCTTTCTCCCACCTCATTCACCTCTTTTTCCAATGCATCATTCTAATCAATTAGACATTGTCCTAGAATTTCCCATCTTTGACCTCATAGCACCTCTTGGCTAACATTGTTTTTTTTACTTCCTTTATAGGTTTCTTGAGGGTTCTCTACAAAGCACTCTTCATTTCCTCTACTCTCATCCATTATTGCTTTTTCAAACTGTGAATAAAAAATGTATATGGGGAATAAGAAGAAAATAAATGAGAATAAAAATATAATTATAAAATAACAATTAGCTGGCACTAAAATATCATCTAGGAAGGAGATTATTTCCTTATGGACTTGGAGGAATGCTTTGCAGTAGAGTGATTACTTGATCGCACCCATTTTTAACATACTGGGCTTCTGGCAAGAAAGTTTATTTGGGTTTTCCATGTTAACCAAAAACCCAAATGAACCTTTCAGTCAACTCAACAATTTTGGGGCTTCTTGCCCCAATTACTCCTCGAAATCTGCACTTGTCAGCCTCAGTGAGCTCCATGCTTTCCAAGTCATTCTTTTATGTCTCCTTTGTCAACTACTTTCATTCTACAATGAATGAAGCTTCTCTTGAAGTTTCTCCATTCACAGAATCATTTTTTTTCTTATTTCCTTATGCCTATTTCTAAGATGACTACACCAACTCTTATATTTTCATAATTGATATAAATATATGTTCATCAATTATGCATCCAAAATACATTCTGAATCTGTTCTCTGTTCCCCATATCATTTCATAGGTGTTAATCCAGGTTCCCATTAGGTTTCACTCAGATTATTGCAACAGCCTCTCCCCAGAGTTCCTAACTCACTCTTGTCTGATTCATTCTCCAGGCAGTGGTAAAAGTAATGTTTTTATTTATAGCAACCATCATGTTACTGTCCTGCTTAAATCCCTCCAAGGCTCCCTTACTCTTGTTAACCATTGCTCATCTCACTGTGACCCACAGTGTGGGCAGGGCCTGGTGCCTGCCTGTCTCACTAACCCCACCTACTGCCTCACTCCTATCTGATCACAGCTCTCCAGCCACACTAGCTATCTTTCTGAACCTCAGACACATTGAGTTGCTTTTTTTATTTCCTTCCTCTGGGCTGTTATGTGTGACTTGAAGGATTCTGTCTACCGGTCATTTAGCTACTTCTACCATTCATAGTTTGGCTTTCAGTTTAAATGTGGTTTCGTCAAGGAAGATTTCCCTACCCATCTCATCTAAAACAGGTTCCTGTTCATTATTTTCTTTAGCTCATCTGGTCCCATCACTTCATGGGAAATAGATGGGGAAACAGTGGAAACAGTGTCAGACTTTATTATTTTGGGCTCCAAAATCATTGCAGATGGTGATTGCAGCCATGAAATTAAAAGGCACTTACTCCTTGGAAAGAAAGTTGTGACCAACCTAGATAGCACATTAAAAAGCAGAGACATTACTTTGCCAACAAAGGTCTGTCCAGTCAAAGCTATGGTTTTCCCAGTGGTCATGTATGGATGTGAGAGTTGGACTGTGAAAAAAGCTGAGCACTGAAAAATTGATGCTTTTTGAACTGTGGTGTTGGAGAAGGCTCTTGAGAGTCCCTTGGACTGCAAAGAGATCCAACCAGTCCATTCTCAAGGAGATCAGTCCTGGGTGTTCATTGGAAGGACTGATGCTGAAGCTGAAACTCCAATACTTTGGCCACCTGATGGGAAGAGTTGACTCATTGGAAAAGACCCTGATGCTGGGAGGGATTGGGGGCAGGAGGAAAAGGGGACGACAGAGGATGAGATGGCTGGATGGCATCACAGCTCAATGGGCATGAGTTTGAGTAAACTCCGGAAGTTGGTGATGGACAGGGAGGCCTGGCGTGCTGCAATTCATGGGGTCGAAAGAGTCGGACACGACTGAGCAACTGAACTGAACTGAACTGATTTTAAAAAATTCATTGTACTTGATGCAACCTGATAAGGCTTTTATTCAATTGACCTTTCTTTACTAAATTTGTTTCTGCATAGTTTTGTTCTTTTAGTCTCCTCTAAGACATATACCCTGAAAGGGAAGAAACCATGTGTCCTTTTCACTATTTTATCTTCAGTGATGAGCACATGACCTGGAACACAATAAATATTTGTTAAACAAAGGAAATCTAGGAGCACGTTCTGAGGCTCCATGTTGTTCCGGTTTTACCATCTGTGCCAATCAAACTAAGCTGCTAGAGTAATTGTAAGTTTTTGAAACACATTATCTTTAGGTGCTACAAAAATATGATGATTCCTGTTCCATTATTCTTTGGTCTCTCATCCTGCTTTAGAGTTTATCTGAAAAACTGAAATGAATCACATACCAACCAAACAAGTGCCTCAATTCAGTAACAGTTTCTACCAATTCTCTGTGACACTCAACAGAGTAAAGAAGAGCTCTATTTATCATGGCAGATGATGTTTCTCATTTCACTAAAATATATTGAAAAAGGAAAAAGTGAAAATGTTAGTCCCTCAGTTTTGTCCGACTCTTTGCAACCCCATGAATTGTAGCCCACCAGGCTCCTCCGTCCATGGGATTCTCCAGGCAAGAATACTGGAGTGGGTTGCCATTCCCTTTTTCAGGGGATCTTCCCGACCGAGGAATTAAAACTGGGTCTCCTGCCTTGCAGGCAGATTCATTACATCTGAGCCACCAGGGAAGCCCCAAAATATACTAAACAGGATATATTAACGTAGAATCTATCTGCAAAGTACACTGAAGATAGAAATGGATAATACACCCATGAAGAGGCAGTATTCTCCTACTGGACTTTCAACTGTGTGTGGGTACTGAGAAATATGTTCTTGGACTTATGTAATTTTTCATGCTGTATGTTAAAACAAACCCAATGGCTTCAAACATGACAATAAAAAAAATTCTGGACACTCTTATATTACCTGCCCCTTCTCAAGGATCCCAGGACTTTGACTGACTGTGAAATGAACCAAGATACAACCAAGAAAATAAAAATAAATGAATAATAATAAACTCAGACCCACCTCCTCTTACTCAGCAGAGGTACCATTTGAGTAACCTAACAAGAGGTCACATACTTGTTCAATGTGTGCAAAGACTGGAACACAATAAATATTTTATTTGTTTTTAAATCCCCCTTCACCTCTATTCCAATTTAGAGACTTCCAGTTTACAAAGTAGTAAAAGGAAAATTAAAAAAGAGGTACAAATAGAGCATCCTTGTATCTTGGGATATTGCCCCCTCCAAAGAAGAATTTTGTTTTTTAATAAAAAAATAAAAAATACTAATGTTTTTGAACTGTAGTGTTGGAGAAGACTCTTGAGAGTCCCTTGGACTGCAAGGAGATCCAACCAGTCCATCCTAAAGAAGATCAGTCCTGGGTGTTCATTGTAGGGACTGATGTTGAAGCTGAAACTCCAATACTTTGGCCACCTGATGTGGAGAGCTGACTCATTTGAAAAGACCCTTATGCTGGGAAAGATTGAGGGCAGGAGGAGAAGGGGACGACAGAGGATGAGATGGTTGGATGGCATCACTGACACAATGGACATGGGTTTGGGTGGACTCCAGGAGTTGGTGATGGACAGGGAGGCCTGGCACACTGTGGTTCGTAGGGTCACAAACATTGGACACGACTGAGTGACTAAACTGAACTGAACTGAACTGAACTGAACTGAAAACAGTGGCAGGAAGAGTTCATGAAGTTAGTGTTGACTTTCCCATAAAATTCATCCCCCAAAGGAATTTCAGACTGCTTCTAACTCTCTGCCATGGTCAGGGCTGACCAGTTGGAAGATTTGAAGTCAAGCTAGTTCTTCAATCCCTGCATACACGAGGAAGAAGTAGAAATTGAGGATGCTGACGACCTGGGTGTGGTACAAAGTCAGCCATGTATCTGCATGGCTTCTCACTAAAGCAGCCAAGAGAGGAGCGGAAAGAGAAGGAAACGGTGATGTGGGAGAAGCCACCCGCGGGCAGCAGTCCCTTCAAGACTGCAACTCAGGAGTCCAGGGGACCTTCACTTGGGAGGTGGCTGAGATACAGAGCACCAGCCCCCAGCTGAGCTCACCTTGCTCCTGAGGCCAAGCAGGATGCAGCTGAGTAAATGCCAGCTTACCAACACTACCCTCTTCCTGTTTAGCCATCCAACAAGGAGAAAAAAAGTGAAAATTTGGCAATAAGAATTTTTTTTTAAATGACACTGAAGACTTTACATGCTTATTCATTGCCTTGCCCTTTGACCAAATAACTGAAACTATCTTTGTTTCCTATGAATTGCAGATTTTCTTTATTTTTTCTCCTCTCCTAAAGAAACTCATTTTGGTAACCCAAAACATTTTAAAAAATACTGTACATCTCCAAACACTTTATTTTTAAGTTGTCTCATATGTGATCAAGTAGTGATTCCTAAAATGCACTTAAAATCTGTATTAGATCTTTTCAAGGTGATTGTATAAAGTAAAAAACTGAATGAAATATTATTAAGTTTTAAATAAAATATTTTAAAATAGGTCAGAATGTTCCAGTGAATGAAAAAGACAAGGATGAATATAATCAGAACTAGTCAAAACAAAACAGAAAAATAGTCCACATATAATTCAAAGATTATACTCAGATAGACCAATATATTTATGTATATATATATATCAAATTATAATGAAATATAATTCAAAGATAATACTTAGATTATGTGTTAGATATCACAAAAGAAGAAACTGAAAAATCTACTGCACTCAATAAATTAGTTACAGAAAATAACGGTAAAAAGCAGATACAAAAATTAAAATATAGTTTTAGAAATTAGCCATAAGTTTTTATAAAATAATTTTTTTAAATAACTACATTTAGACAAGGAATGGCAATGCAAAGTACCTAGCTATAAATTTGACAGTGTTTATTTATAGAGTGTTTAAAAAAACAATGAACAAACAAAAATATTCCAGTGATCTGTATAAGAATGTGAATACACTGAGGGTAATTATTTTGCAGATGGCAAAATGGAATAATGTAAACTTTTAAAAAAATAAACCTTTAAAACTGTCCTATAATTAGATGATTAAAATAAGTCAAGTCCAAACTTTAATGGAAGAACTAGCTATGCAGGCATGATAAACCACAAACCATGCTCTTTGCCCCAAGTGGAGAACAGGGCAAAACTAAGAAAAAGACAAGATTTAAGAGGTGACTGATGTGTGTAGGGTGGGCAGGGGGTGGATTGTTTAAAATAATATACTAACTCATTCTTGAAATTTATTTTTATTTTTAAACAATTCTTAGTTATGTGTCTGTGTCTGTCATTTGCAATTGAAAAAGGATAGTTATAATTAATTAACATAGAACATAAAGTCTAGCCTCTTTAGCAGCAGAAACATTTGCGATGTTCTGTACTATCTAATATGATGTGGTTAAGAAACTGAATTTTTAATTTTATTTAACTTTAATTAATTTAAATTATATGGCCAATGGCTACTGTTTTGGACAGTGTGGCTCCAATATAACAAAAGCTATGTGAATTGAAACAATAAAACACTGTTTTGCATGACAAATTAGAAATATGTTTGGAAACATGTTAATGGTAGGACCATGTACTGTAAAGAGAATTCTAGCAATTTATCTGTTAGAGCACAAATTGGCCCAAACTTCTCTTAAAACAATTTGTCAATTTGTGTCAAGTCCATAACTTTGGTCCAATAAGCTCAGAAACTTCTAGAAATCTATCTACCAAACTAGTCAGAGATACCGATAATACATAATGCATGAAAATTATTGATATAATGTAATTTGGAATTTTTTTTAAAATTTGAAATTCATTTAAATGAGTAAACAATGGAAATATGGGTACTTGGAGATTAACTTTTATGTGAGTGACTGATAGTCGCTCAGTAGAGTCTGACTTTTTGAGATCCCATGGACTGTAGCCTGCCAGGCTCCTCTGTTCATGGAATTCTCTAGCCAAGAGTACTGGAGTGGGTTGCCATTTCCTTCTCCAGGGGATCTTCCTGACCCAGGGATTGAACATGAGTCTTCTGCATTGCAGGCAGATTCTTTACCATCTGAGACTGCAGGGAAGTCTACTATTCTGAGACATTCCTGAGCATAAAAACAGGCCAGCTTAAAAAGTATCAGCGGATACATGCTTGACTTTATCTTATAATCTATAGACAATACATTAGAATACGTAATGAGTCCATACACCTTTTCCAAAGGAATACCTGAGACAGAAGTAGCAATAAAGTTATCAATGACTATCATCAATCAGATGAAATAATTTAGATGAAGCTTATCTCTCTCAAAGAGGCGGGGACTGGGCAAGTAAGTGGTCAGGAAGGAAATACAAAGTGCTTTTAACATTGTATGAAAAACCATGTTCAGTTCCACGTTGCTGAACATAGTTCTGTTTTTCCCAAATAAATCCTCTACTTAAAAGTACTGTCCGAATGCTTTATTAAAACTCTGCTTCTGGCCTTTGTTTTGGAATCTGTTACTTTCATTGCTGCCTCCTGATCACTGTCTGAAGCTCCTACTTCCTTCCCGCTGTCCTCTGTCACCTGGGTTGCCCTCAAGCTGTCCCCTGAAGTTGTCTTCCCGCTGTCCTCAGAAGTTGCAGTGTCGCTCCTGCGGTCCTTCTAGCTTTGGTTGCTCTGTAGCCACGGAAAGCTGCCAGCGCCTTGAATCATGCCACTTTTCCAATACTTACTGATCCAGTAGGAATATCAAAGCAAACACCCTGCTTTCCTTTTAGAAAGACCATTCCCTTCACTTTGGAATCAATATCCTCACCCAGTTGCTCTTTAAGTTCTTTCCAAGCATATCTAATGCATGATATTGCCATTGAGCACTGCAAGATCATGGTCACAAAGCCTGCATCCCAGCTGCTCAAGGAGTGCTGGTCTACCGACATGGCACTGGAAATGTGGGCCAGGGCGGCTGCCAGAGCTTCCAGGGCTCCCTTCTCCTCAATCAGCTTCTCGGCTCACTGCTTGAAGTGACCAATCACAGTGGGAGGCACCGAGTCCAAGAACCTGATGACATCTTCGCTAGAAGCTTTTATTATCTCTGCTGCAGAAGGAACACCTGTTTGCTTAAATTTAATTCCCAGCTTTTGCTCCCCTTGGGCTAACTAGTATTCTTCCTTGTTCTGATAAAAGCAAATGCAAACCCTGGTCCTTCCAGCTCCACCTGTTCATCCAGAATGATGAATGTAGGACTCCACGTGCTTTGGTGGAGAACTTAGAATAACCAGCCTCAGGTATGTCTAACCTATGTGCAGCAAAATCAGTTGCAAAGAAAACTCCAGAATTACCATTTCTAAAACCTTTCAGGGTGATTTCCCTTTGCTTCTATGGAATTTCTCCATGTAATGACTGGGCATCCTGCCTTATGATCACATTCTGTGACAACTCCTGGGCTTCTTTCTTCATTTCACAAAATATGATAGTGCTCCCATGATAACCACTGTACATTTGGATCATGCCCCCTATAACTGCTGCCCTCTGAGTCCAGAGGCACTTGATAGCCAGCGGCTCTCCAGTTATTGCCATTTTCTGTGTCTTTTTACCAATCAGGCCCACTTATTCATATGTAGATTTCATTAACAATTATACATGAATTTAAAGTTAAATTTGGGGGAATTATTCCTTAAATTGTAAAGCATTTACTATGTAGCATATTTCTTAAAAAGATATAATGACCTCCCCCCTTTGGAATAAATCAAACACATAATATTATCACCTATCAATTTTTCAAAATATGTTAATCGATGTATATAGAATAATAAAACTTGCTTAATTCAAGTTTTTTCATTATTCATTTAAAAAATCTTCAGTAGAAAGAAACAAATTGCAATAGCACTATGAATGAAAATAATCTGTCAAATATTAATAGCAATTTACAGTTCACAAAGTATATTCATTATGTATTATTTTTTACCCTTCGGCAGACTGTAAAGATAAAGCTCAGTGGAACTAATTTATTTGATCAAATTTATACATTTTTCAAGCAGTATAGCCCAAAAGAGACATTAGCTGTTATATTTGCTGTTATTTAAACTAATGTTAAGCTTAGTAAGGTCTCAGAGGTGGTGTGAGTCTTTCAGTTCCTGAGTTTGAATATTCTTATAAACCACAATCATCTGGTAAATAATTAAGTGCCTCAGAAAGAAACTGCACTGTCAATTTGGAGAGTGGAATTCATTTTGCAGCAGAAAGGATTCTCTCTACTTTCCTGTCTTTGAAGAGATGTTCAGTTAATCCACAGAGACCATGCTTTGTGAACATTTCCTAGCCTGAGAATAAGATAACTCCTCAGAGGATAAGATAAAATGATAAAATAGATTCAGATCCAGACATACAGATTATCTTGTGCATACCGCCCTTGTGTTTATTAAGTGGAAACTTTATTCACAATTCAGCTGGAACATTTAACTCTTAAATGCAATTAAAATAGAAACTAGATTAATCACCCAAATCACATTAATCTCTGAGGGTGATCAACATATTTTTAGGAAGAGGTTTACCCCATCAGTGTACTGTGTGAACAAGTTTACTAATAAAGAAAAACTTAGGACTAATATGATACTGCACTAAAATAACTCTAGATATTTTATGAAAATTGCCTCTGGAGTTTTCCCAAATAGTAACAGTGACTTCTTTTGATGCTGAGTCCAGACTCCAAATAGAGATTTGTTTCAAGGCTCAACTTCTTCTGTGATTGACTGTTAAGATTAGGGGAGATGACAGAGAGCAGGTGGCTGAATTTTGCCACATCACAAATGAGAACAGATAGCAAGGAGGTGACTGCCCCAGGTTATCCACCTGGTGTCAGAGATGCCACTGGGAACCAGCTCTTCTAAATCCCTGCTTGATATTTGTTACTGAAACCCATTCACAGGAGCAAATGTAGACCAACCCATCTTTCCTAAATTTGCCTAAAGTGAAAGTGAAAGTCACTAGTTGTGTCCAACTCTTTGCGACCCCATGGACTATACATTCCATGGAATTCTCTAGGCCAGAATATGGAATGGATAGCCTCTCCCTTCTCCAGGGGATCTTCTCAACCCAGGGATCAATTCCAGGTCTCCTGCACTGCAAGAGGATTCTTTACCAGCTGAGTTAAATGCATTTTCAATCAACTCTCTAATTATATACACATCTTGAGGCTTCACAACTGTGATGCTGGAGAAGAGTTTTGAAAGTTCTGTGGACAGCAAGAAGATCAAACCAATCAATTCTAAAGAAAATTAACCCTGACTATTCATTGGAAGGACTGATGCTGAAGCTGAAGCTCCAAGACTTTGGCCACCTGATGTGAAGAGCCAACTCATTAGAAAAGACTTTGATGCTGAGGAAAATTGAGGGCAGGAGGAGAAGAGGGCAACAGAGGGTGAGATGGTTGAATGAAATCATCCACTCAATGAACATGAGTTTGAGCAAACTCCAGGAGATAGTGAAGGACAGGGAAGCCAGGGGTGCTGCAGTCCATGGGGTCACAAAAGAGCCAGACACGACTGAACAACAACAAAAAAACAAAACACCTGTTTTCTCAGTTCTCTTGCACTACACCTTTGGAGGGGATGCCGATATTGAAGGTCTCTGATATCACATTTCAAGGGAAAAAAATCAGTGAACTATATTAGTAGGTTGGTATTCACACTCTTTCTACCATTTTCACAGAACAGACCAGTTTTTATATCCTCAGAATGTCTTCTTAAATAATAATAAAAGTTATTCTTCAAATTTGTAGAGTGTTTTGCATATCCATCCCATTTTACCGGACTTTGTTTTCATAGATAGATAACTAAAACAGAAAAGTGGTTTGGAAATAGAGCACTGCTGTAAAAACACATGAGTTGCTGGGTTTTTCATGGGGCAAAGGGGGATGCTAGAAGGATAATGAGGAGCTTATAGATGAAGGCAGGAAGTGCAAGGATAAAACTGATACCAGAGGCTTAAAAGATGGTGCTCCATGTTTTGTAGTAATGAAACAAGTGGCAAAACAACTGTTTGCATTTACCTGAGGAAAAAAATGTACCAAATTAACCTGCACATGAAGATAACATTTCTAGGCAGAATATTGCAAGTGCCAATTGGCTTCTGTTAGCTGTATATGATAAGATATGGAAAGACAGAATTGAGCTAAAGAGAGAACTATTCAGTATGTGAACAGAATTTCCAATCCAGACTTATGTGGTCAAAAAATAAAACTGTTTAATATTTCCAGGCTCTCCAGCAGGCACAAGATTCAAAATGAAAAGTGGCCTCAGAGTAAAGAGTAAATCAAAGATTCAGTCATAAGACCCTTTGTTTAGACCTCAGATTAATAGATTCTCTCAACTGGGAAGAAGCACTTCTAAAAATCTCAAAAGTGTTATTTCACTGCAAATGTATACTTGGACAAAAGTGGAGAGAGTTCTCTTGAAAAGAATTATAGTCGTAACTTTTGGGACATGGAGTGAATGACAATCAGATTTGTAGAAGGACCACAAAAAGTTTAAAGGTATTACACAAGATTGGACTAAAGGGGCATAAATCCTTAAAAAAGATAAGATACCTCTGGAGTTCTCAATTTTCTACAGTCAAGAAGGAGTCTGAGAAAACTGGTCTGATGAGAACATGGGCTACTTCTTATGGGAAAGAAAGTATTTCACAGGGAAGCATCCTGAGAGGGCAAAACCCCAAACCATGGAAAATCATGAATTGGAGAATTACTTTTGAGGAACAGTTCAGTTCAGTTCAGTTGCTCAGCTATGTCTGACTCTTTGCTACCCCATGGACTGCAGCACGCTAGGACTCCCTGTCCATCACCAACTCCTGAAGTTTACCCAAACTCCTGTCCATTGAGTCAGTGATGCCATCCAACCATCTCATCTTCTGTCACCTCCTTCTCCTCCCACCTTCAATCTTTCCCAGCATCAGGGTCTTTTCCAATGAGTCAGCTCTTGGCATCAGGTGGCCAAAGTACTGGAGCTTCAGCTTCAGCATTAGTCCTTCCAATGAATATTCTGGACTGATTTCCTTTAGGATGAACAAGTTGGATATCCTTGCAGTCTAATGGACTCTCAAGAGTCTTCTCCAACACCACAGTTCAAAAGCATCAATTCTTTGGTACTCAGCTTTCTTTATAGTCCAACTCTCACATCCATACATGACTACTGGACAAACCATAGCTTTGACTATAGGACCTCTGTCAGCAAAGTAACGTCTGTGCCTTTGGTCATAGCGTTTCTTCCAAGGAGTAAGCATTTTTTAATTTCCAGGTTGCACTCACCATCTGCAGTGACTTTGAAGCTCAAGAAAATAAAGTCTGTCACTGTTTCCATTGTTTCCCCATCTAGTTGCCATGAAGTGATGGGACTGGAGGCCATGATCTTAGTTTTTTAAATGTTGAGTTTTAAGATAGCTTTTTCACTCTCCTCTTTCACTTTCATCAAGAGGCTCTTTAGTTCTTTGCTTTCTGTCATAAGGGCATAAGGGTGATGTTATCTGCATATCTGAGGTTATTGATACTTCTCCTGGCAATCTTGATTCCAGCTTGTGCTTCATCCAGCCTGGCATTTCACATTATGCACTCTGCATATAAGTTAAATAACCAGGGGGACAATATACAACCTTGATGTACTCCTTTCCCAATTTGGAACCAGTCTGTTGTTTCATATCCAGTTCTAATGTTGCTTCATGACCTGCATACAAATTTCTCAAGAGGCAGGTCAGGTGGTCTGGTATTCCCATCTCTTGAAGAATTTTCCACAGTTTGTTGTGAGGGACAGAATTGGACTTAACCTGCTGCCCTGATAGGTAATCAACTGGATTTCAGAATTGCTCTGGACCAGGGACCTCGGTGCTCCTGTCTCTACTCTTACTATTCAGCGCCCATTGCAGTTACCACGTCCCTCTCTTACCATTGTGTGTGTGTGTGAAAGGCAAATTGCATGTCTTTTTAATTTGCAAATCTCCAGATCAAAAAGAGAAGCATCCACAGAACCTGCACTATATCTAGGTCTGATATAGACCATGAGATCATGAATTTCAAACTCAGTGATGTGACTTGATGAGTCAGGGTGGAGATCTTGTTAGGGCCTGAGAGCGTTTTGCATATAGAGGGATGCGAATCTTTGAAGCTGGACTGTAAACTGTTGTAGGTTGTTGCTCAAATGGTACCTGGTGAATCAACCCACCCACCCAGTACCCTACTCCCTTGTATAATCAACTCTCAAAGTTTTTGGGTTTGGCTATGTAAATTGCTCTGGCCATTGGGTATCAGAAAATACATTTCAGGCATATGCTTAATAAGCTACTAATGTGTTGGGGTCTTGCCTTTCTAGAAAGCTGCTGCCACCATGTGAGGAAGCCCAGTCCAGACCAGCCTTCTGAAGGATGGAACACTAAGCAGAGAAAGTCCCAGTTGAGCCAATCCCAAGCTACGCTCTAGATGAATGCTATCATATAAGGTACCTCTTGTGAATCCAGCAAAAGCAGCACCAGCCAACCTGAAGAATCATGCTAAATGATAAATCCTTATTTGAACCCTAAGATCTGGGGCAGTTTCCTTCTCAGCAAGAGGTGACTAAAGCAGAGTCTTTCAATGGCAACAGAAGAAGATAGAATAAAATGAGTCACATCTTCAGAATCATCATGGGAAAAATTATGTTTGACCTGAAATCCTATTTGTACTTAAATCACCATTTAAACAAAAGTGGAGAATAACACCATGAGATAAATACATTATCAAAATTTTGCTTCTCATGTACTCTTTGTTGGAGGATGAATTCCAATAAATTAGGAATTAATCATGGAAAAGGAAGAGATAGGTTCCAAGTAAAAATATTTAAACCAAAAGAAATAAAAAGGAAGTAGGCAAATTCCCAGGATGATCATAAAATGAAAGGCCACAGGAACATCTATGCACAGATCTAGCTCAGTATAGGAGGATGATTAAAAGATTCCTAATGAATGTTTTCATATTGTTGTTGTTCAGTCGCTAAGTCATTTCTACTCTTTGTGACCCCATGGACTACAGCACGCCAGACTTCCCTGTCCTTCACCATCTTCCAGAGTTTGTTTGAATTCATGTCCATTGAGTCAGTGATGCCATCCAATCATCTCATCCTCTGTCGACCCCTTCTCCTGCTGCCTTCAATCTTTCCCAGCATCAGGGTTTTTCAAAGAGTCAGCTCTTCCTATCAGGTGGCCAAAGTATTGGAGCTTCAGCTTTACCATCAGTCCTTCCAATGAATATTCATATGTATATCTATATGGAGGAATTTACCCTTCAGTTAGGAATATGTAGAATGCTATGACAACTTAGATTTCTAATTAGACAAAGGCATATAACATTAAAACAAAAAAGAAAAATTACCAAAGGAAATCTAGCATCATGATGCACATAAATCATCACTATTGAAGGAAGGGGGTTGTGGGGGTGTTGGTGTGAGGGTGTATGTATAGACATGTCTGCATTAAGAGTGGGGATTGTCAGAGAGCTGATTTCTCATCTTATACTTTAGGAAGTTGGTAGATAATGCCTAAAAAGGAAAAATCAAGGCATAGATGCATATGGATTCCCCATAGAAACATGTGGGTTATCCCAGGAAAAATCAGCTAGCCAGGTTAAAAGTGGCCTCCTCTATAAGGTGAGAATACAAGTGAGAGAGGTGAATACAGTCTGCTGTTTCTGTTAGAAACATTACAAAGCTACTTGATTCTAAAAACGATGTGCTTGAACATCTTTGACTACATTAAAAGAAAATTTTATTATCTGAACATCTGCGTTTGTGATTAAAATTCACAATCACTACAGAAGTTAATGGTTCTTATTTTTCTGGATGAGCCTATAGTCCAAGGATGCTTTGGGGAAAGGGGTAAGAAATAACAGGAGGGTAGCACATGGCCCAGAAAATGGAAATTGGGGAAAGAGTGCAGAACATTGTCTTTAACAATTTGCTTATTGCATGTCCAGGTTGACGAGAGCACACCGCAGGGCATAGCCACTTCAGCGCAAGTTTCACGACCTTCTGGAGCTAAAGAATGTGAGCGAGCTGTGGGAGAGACAGATTCTGAGGACAGGCTCAGACTTCCCTTCTATATCATCTTTTGCAGGATGGCTGAAATCTAAGCCATGAAGAGAATTTATGCACGTTGATCAGATGGAAGGGATTCTCCAGTGGCTCAAAGGTGATGAATCCTCCTGCCAATGCAGGAGATGCAGAAGATGTGGGTTCTATCCTTTGGTCAGGAAAATCCCCTGGAGGAGGAAATGGCAACCCACTCCAGTATTCTTGCCTGGGAAATCCCATGGACAGAGGAGCCTGTCGGGCTACAGTCCATGGGATCACAAAAGAGTAGGACATGGCTTATCGATTAAACAACAACAAATGGAAGACTATAAGGTCATGAAAAAAGTGAAAGTTAGTAGCTCAGTTGTGTCCAACTCTTTGGGATCCCATGGACTGAGGTCCACCAGGCTCCTCTGTCCATAAATTCTCCAAGCAAGAGTACTGGAGTGGGTTGCCATTTCCTTCTCCAGGGGATCTTCCTGACCCAGGGATTGAATCCCGGTCTCCTGCATTGCAGGCAGATTCTTCACCGTTTGAACCACCAGGGAAGCCCCATGAGGTCATGAAGCAAGGGATAATTAAAATTTAACTGCTGAAGGAGGAAGACAAGTAGTCTTGAAGATGCAGGACGAAAAATGAAGAGGGGAAAGGCCAAGGAAGCAGAAGTGAGATGAACAGAGAAGGATTCATGTAGCTCCGAGCCCAGGTGAAGAGCCCAGGGAGAACAGCAGCTGCCGCTCAGGACTCATGCCCGGTTTGCAGTCTCTATTACAAATGAGATCACTTCAATTAAATAAGTGTATGTGGCATAATCATGTGCTGCCACCCCTTCATTTTCTAAATTGCTGTCCCCAGGACAGAGGTCAGAGAGCAGAAAGAACATCTGCTGTAAAATAAATCAGAGAAGCTCTGGTTGACTGCTCCGGCTTCGGCCAAAATGTTTGCTGGTTTCAGCAACCCTCTCTCAGGCAGAACAGCCTGCCTAGCTCCCCAGGAACCTCAGCCAACTTCTCAGGTATGTCCAAGTCACGCATTGATCCATTCCCTTATTAAAAAACCATTCTTGATCACCTACTATGATAACCGGCAGTTTCTGCACTCATGGACACATTATTCCAGAGGGTGGACACAGACAACAAACAAATAAACAAACAAGGGACACATCTGATAGTGATAAATGTCATGCAGGGAATTAAAATAACAGGGAGCAGTTAGAGAGATGACAAAGAGCTTCGTTAGGCAGTCTTCCAATATTGCTTCTGGGGAGCCCTATCTCTTGGTATTAACACCCTTGTGCAGTTCTCAATTCTTGAGTTTAGACTAGTAATTTATTGCCAGAAATAAACTAGAGCAAAAGTTATAGAATATCACTTCTATTAGGCATGTGTACTCAGTCATATTAGACTCTTTCCTACCCCATGAAAGGTAGCCTGCCAGCCTCTTCTGTCTATGGGATTTTCCAGGCAAGAATAATGGAGTTGGTTGCCATTTCCTTCTCCAGAGGATCATCCCAACCCAGGGTCCAAACCCGTGTCTCCTGCATTGGCAGAAGGGTTCTTTACCACTGAGCTACCTGGGAAGCCTCCCTTCTATTATTAGGCGATAAAAGAATATGACTTCAACCTGTTCAAATGCTCTCTTTGCCTCTTCTCTCAGGCTTGATCTCAAGAAAGCCACCATGCTCTAAGATTCCCTTAGGAGAGGCAAGGAAGTAAGGGTGGCCATCAAGGAATGGAGACCAATCATTCAACATCCCTGAAGCAACCAAATATCCCAGTAACCACATGAGTGAGCTTGGAATCAGATAGTCAGCCAAACCTTCTGAAGAGGCAGTCTGCAACCCCTGTCAGCGTTTTCCTTGCAAGCTTGTGAGAAATCCTAAAGCAAAGGACCCAGCTACATTGCAGAGCCATGGAAACTAGTCCCTTTTCAATAGAATCACATCCCTTAAAAAAAAAACAAAACACAGGATTTACATTACACACACAATTTTCCTTGGAAATTTTAATATCTGTATAGCGATGAGCCTTCTCATTCAAAAATATGAGTTTGTTTCCATTTGGCATATTTGTGTTTTTCTGCCCCTCAGGAGTAATTTTTAAAATTTTCTTGTTGTAGGTAACATACATTCCCAAGTTCATTCTTAAGTATTTTGTTTTGTTGTTTTTGTTCATATGTTTTATATGTGTGTGTGTATATGTGTAAGTGTTTATATATATGTTTCCATATGTAAGCTACATATTTCATTATTTTAATAAACCTCTTCCTTATTATAAAGTATACACAGCCCTTTATTAGCTTGATTTTCTTACTGTTTATAGCACTTTTTACCTAGGAATGTAAGCATATCATCCACAAGTAGTCAGTTTTATTACCTGTTTACAAAGTTGTATGTCTTCAGTTTCTTCCTCTTATCAAATTGCATTGGCCAGAACATCAGGAAGTAGTCATCAGAAAACGTTTTGCAAGGTGCAGGGTACATAAAAACAAACTTGATCTTTGAGGTCACTGTCCTCACAGGGTTGAATGAAAGACTGGAGCTTGAGGAGAAAGAGCCTGAATAAATGGGAACACTCACTCACTCACTTTCCCTTTCCTTTAGAGCATGTTGCCCGAGCTGTCAGCTATTACATAATTATTTAGGAGTTTTGGTCTCTTTCCCCACATAGATTATAAACTCTGCTGGGGCAGCATAACTGTCTTGAAGTCATCAATGTTTTCTCAGGCCCTAGAATATGCAGGTATCCACTCACTATTTGGTGATGAATTCAAACAGGGGTGGGCAAACCCAGGCACACCACCCTCCCTGCTCCCCCCACCCTGACTGCTTCTGTAAGGAGTCTCAGCAAACACAGCCCCTCCCACTGGTTTGCACAGTCTCCCGGGGTCCCTGTGGCACTGCTGAGCAAACTTGCCCGATGCAGCAGGAACCCTGTGTCTCACAAAACCTCAAACAGCCAATACCTCACCTTTTATAAAAGAGTGTCTGGTGACCTCCCAGCTCCAGGATGAATACCTGAACGAGGAGGCAGAGGAAGGAGAGGGTAGGATAAATTGAGGGAGCAGCATTGACATATATACACCACTGTGTGTAAAAATGGGCTTCCTAGCTGGCTCAGATGATAAAGAATCTTCCTGCAATGGAGGAGACCCAGGTTTGATCCCTGGGTTGGGAAGTTCCCCCTGGAGAAGGGAATGGCGGCCCACTCCAGGTTTCTTGCCTGGAGAATCCTGGGGACAGAGGAGTCTGGCTGGCTATGGTTCATGGAGTTGCAGAGCTGGACATGACTGAGTGACTAACACACATATGTGTAAAATAGATAGCTAGTGGCAAGCTGCTGTATATCACAGGCGCTCAGCGCAGTGCTCTGTGACAGCCTAGAGGATTGGGGTGGAGGGTGGGAGGGAGGCTCAAGAGGGAGCGGATATATGTATGCTACAGCCGATTCTCTAGTAAAGCAGAATCTAACACAATATCTTAAAGTAACCATAAGTAAGTAGGTGAAGTCGCTCAGTCGTGTCCGACTCTTTGCGACCCCGTGGACTGTAGCCCACCAGGCTTCTCTGTCCATGGGATGCTCCAGGCAAGAATACTGGAGTGGGTTGCCATTGCCTTCTCCAGGGGATCTTCCCGACCCAGGGATCGAACCCAGGTCTCCCTCATTGCAAGCAGACGCTTTAACCTCTGAGCCACCAGGGAAGCCCAAAAACCATACTCCAGTTCAAATAAAAACAGAGAATGAATACTGGAAACCAAAATCTTCTTTCCTAATATTTTTAATCTAGTAGAATTACGTGTTCACCTCCTGATGGAACCAAAGGTGATGGACTCTGCTTTATTCCCACCAAAGGAGGATTCTACCCTTTCCCTGTTCAAGGGTAGGCTTGCTTTTTCTGGGGGAATGTTACCGCTGACACCTGTCCTGACATCTCAGTGTACATGCTGAGGGGTCACCAGGACCAGTGGAAGCGCAGATCAGGGCATCAGAGGGGCAAGGAACAAGGGTGGCCAGAAAAACGGATGCCCCCAGAGTGGAGAAGCTCCCGGGCTAGGGGGGCCTGGCCCCGCACCCAGCCCGCAGCCCGGAACCAGGCCTGACCCTGCATCTCTCTCTGCGAACTACACCCAGGGCCGTGTGCTCTGTGTTAGCTACACCGAAAGCCAGTAAATGTCACCTTCCATGCTCCCCATGACCAAATTAGTCCTTGCCTCTGTCTGCTGCTGTCAGGCAGCCTCCATCCTCCGGCCGCTCCCCGCCCAGGGCTTGTTTACTGGGGAGCGATGAGGAACCGCAGACCCCAGGCAGACTTCAGGAGGCACCTCGGAGCCGAGCATCAGGCCCGGCTCTGCTACCAAATAAGGCCGCCCAGGCCCCTGCAGCTGGTCCACAAGGTCGCAGGCTTGAGCCCCGCGCTCCCTGGAGTGCGCATCTCACTGGGCCCGTGGCTCAGTGCGCCCCCAGGAACGCCCCTGCGCTCTGGGATATCTCACTGCCGGGTCATCCATCACCGGCCCGGTGCTCCGACAGGCCAGCTCTCCGGGATGCTCAGGAGCCACTCCCGTTTGCTGTCAGATAGCGGCGCCTCCCTGCTGGACTGCTTTCCTCCCTTGAGCACCGCGATGTCCCCCTGGAACCGGCTACATCCGTGCCAAGGCGGATGGGGGGTGGGGGGCTCACCGCCCACGCCCGCAGCTGCCTCTGGACTTAGGGCGTGGGTTTTCCCTCTGTTCCCTGGGCAGGTTTTATTCTAACTGAACGTGTTTATTGAATAAAATCAAGTCTGCTCGGAGTGATTTTAAAAGTGCCAAAAGCACCATACCACAAATACCTATCACACACACACATGCACATACACACCACATACAATACATGCATCACACACACACATAGGACTTCCCTGATGGCTCAGTGGTAAAGAATCTGGCTGCCGATGTAGGAGACTCAGGTTTGATCCCTGGGTCAGGTAGATCCCGTGGAGAAGGAAATGGCCACCCACTCCAGTATTCTGGCCTAGAGAATCCTATGGACAGAGGAGCCTGGTGAGCTATAGTCCATGGGGTCGAAAAGAGTGGAACACAAATTAGCAACTGAACAACAAATCTCTCTCTCTCTCTCTCTCTCTCTCTCTCTCTCTCTCTCACACACACACACACACACACACACACACACAGAGGCATGGATAAGCACCTCCTTGCCCATCATCACCCCACACAAGCCAGGAGCAGTGGAGCTCCAAGATTAGGAAGAGTACTGAGTTCAAAGGGAGAAGAACGTCCCCATGTTATATTTTACTCTTTGTGACCCTATGGACTGTAGCCCGCCAGGCTCCTCTGTCAATGGGATTCTCCAGGCAAGAATACTGTAGTGGGTTGCCATTTCCTCCTCCAGGGGATCTTCTCCACCCAGGGATCGAACCTGTGTCTCTTGTGTCTCCTGCATTGGCAGGTGGATTCTTTACCACTAGCACCACCTGTGAAGCCCCATATTTATATCAGTGGGGCTCAACAACCAGCAGGAGGTGAGGAGCCCATGTGGTCAGAGCTGACCCTGAGATGGTGTCTGACTCTCAGATCACCTTACCAATTGTCCCCAGCATTTACTGTGAACTCTGCATCAGACAGCCTGCTCAGCAGTGGTCTTCGGTATATAGGGGGTCAGTTGTTGTCTATGTTAAATGGAAGGATGACTTGATGACCAGATGAGCAAATGACTGAGTGAATACTTTGCAGGGAGAATAGTTAAGGAGAAGACAGAGCTTTGATCAGTTTGCCTGTCATTGTTTTCATTGAGTCAGGGAGAAAGCTACAGAACCCAATCAAATACCCTTGCAAGAAACATGGAGATCTCAAATTAATTCCCTGAAAAGCAAACCATCAATGACGTGTCAACTTTCAAGGCCAAAGGGAAGACACCTGCACAGAAACAGATGCAACCTTAACTTGGCGGTGGCCAGGTGAGGTGTGGTCCTGAATCTGCCAGCTGTTTTTGTTTGCTCAAAGATGGAGAAATAGACAGAAGGCCCATTGTGAAAAAGTAAGAAAAGTCATCTGGATGACAAAAAGCTGAAACCTCAGATTGTGTACTAGTTTCCCTTATATATTGGTGTTGCTGCTGCTGCCAATGTACAAGAATGCCTGTAAACATTTTGTATTTAGACATCACTCAAATTTAGCCTGCAAGGGAAAAATTAATTATGTCAGTGACATTTTTAAAGTGACAAAAAAAAATGAAGAGCTGTGTAAGAGGGTGAGGGAAAATGTGGTTACTGCCCTCAGGACTTGTGCTTTTTCTCTCAAATGCTATATTGAAAGCAATAGAAAGAAACAGAGACTTGAAAGGTAGGGGAGAACTGAGATTTCCCATGAAAGCATCCTGGCAGTGGGTGAGAATGTTATTCTAGAGCACTCACTGTAGCCTGTCCGTTTGCAATCGGATGGGTGAGCCAGCTCCTGCAGAGTCAACTGTCTTAAGAAATGAGCGGGAGCCAAGATTCCAGTCCCCCTGTCCCTGATCCAAGCCCCCTGATGCTCTAGCTCCTGGCCTCTGCCTTGGGAAGGTGGGGAGGGAACCTGTTACAGGTAGAAACCTGCTCACCACGCAGCCCTTTTGCAGCATCCTCATTCCTCCTCCATAACAACTCCTTTCAGGTTATTCCAAAGTTTACTATGTCATAATTCATATCCTTTGGCCACCTAAT